>NC_069397.1:21857562-22159645 GCF_027475565.1 Acinonyx jubatus
AGGTCACGATCTCGAGGTTCGTGAGTTGTGAGTTCCCCACATCGGGCTCACTACTGTCAGCACAGAGCCTGCCTTGGATCCTCTGTCGCCCCCTCTATGTACCCCTCCCCCACTTGTGCCCTCTCAAAAATACACATTAAAAAATAAATAAATAAATAAATAATCTCTGCGCCTCAGTTTCTTCGTCTGTAAAATGAGGCTAATAATAGCTCTTACCTCATGGGCATATTGTGAGGGTTGAATTCTATAATCCATGTAAAGTGTTTGGAACAGAACCTAGCACAAAGCAAGGGTCCAGTAGCCATGTGCTAACGTCACTGTCACTGTCATGACCATCACCAGCCTCAGCCTCAGCTCTAGCTTACCTCCCCAGTGACTGGTTCTTGTTAGGACTTATCCAAGATCAAAGTGGGATTTTTTTGTTGTTGTTGGGGATTTTATTTTTTTCGTTGTTGGGAGGGAGAAAACATTTAAATTCTACTGTTAGCAAGTTTCAATTACACAACACAGTGTTATCAACTGTAGTCCCCATGTTATACATTAGATCCTCAGACCTTATGGATCTTATAACTTCTACCAGCCTCTTTCTATTTCTGCACCCCCCCCCCAGTCTCTGCCAACCACCTTTTTACTCTTTATTTCTAGGAGTTTGACTTTTTATTTTAGATTCCACATATGAATGAGAGCATACAGTATTTGGACTTACTTCACTTAGCATAGTGTCTAGGTGAGGTGATGGATGTGTTACTTAACTTGATGGGGGAAATCCCTTCACAATGAATATGTATATCAAGTCATTAGGCGCACACTTTAAATATCTTACAATTTTGTCATTTACACATCAATAAAGCTGGGGTGGTGGGGAAAGACAAGACAAAACAAATGCTGGCAAGGATGTGTAGAAAAGGGAACCTTTGTACACTGTTGGTGGGAGTATGAATCGGTGCGGCCATTATGGAAAACAGTAGGGAGGTTTCTCACAAAATTAAGAGTAAGACCACCCTACGATCCAGCAATCCCACCTGTGGGTATATAGCCAAAGAAAATGAAGTCAGAATCCTGAAGAGATATTTGTACTCCCACGGTCACTGAAGCATTATTCACAGTAAGCCAAGACATGGAAACGACGAAAGTGTCCACCAATGGGTGAATGGATAAAGGAGATGTAGTATATGTACACAATGGAACATTACTCAGCCATAAAAAAGAAGGAAATCTTGTGGCAACATGGATGGCATTTGAGGACATTATCCTAAGTTAAATGAGTCAGAGAAAGACAGACTATGATATCACTTATGTGTGGAATTTTTAAAAGCCCAAATTTGTAGAAACAGATTGTGAAACGATGATTGCCAGGGGCTGGGAGGTGGGGAAATGGGGACATGCCAGTCAAGGGCACAAACTTCCCGTTACAAGGAGACTAAGTTCTGGGGACATAATGTACAACATGGTGACTATAATTAATGAGACTGTACTATACTGTACTGTACTTGAAAGTTGCAAAAAGGGTAGATCTTTTTTTTTTGATGTTCATTTATTTCGTTTTAAGAGAAAGAGCAGGAGTGTAAGTGGGAGAGGGGCAGAGAGAGAGAGAAAGAGAGAATGTAAGCAGACTCCGTGCTGTCAGCACAGAGCCCAACTCAGGGCTCGATCCCACGAACCATGAGATTATGAACTGAGCCAAAACCAAGAGTCAGACACTTAACTAACTGAGCCACTCAGGTGCCCCAAGAGTGGATCTTAAATGTTCTCACCATGAAAAGGAAATAACTATGTGAGGTTATCCAGGTGTTTATTAACTCTACTGTGGTGACCTGTTCGGAATATATACATGTATCAAATCTTCACATTATACACCTTAAACGTGCACAATATTCTATGTTGATTAAATCTCAGTAAAGCTCGGGGGAGGGGGGGGGGGACAAAGATCAAAGGAGTGAATGAGCCAGACATGAGGTGAATGGGAAACCCACATCAACAAGAAGCATTTGTGAGAACCTGCGGTATTTGCTGCCCTAGGCTAGCTGGAAGGATGCAGAGGACCTGCCCTTGAAGAGCTTACACTGAGTTTAGATAACCAGCACCTTCAGGAAGAAACGATCAAAGGGTCATGGTATCCCAGATGATAAAACCAGTCATGCTTCCTGGAAGAAGTGAGAGTTGCATGAGGCTGGAAGGAGGGGCAGGAATCTGGCAAGTATCCAGACATGGGGGTGGGGGCTGGGATGGAAGCATTCTGGAAAGGGGGCCAGTGAAGGCAAAGACCCAGGGTGGCAGCACATGGCCTTTCTGGAAGACAGTGAAGGATACACAAGGATAGGCCCCAGAGTTTCTCTACATTCTCTACAGGGCCTTTTTATTTAATTTAGTTTGTGTGTGTGTGAGGTCTCAACCCAGAAGTGGTAATGGAATGGGCTAGAAATGCCCAGAAGCAACTCACCTGGGCCCTGGTGAGCTTCCCACAGACATCTCCCCTTTCCAAACCAACATTATGACTGGATTGGCCCTTGTGGTTCTTGTTACGATTTCAACTACCACCCTTCAGCAACAATTGTCAGGAAACTTTTAAAAAATAAAGGTTTATTACTTACAAGACCTGGAAATTACACAGCACACCTGGCGCCACACAGCAAGGTCACCGGTGGAGACAGAGCCTATCTGGATGGGGCTTCTGTTTTTATTGGGGTCAAGGTTGGAGGCCACGGGTGTCTCAGGCTCACTCTTTATTGGTAAATTTAAAATATAAAGGTGGGGGCACCTGGGTGGCTCAGTCGGTCAAGCGTCTAACTTCAGCTCAGGTCATGATCTCGCCGTTAGTAAGTTGGAGCCCCATATCAGGCTTGCTGCTGTCTACCTGTCAGCACAGAGGCTGCTTCAGATCTTCTGTCCCCCTCTCTGTCCCCATCCACGCTTGCACTCTCTCAAAAGTAAATTAACATTAAAAAAAAATAATAAAATAAATAAATATGGGGCACCTGGGTGGCTCAGTCAGTTAGATGTCCGACTTTGACTCAGGTCATGACCTAATGGTTTGTGAGTTCAAGCCCTGCATCAAGCTCTGTGCTGACAGCCCGGAGCCTGGAGCCTGCTTCAGATTCTGTGTCTCCCTCTCTCCCTGCTCCTCCCCGCTCGCACTCTCTCACTCTCTCAAAATTAGATAAAACATTAAAAAAATTTTAAAACTAAATCAATAAAATATACAGATGGGAATTTAAAGCACAGGGAAGGGGGGTGCCTGGGTGGCTCAATTAAGTGTCCAACTTTGGCTCAGGTCATGATCTCTGGTTTGTGCATTCAAGCCCCTCATCGGGCTCTGTGCTGACAGCTCAGAGCCTGGAGCCTGCTTCAGATTCTGTGTATCCTCTCTCTCTCTCTGCACCCCCCCCAAATCATGCTCTGTCTTTCTCTCAAAAATAAATAAACATTGAAAATTAAGAAAAAAAAAAGCACAAGAAAGAGAAAAGACAAGTGGCTCAAATGGTGAGTTATCAAAATGAGCTAGGATCTGTAAAACAAAGGAGCCTCAGCTAGAGGAAGTGGCCTGGGTCTTTACCCAGTCTGTGGCCAGCTAAGTGTTTATTCCAGATAGTGAGGTCACAGTCTTTGGAGTAGATCTCTTGGCAATCAAAGCATAAGCCAGCCCTTGCGTCACAAAAAAAGAAAACCTGTCAGGGCTTACGCTCTAGGCATCTTTGCCTGAAGATGAGGGAGAAGAGAATTGGGAAACAAGATTCCATCTTCCCCGGGGAAGGCAGAGACCCAGGTCTGTTTCCTCCTAGTACTTGAGTGACCTTGAGCAAGTTACGGTTCTAAAGCCTCAGTTTTCCTATCCTTACCAGGACACTAATACGCGCCCCTAAAAAGTAACGCTAAGCTAACATTTATGCAGCACCTGGAAAGCAGTGGTACTCAATCAATGTAGCTATGGTTTGTCCTGGGAGTGGTAAAGAACAAGGGAAGCTTTTTTCTGATATCTATCTATCTATCATCTATCTATCTATCTATCTATAATGTATCTATCATTTTTCCTGATAGATAGATATATTCTTTTAAATTCCAGTACAGTCAACACACAGTGTTATATTAGTTTCAGGTGTACAATAGAGTGATTCAACAATTTCATACATTACTCAGCGCTCATCACAATAAGTGTGCTCTTAACCCCATCCACCTGTTTTACCCATTGCCCCCCCCCCCTGCCCCGCCCCCACTCTGGTAACCATCAATTTTTTCTCTGTAGTTGAGAGGCTGTTTCTTGGTTTGTCTCCTTTTTTCTTTGTTCATTTGTTTTGTTTCTTAAATTCCACATATGAGTGAAATCATCTGGTACTTGTCTTTCTGTTACTGACTTGTTTTACTTAGTGTTATACCTTCTAGATGTGTCCATGTTGTTGCAAATGGCAAGATTTCATTCTTTTTTTACAGCTGAGAAATATTCCATTGTGTGTGTGTGTGTGTCCATTCATCTACCAGTGGGCATTTGGGCTGCTTCCATAATTTGACTATTATAAATAATGCTTCAATAAACAGGGGTGCACATATCCTTTCAAACTGGTGTTTTCATATCCTTCAGTTAAATACCCAGTAGTGGAATTACTGGGTCATATGGTAATTCTATTTTTAATTTTTTGAGGAACCTCCATACTGTTTGCCACAGCGGCTGCACCAGTTTGCATTCCCACCAGCCGTGCACGAGGGTTCCTTTTTCTCCACATCCTCACCAACACTTGTTGTTTCTTGTGTCTTCTTTTTAGTTTAGCCATTCTGACAGGTGTGAGGTGGTATCCCACTGTGGTTTTGATTTGTATTTCCCTGATGACAAGTGATGTTGAGCATCTTTTCATGTGTCTATTGGCCACCTCTAGTGTCTTCTTTGGAGAAACGTCTGTCCATGTCTTCTGTCCATTTTTATTGACTTCTTTGTTTTTTTTTTTCAGTGTTGAGAGTTAGAAGTTCTGTAGATATTCTGAATACTAACACTTTATCAGATATGTCATTTGCAAATATCTTCTCCCATTCAGTAGGCTGTCTTTTTGTTTTGTTGATGGTTTCCTTTGCTGTGCAGAAGCTTTTTATTTTGATGTAGTCCCATTTTTCCTGCTATGTTTTAATGAAATTAATCATTGCACGGTAGGAAGGATGGATTGGAGTGGGGCAAGGGGAAAGGCCAAGAGATAGATTTAGAGATGTGTCATTCAGGAGTAATGTAAATTCTGCTTCAAAATTTAGTGGAGACAACAGAGACTGAAAGGAAGAAAAAGAAAAGGACCCAGCAGAGCAGATGTTGGTAAATAATGGAGAAGAGCAAGGACTCACTGGTGACTTCACACTTTTAGGAAAGAGAGGAGAACGGAGAGAACAGGAGAAGAAGGGATTGATGGAGAAAAGGGTGAGTGGTTCCACATGGAAACCCTGATCTTCACAAAATGGTTCTATATTCAGTCAACAAACATATGTTGAGCCTAAATGGTGTCAGGCACTAAGAATATAAATTGAACAGACATGGTTCCTGCCCCCCAGGGACTTTATGGTATCAGTAGGGGAAGCAAAGACATCAACCAATGCATGCAGTGAAGTATAACAGATGCTTTTATCCACAATGTCAGTCCAATTAGACCGCAGAACAAGGAGGTGATTGATTTCACTAGATTTCAAGGAGGAAGTTACTCAAGAACTGTGTCAATGTTCTCCAGGAAAACTTTGAGGGAAAACATACTCCATATGGAGGGACAGCATGAGAAAAATACCAGTGAGTGAAACATGACATATTCTAGACTTATAAGTTGGTCTGATACTTGGGACTATCAGATCCAGAGCTGAGGCTAGAGATGCCTAAAGATACCATGGCATGGACAGTAGTGTGGGCCATAATACAGAAAGAGGGAAGGATCAAGACGAATGTTGTGTTGGGGGTGTTGGAACCCTAATGGGAGTTCAAGACCCATGGGTTTGATGTCAGAAGAGAGCTCAAATGGGAAGAATCAAGGACAATTCTTCCTTTAAGGTAGGAGGGAAGGAAGAAAGAGAAGATAGAGGCATGTTGAAATAGGGAGGGGGAACTGACTGGCCTAGGAGGTCCACCCTTGACCTTCCAGAAAAGTCAGAGGCAAGAGCATTAGTTCAAACACATTCCTTGAAAAATGAAAGTTACTAAAAATGACAGGAGATAAAATAGAAAAATCTAAATAGCCTTATATCTATTAAATAAAGTTAATTTGTTATCAAAAACTTGCCCACAAGGAAAACTCCATAATGATGGTTTCACTATGAATTTGATCAAACATTTAAGAAAGAAATAATATCAACCCTCTATAAACTCAGAAAATAGAGGAAGATGAACATGCCCAACTTGGCATTTTACAATGTCAGATTAACCCTGATACTAAATCCTGACAAAAACATTACAAAAAAGAAGAAAAGACAAACCAATATCCCTCATGAATATAGATCCTTAACAAATTGTTAGCAAATAAAACCAGCAAGACACAAAAATATACATCATGACCAAAGAGGTTTATCCTAGGAATGCAAGATTATTTGAACACTCCAACTCATTAATGTAATTCACTACATTAACAGAATAAAGAAGAAAAACCATGACTGTTTTTATAAATTCCAACACCTGTTCATCATTTTTTTTTTAATCTGAGCAAATTAGGAAAAGAAGGAATTCCTTTAACCTGATAAAGTACATCTGTGAAAAGTCTACAGCTAACGTCATATTTAGTATGATTTTTAATACACATTCTCCCTAAGATTTGGAACAAAACAAGGATGTCCAGTCTCACTACATTTATTTAATATTTTTTTGGAGGTTTTGGCCAGGAGCCAAATTGCTTAATTAGGCAAAATAAAGGAATAAAAGGCACAGAGATCAGAAAGAAAGAACTAAAACTTTATGCACAGATGACCTGACTTTTTATGTAAAAAATCCTAAGTAACCTACAAAATAGCAACTAGAACAAGTAAATGAACGTCGCAAAGTCACAAGATAAAAGAACAACACTCACAAATCAACTACATTCCCATATACTAGCAGCAAACCATTGGAAAAAGAAATTAAAAAAAAAAACTCATTTACAATAAGGCCAAAAAACATAAAAAATACTTAGGAATGGATTTAACAAAAGATGTACAAGAACTATACCCTGGAGACGGCTTAAAAGACGCTGAGATAAGTTAAGGAAGACATTTTTGTTTTTGTAGGCAAAGACTCAATATTGTTCAAATGTCAATTCTTTCCAATTTGATCTACAGATACAACACAATCCCAATCCCAGTTTCCAGCAGGCTTTGTTTTTGTTTGTTTGTTTTTGTTTATTTGTTTGTTTCTAAGTAAGCTTCATACTCAGCCCAGGGCCCAATGTAGGGCTTGAATTCACAGCCCCTGAGATCAAGAGTCAATGTTCAAGTGACTGAGTCACCCAGACACCCCCAGCAGACTTCATTTGTAGAAAATGATGGGCTTATTCTAAAATGTATGTGGAAATGCAAAGGACCTAGAATATCCAAGGCAATCTTGACAAAGGAAAACAAAGTTAGAGAACTTAACATTACCTAATTTCAAGGCTTGCAATAAAGCTGGTATGCTATCTTCAAAACAGTATGGAAGTATAAAGAGACACATATAGTTCAATGGAACAGAATAGAGAGCCCAGAAACAATGAGGAACCAAGCAATCCTATGAATAAAGCAATCTTTTAACAGGTATGGCTGGAAAAACTGGCTCTCAATATGGAGAAACATGAACACTCATTCTTATCTAGCAAATACACAAAATTTAATTTGAGATGAATTATAGATCTGAATCTAAAAGCTAAAATTATCAAGTTTCTAGAATAAAACTTAAGAGAATATCTTCATGATCTGCAGATGGGCAGAGGTTTCTTAGGTAGGAGGCAAACAATAGAAGAAAAAATAATTGTCATCCAGATTTTATAAAAATTAAAAACTTCTGCCCATCAAAACTACAGTTAAGAAAATAATGGTGTGCAATGGCTGCAAACAGTGGCTTCCTCAGTAATATATGCAGTCTGTTGCTTGTATGGGTTGTCCTAAGGGACCTTAGAGATCACACTTTCCAGTGAACATGCATGTCTGAACTCATGCTGTCCCCAGTCTAGGCTCCAGACAGTATTCAGAGTGTCTTTGGAAAGTCCCAGGGCACAGTGGTCATGGTCCACATTGGCCAAGTTGTCATGTCCTTCCACGCCAAGTTGCAGAACAAGAAGCATGTGATTGAAACCCTCCATAGTGCCAAGTTCAAGTTCCCTGGTGGCCAGGTGGTCCACATCTCCAAGAAGTGGGGCTTTACCAAGTTTAATACAGATGAATTTGAAGACATGATGGCTGAAAAACAGTTTATCCTGGATGGCTGTGGGGTCAGATACATCCCTAATTGAGGTTCCCCAGGGCAAATGGTGAGCTCTGCTCTCCTGAGAGCTTCTGCACTGCCCATCCTTAGGCCTACCAATAAATCCTACTTACTACCCAAGAAAGAAAATGATGACAAGTCACAGACTACGAGGAAATATTTGTAAAACATTTCCGTTAAAGGAATTGTACCAAATATATACAAGGAACTAAAACACAAGAATAAAAGCACAAACAACCCGATAAAGATAAGGGCAAGAGAATTGAACAGACATTTCAAAATAAGGTGGATGAACTAAATGTATGCCTACCCTATGACCCAGTAACTCCACTTCTAGGTATTCACCTAAAAGAGAAGAAAACATACATCCACAAAAATACTTGTACAAGAACATCCCTAGCAGTTTCATTCACGGTAGCCCCTAACTAGAAACAACTCCATGTAATGGGAAAAATGGATAAACAAATTCTAACCGTTAATGGGTGATACAAAAGGAACACAGCACTAACACATGCAACAAAATGGATGGATCCCCAAAACATGATGATACTAGTCGGTTCCATTCACATGAAATTCTAAAAAGTCTCTCTAAAAATGAAAACTGATTGCTTCTGCGAGATGAGAACAGTGATTGACTGGAAATGGGCATGAACAGACTTCCTACATGATAGAAATGTTCCATATCTTGATAGGGATTTGGGTTACACATGTGTAAGCATTTGTCAAATCTCCTGGAAGAATATACTTATACTCTGTGCATTTTATCATTTCACTGATATAAATTTAACACCCCAACACACACACACACACAAACCACAAGCAAATATTGAATTCTGTTTAATGATATGCATGCTGAAGTATTTGAAGTGAGGTATACTGATGATCTACATCTTATTTAAAAATATACCAAAAATAAGATGTATTGAAGGATAGATATATGGATAGATGTTTGAAGAAGGAGATAGAGCAAAATGTTCACATTTGAAGAGTCTACCTGCTGAGTAGCCAATTGTGAGTATTCACAATTCTTTTCATGTTTAAGATTTCGCAATAAACCTTTGGGGAAAGGGGAGTCAAAAGATGGGATACAAAGCTGGTCAAGAAAGGAAAAATCTCACAATAGCCTTGAGGTGAAACCAGGAAGGAGTGGTCAGAATTTCCTGGGTGAAAGAAGGGTTCAGCTAGGTTTCTATAGCCCTTGCGTGTCAGAAAGTCAGTCAGCCTGTGTCCCGGCCATTCTTTTTCAACAGTCACACCCAGTCTGCCTGATCACACCTATCCAATAGGACATCTGAGGGACAGCATGGTGACATTATATTTTCCATCTCCCCATGAGAGAGTGTCCTCCCCACAGGAGACCGGAGATTATCCCAGGACAGGGACTAAGTATCCCCCAACAGACTAAATGCTTACTTTATTTTTTTAAGTTTATTTTGAGAGAGAGACAGAGAGAGTGGCAGAGAAAGAGGGAGAGAGAGAATCCCAAGTAGGCTCTGCACCGTTAGTACAGAGCCTGACGCGGGGCTTGATCTCACAACCACCAAATCATGACCTGAGCCGAAACCAAGAGTCAGACGCTTAACCAACTGAGCCACACAGGTGCCCTAAGCACTTACTTTGATTTTTTTAATGTTTATTTATTTTTGACAGAGAGAGAGAGAGAGAGAGACAGAGCATGAGTGGGGGAGGGGCAGAGAGAGAGGGTGAGAGAGAACCCTAAGCAGGCTCCAGGCCCTGAGCTGTCAGCACAGAGCCTGCCACGGGGCTCGAACTCACGGACCACGAGATCATGACCTGAGCTGAAGTCAGACGCTCAACCAACTGAGCCACCCAGGTGCCCCCCCAAGTACTTACTTTAAATAAGACCTGGGTCTTCCCCATCACACCATGAGCTTCCTCAGGCTAGAAGTTAGCTCTTCCGTCAGTTTGGGAACTCTGTTAGGATGGAGACTAACTCCACCATCAGAAGGCTGCCCTGGATGTATCTGCCATTTGACAGGGGCCTTTCAGAGAGCTGTCAATTGTTTCCTGTGTTTCTCCCATGATTCCCATTTGAGCTGTGCAGGTTGAGTGCACTCAGCAGAGAGTGAGAGAGGAGTTACTGACAGTTGCCAAGCAGGAATGCTCTAACTTCAATCATCCCAGAAGCTGACACTCTTTTACATCTAGCTAGGGAAAAGCAACATGAATTCACTGTAGTGATTGAGACTTTACACGCCCTAAAGTGAAGAAATTCTAACTTGAGGTTCCCTCAGCAACTGTAGCTGGGCAACATCACCCCCAGGCATTGGCAGCAGGTCACAATGCTCAACAGCTCATTGGGCAGGTGGAAGCACATCCTCCTTCACACACCTGGGCTCACGGGAACTAAGGGTGGGGTGTACCCAGATATCCAGAGAAAGGGGGAGGGTGCTGAGGCTCCAGGAAGAACAGACAGGAAAAGAGAGAGGGGGAAGAGCAGGAGTGTTTTCTCTGCTTCTCTTCTTTAGAGAACCCCATGAGACAACTAGTATATCTCCCCCTTATCTCATTCTCTCCCTCTCTCTCTCCCACCCTCATGAGCACACAGATGCACAGCTTAAAGTATGATTCATGTTCTCAAGGGAAGGTTCCCTAGCAACTCATGACACTTTTTCAAGGGGTTGCATGATTGGACGCTAGACACCTGGCTGAGAAATGGAACAAACTTGGTTACTCTATGGGATACAAGATCTACTCATCTCCCATCCTTCATGCCAGTTTCCCTAGAGGTTCCCCCAACCTCTGACCCCTATAAGTTTGATTACTTTCCAGATTTTCTTTGGGACTCGGCTTCTAACATGATAATACAGTTTGTTTTTATTATTCTGGGTGACATGGAGAGAGAGACATTGAGCCAGGCCATGAGAACTAATCTCCCATTTTCTATGCCAAAGTTTTTCAAAGTGTCACCTTGTGCTTCTTCCAGTGATAGTAAACAAAATAACCTGAAAGGTCTTTCACTACAAAATAACTAGCTCCTGCAAAAACAGACTTAAGTGCATTTCTGGGGTCAACATAAGTAAGAGAAATATGTATAATCCCATCCATCCCCCAAATTTACTGAAACTAGGGCAACAAGTAATAAGCAGCAAGGAAACTCAAAAGACAAATGTTGGAGCAGATAAAGATACTTACATTCACCACTGCTATTTAACATTGTGTTACTAGAACAATTAGACAAGAAAAAGAAATAAAAGGCTTCTACATTGGAAAGCATGAGGTAAAACTACTTTTGTTCATAGATGACATGATCCCATATGTACAAAACCCCAAATAATTCACAAGAAACTGCTAGAGCAATCAATTCAGCAGAGTTGTAGGGTATAAGATCAGTTGTGTTTCTATACACCTGCAATACAGAAAGGGAAGTTAAGGGAACAAAATCATTCATTATAGCATCTAAAATGTTAAAATATTTAGGAATAAACTTAACCAGGGGCACAAAAGACTCATATACTGAAGACCACAAGATTGCCAAAAGAGATCAAAGAAAACCTAATGAAATGGAAACTTCAGGGAGCAAAATTTACCACCCCAAAACGCATCTCTTGGCATGTGGATTATTTTAGGCTGATTATTTTTAAGAAATAGAAGACTCAGAAGTTTTTCTTTATTGCCTCCCCACTAACTGCCTATCTAAAAGAATTTAGACAGAGGACCTGTTCCTGGAAGGGAACGATCACCATAGATGACTACAGTATAGTATGAACTAGGTGTCGTAGACAGAAAGAAACCCAACAGAGTAATGTTAAAATTCCTCTGTGTCCCATTGTTTCTGCATGGCCCAGCAAATATTTGTTTACCAAACCTTTACTCTTTTTCAACCTCCTGTGAATTGTCTTCCTTCCCTTTGAAGTCCCAGACCCCTACCCCCTTCTCCTTAGCTCTAGATGGTATATAAGCCTCAACTGTCTGACTGCCTAGAGGTCTCATATTTTTATGGAGCTCCCATAGGTGCATGATTAAACTTGATTTCCCCCTGTAATCTATGTCAATATAAGTCTTAGACCAGTCAAAAGAACCTCAAAGGGTAGAGAAAAATTTTTCTCCCCAACAAAGCACAGCTCACATTCATAGGTAGGAAGACCATATTGTTAAGATGCCTATACTACCCAAAGTGATCCACAGATTCAATGCAATCCTTATCAAAATTCCAATAGCCTTTTATTTCTGAAATGGAGAAGCCAAACATCAAATTCATGTGGAGTTATAAGGGGACCCTAAATAGCCCAAACAATCTTGATAAACAATAACAAAGTCAGAGTCACTTTTCCCCAATATCAAAACTTACTACAAAGCCATAGTAATCAAGAGTGTGGTACTGGCATCAAAAGGAATTATCAAACAATTGAAAAGACAACCCACAGAATGAGAGAAATTACTTGCAAATCATTTGACCTCAGACATTGGAATTAACCCACTAGAGTCTCAGCTGCATGAAAGCAGGTATTTTTATGTGTTTTGTTTACTGCTGAATCCCCAGCTTCTACAATAGAAACTGGCACATAGTGGGCACTAAATAAATACCTGATGGATAGTCAGATATAAAAAATAAAACGAATACGTAGAAAATGTTTAGAGAAAACTTGCATATTTGAAGGTCTTTTAGGACATTTACCCAAAGTCACACAGCTAGAAAGTGGCAGGATCCAGGACTCAATCCAAGAGTATCTGACGTCAACACCTGGGTCTTTAACCTTTATATTATTATACTGCTTCCCCAGTAACCCAAGGTAAACCAAGGTTTGGTTTTCGAGAGGAGACAGCAGAGTGGAAGTTTTCAGGCCATGTCCAATCTGAGTTATTTCTCAGGACTCCATCTGGATTCCTTCTCAACACCTACTTGCCTTTCGAAGAAAACATTTCCCAGGAAATGGGCACTCCGTGTCTTTCCCTACATGTGAATAGAGTGGGAGGAAGGGAGGGTTGTTGAGGGTTTTTTCTTTATTTCTTTTTTCTCCTTTTTTTTTTTTTTTTTTTTTGGAAACTGTCCGGGGGACGTGGTGCTGCTACTGGTGGTGGCAACTGCTACAATCAGAGCTGTTTCGAAGCAAAGAACTAATTTACTGCATGAATGACTTTAGCTCAAAAGAAGAAATAAGGACGATCAGGAGTCCTAAGGGAGCAGAATAATAGGGTAATTTACACGGGGAGATGAGGAAGATGGGAGAAACATGCAGGGTAATTCTTCTGTATAATCTTTTATTTTATATTTTTGCCCTTTTTCCCTTTGCCTCTCTGGGGACAAAGCCTCAGCTCAGAGATGATTCCTGGCCATCCCCAGGGTTGATGTCTGAAAAAAAATGAAAGGGCAAGGAAGAGGAAGCTTCTCAGGCTGAGGAAGAGAAGGTCGAGAGGTGGTTTCACGACAGTTTTCTAAAGCTAGCTTCTACTGGGAGGATGGTCTGTGGGAGGCCCCTATTAAACCTTGTGATTGGTGAGGGATTGCAAAGGGTAGCTTCAGATGTCTGAGTGCTGTGTACAAAGGAGCTGTTATCTGTACCACCAGCTTGGGCTGGCCCCAAGCAAAGAGCTCACTATTACCCCTGTTATGGACTGAGTATTTGTGTCCCCCCCCCAAATTCATATGTTGAGGAGCACCTGGGTGGCTCAGTCAGTTAAGCATCTGACTTCGGCTCAGGTCATGATCTCACGGTTCGTGAGTTTAAGCCCCGTGTCAGGCTCTGTGCTGACAGCTCAGAGCCTGGAGCCTGCTTCGGATTCTGTGTCTCCCCCTCTCTCTGCCCCTCCTCCACTCTCAAAAATAAGTAAACATTTTTTTTAAATTAAGTAAGTAAATAAATAAATAGATAAATAAATTCCTATGTTGAAATCCTAAACTCCAGCCTAATGGTATTAGGAGGTGGGGTCTTTGGGATGTGATTAAGTCATGAGGGTCGAACCCTCATGAATGAGATTACTGCTCTTATCAAGGAGGTACAAGAGATCTCCCTCACCCTCTTTCCACTATGTGAGGACACAACACATAGGGGTTGTGTCTACAACCCCAAGGGGGGGTCTCACCAGAACCCAACCAAGCTGGCACTCTGAGCTCAGACATCCAGCCTCCAAAACTGTGAGAAATAAATTTCTGTTGTTTATAAGTCATCCTGATCTTTGGAAATTTACTGTAGCAACCCAAATTGACTAGACCACCCCAGATTCTTAATTTCCCAGCACAGAAAAGATATGGGCTGGCAGGACTCTTGTATAGCATTTAGTCCAAGACACGCATAACAAAACCACCAAGTCTTGGATTCCAGGTCTTACTTCAGTGCATACTAGCTATGTAACCTTGGCCAGACCCTGGAGCCATGGGTTTTCTCCTCCGCAAAGTCAAGATTATCATCTTCACTGTCATTTGTGAGGATCAAATGAGATGGCACCTGACAAAGCACTTTGTAAACTGAAAATTACCATATGAGTGTGAGTTATTATTGTTATTTGTCAATGAAGGAAACTGAGTCCCACAGGGGTCAAGTGACTCATCCAAAGTCACCACACCACACCACAGAGACAGCATAGTGCAGTGGTTAACAGTACAGACTCTGGAGCAGGCTGCCTAGGCTGCCATTTGCCACCTGTGAGACTTCAGGTAAGTTAGTTAATGTCTCTGTGCTTCAATTTCCCCCATCTGTCAACTGGGGATAATAATAGTACCTACCTCATAGAGTTGTGTGACTATAACATATCCAAGAATTTAGAACAATGCCTGCAAATGGCATTTAATAAATGCTAGCTATCACTATTATTCAGGAAATATGGACTAAGCCCAGGAGATTTCAAATCAGGTGGGGATCCCCCTTGTGGAACCTTTCAAAGACCAAGAATGAAGAAATGAGAGTCATGTTCAGCAATAGGAATTCAGGTTAGGCTGAGGTAGAGCTTCAAGTCTGGTAGAACTAAAAGGTCCTGCCTAGGAGTCAGGAAACCTGCAGAACGTAGGTCCAGAACGGACCCAGCTCTGCCACCTAATTCAATCTCTCTGAGGCCCAAGCTCTTTGTCTATAAAATGAAACTGACAATCTTTCCCAACTAGTCCGTACTACAAGGCTTTGATTACACCCAAGTGGAAAGCCTCATAAACTATAAAGTTCTGTGAATGTATTAAGATTATTCCTGGAAGTATAGATCACCGAAATGACTTTTGCAGGAAAGAGCAGAACTGGGAAGGGTATGACATTTCCTGATTCTGAAAAAATGCAAACAAGAGCCAACTTACAGAATTTTGGGTTGCAGTCCTTTCTGACAGTTGAAGGATGTTCAGGGTCCTTTATGGCATAAGCTTGGCCAAGGGCCTCCCCAGAGTAGACATAGGGAAATGGAACAGAGTAAGTCAGCTACCTACTCCACACTAGCCTCTACATCCTACAACAACGCATACAGGTGAAACCAAGATAATTATATATCTCTACATCTTTCAAAGTCCCATATCAGACATCTCCCCTCCTTCAGAAAGACTGCCTGAAGTCTTCCAGCAAAAGATGCTCACTTCTTCCTCAGGATTCTTTTGCTGCTTGCATAAATGGCTAAATTTCAGTTAAATAGAGTAATGGGACCCAGGGGCATGGAAAGAAGCCACAGACATACCTGAGTCACAAATAAAACAAAAGTGTCATCAACTGTCCATCACATGTTATCAGATCACTGTGGGTAAGGGGCACTGGACCCAGAGGTACTCACTTCTCCAAAGGGACTTGGAATTTGGGCAGGGGGTAATGCATGTATATGCAGAAAGGAGTTAACCTTAGGATCAGAAAGCTTGGAGTGGGGATGAAGAAGTTGAGGTGGGCTGTTCCAGTTGGGGCACAGGATCCTCACATAGGATCCTCTAACATGGAATCACAGACATTCTCCCTTCGCAAAAGAGATCTCAATATACACTAATCACCTCTTATGTGTCCCCTTGGGGGAATGAATCACATCCCAGTTTCTAAAGTATTTTATCCACAGGCAATGCATTAATTAGCCCCCAGATAATGACATGACAATAATTTTATTTTTCACTTCCCTTACTATATTATCATTTATTTGTTACCTTACAACTCCCCTACCATCCTGGGAACTCTTTGAAGGAAAGGATTGTGTCTAATTCACTTTACACCCCTTGTGTCCAGAGCCTGGCATACCAGATGCTCAACAAAATTTTGTCCAACAGCTGTTTGTTAAATTTAGAGATTAGAACGTGTCACTTGTTGTTAGAGACATTTCTGGATAGCTGTCAGCTGCACCTCTTTGCCTTTTCTAGACTTTTGGGAACAAAAAGATCTTTACTCTACAAATCTACCTTTTGCCTTGTGACCCTGACAGATAAGGGGAGGCCATAGAAACCCTTAGTAGATGGAAAGAGAGGAGCCTAAGCTCAAAGACCAGACCTAGAGCTGAGTTCTGAGTGTTGACAGTGGCTGTGACTCACTGAATAAAAATTGGGTGGCTGGGGGAAGAAAATCCAAGGAATACTTCAAAACATTCTGCTTCCATGTGGCAAGCTGAGCCTGGGCAATTGGAAGAGCCCAGGCTGGCATTGTCTTTGGAGTTAGCAGAGAGAGGTACTCTACTGATGAGGCTGGAGCCAGGAAAAACAGAAGGACTAGGAGGAAAAATAACCTGCCTCCAGTCCTACGGAAAAGCAGTATCACATTTGATGATAGTTCACAAAACACAACAGGACTTTCATTATTCATTGTGTTTCAAGACAAAAGATCTTTCTGTTTCTGCTTTACACTGAACAATTTTTAAATTACCTAGAAATGGAAACCAGTTTGAGAGTCCCAGGAATATCCTCTGTTGGCAATTTGCATCCACCTTTAAGGAGGGCCTAGCACTTTAGCCAAGACCCCAACAAATGATCCAAGTACATCATAAAACCTTAACAAATGAAGCCAATTTTACTGAAGATTTAATCAAAAGATGGAAGAGATGGTTTCATTGCATACCACAGAGCAAAACTTAATACAAGTGATGATTAGAAAAAAAAACACCAAACAACATCCTGCTTCCTATATCCCAAAGTGAGCATTACCAATCTGACCTGAACACTGGGCTCGTGCTTCCTGGGGGCTTCTTTGGTCATGAAAGTCAATACTGGCCACAGTTTTATATACACTGACCTACCCCATCCCAGACTTCTTTTTCCATCCACCAGTAAGCAGCCATAAGAACTCCGTAACGGGCCAGTCATTGCCACAAACAGAAGCACAGGAGTTGTTCTCTGTTACCTGTACATAAGTGTTCCTACTTAATGTGTAGGAACGAATGGGCTCTATATTTATGGTTGTAGCTGTTGCATTGCTGTAGCCTGTGGTTTTATGGCCCTAATTTCATAATCAACTGTAGTTTTAATTTTTCTCCTTCTACCCTGCAGCCAGAGTCTCCTGGATGTGGGGGAAGGGAGAGAGTTCCTGTCCAATCGCTCTAGGCCACCTGTCACAGCAAAAATCCTCACTAGAGCCAAACCAACCCACCTGCTCCTTCATCAAAGAAGAAGGTCACCTACCCTGTGGGGAGGAGGCCTGAGCAGCCCAGATGCCCTCCGTGTCGGAGGCCTGAGCTTTGAAAAGTAGCAAGTTCATCCTGTAAATGTGCCAGGACAGTGCCAGCTGTTCAGAGCTCTCTGGAGATGCCCCAGCTAGGGCAAAGGGAAGGCAGGGGTCAGGAGAAGGAGGCCTGCCAGTTGGAGGACCTGACCCTAGCCATAGGCACAGCATCATTAAGCAGAGAGAAGAGAGGAGTGTGGGTAACAAGCTCTGTCTCTGTCCGTGGTTCTGACTCATGCTCGTAAACTTGATCCTGAATGTTTTCTCCAAAACCCAGGATTCTGGTGACTTTGGTCCAGATTCCTTTGCTTTTACTTCTCTTCTTGATGACATTACCAATTGTTTTACACTGATGCAAAACAAACAGAATCAGGACTTGCATTCCACAACTGATGCAATTGGTTTCGCGTAATGTTGACAATTCTATCACATTTCCAATATTTACAAGAAAGTGTTTTCCTTTGGGTATTTGAGGGGCTCCTCTCCCTTAATGCACTGTTGCTATTCACGTATTCCCCACACACAATGTAGAGGTGAGAAGTGGAGAGAGAATGGCATCAGCAGGAGGTATTGGGTGAGTAAAGTTGGTCCCAGCAGGACACATCCCACCTGCAGATTTATTATTCTAGGGAGCCACCAAACGACCCTTGTGGAGGAGAGCGGGCTGTTTGAACACTTCCAATCTTGCAAAGCCACTTAGTGTGACAAAAACTCTCCCAAGGGGTATATTTGAGACCCGGAGGGCAAGGACAAAGAGGGAGAAACCCCATGCAGCTTCACTCTCCAGAGAAGGGAGAAGGAGGACTCACTCTGAGAAGAAATCTGGTATCTTACCTGCCACAACCAAGGCAGGGGTGCAGATGGAAAGAGATGAGCAATTTGAAAGGACTCATTAAGAGATTCTTATAGGCCCATTCTGTTCCTAAACTTGGCCTGCCATTCATTTTGGAGTAGAAGAAGTATGGGTTCTGTACTGGAGACTAAGACCTACCTCTTGCTAGCTGGTCAGTTTGGACGAAATGTTTCATCTCTCTGGACTTCTGCTTCCACATCTGTAAAACTAGTATGATAATAACAATCCCCCCTCACAGGATGCTCCTGAGGACTGGATGAAATAATAAATGTAAAACACTCAAGGTTTGAGGAGGACCCAAGGAATGGCAGGTTCTCTTCTGCTGAGAGATTTTCTAAATTCAGTCCACCAGAGTGTGGCCTAGAGTGGGGGAAGGAGTCTTCTGAAGTCATTCGGTAACCAGGTGTGCTCCTATGACTTCTAGACCTTTTTCTCACAACTCAACAAAGAGTACACAGTGCAACAACTTCAACTTGGTAGAAGGAGGCATGATACTTATATGCGTGTTTCCAATTTGAGCTTTTCTGCCCCAGATGAGGAGGACAGGACAAAAGAATCTTTTTCTTGAGGTTTCCTTGTCACAGTTTCTGTCAAACAAAATTAGAAAGAAGGTGTGCCTGTCCTGGACATGTGATTGCATGTGTGCATGCGCACAGGTGGACACACATGCGTGCACATGCACACACACACACACACATATACACACACTTCAACTTTATCACTGGGCTTCCTGAGGTTGATTTACCTCTCTCCCTCTTCCCTCCAGCATCAAGCTGAATGCTTTTTCCATCATTTCCTCTCTTTGCATTTGAAATTTATATTTTCCCCTTTCAGTCCCCTTAGCTCCTTCAGACCCGCCCCCCACTAGGCAAGACACTGTCTTCCCCACCAACCCAAACATGCCCTAAGGGAGGCAGCCATCATACCTGGTTAGTTGGACACCCCTCCTCATTGGGAGCTATGCCTCCCTCACTGGATTCATATTCCCACGGGACAAGGACTGGTCTTTCCCAGGAGGTAGAGCCCTCTCTCTTTCTCTCACTCCTCAAAACTTACGATGATAGTGTGAGCTCAGAGGAATGGAGTAATTACAAGAAAATTATACTTGGGCCAGGAGTCCTTCTAGGAACCAGACACCTTCTTAAAAGTGTGAAGGAAGTGCAACACCCAGGAGTCTGCAATCTCTCTTGCTACATTTTTATGGGTTCACATCCTACTCCCATCTTCCCCATCCCAGCCCCAGAAACATCTCCATTATTCAGTGTATACAAAGGCAGGAAAGCATCTTGGGAACTTTGGTGCTAAGCTGCAAATTGGGGTTTGTGGCTTGGAGAGGTGGGTTCTTGTGCCACAGAGAAAGTGTTCATGTGTCCTTGCCCACTGGAGCTCTGAAATGGGGCTGTTTCTTGAAAGCACCCCCCCCCTTCCTGTGGGCAGCCATATGTCTATAAAGCTAGAAGCTGTAGCCAAAGTGCTATGTGTCTGTGGTGGTAATGACCAAGTCCTGAGAGGCAGAAAGACCCCATTCTAGTTCACTGATGACAAAGGTCAGCCCTGATGGCCTGATGTCACTCCAAGCCATTTATGGTTCTCAACTCTGATTTGGGGGAACTTGAAAACTCTCACCTCTTAAGCACACAAAGACAGCACTCAGAGATTTTAGAAATCATTTGGTCTAATCTTTCATTTTACAGATGGGTAAATATAGTCCCAGAGAGACTTTCATAGTGATAGAACATTCATTCCATCTCTAAAACTCAGAACTCCCACCTCCCAAGCAGGAGAGAGGCATCATGGGAGAGTGGAAATGGCTCTGGTGTCTGAGTTTGAATCTGGACCAGATTCAGACCAGGCTGGAGTTTGAATCTTTACACTGTCCTCTGAGATGCTCTGTGTTCTTGGGCAAATCACTTAACCTCTCTGAGTCTGTTTCAGTGTTTAGAATGGGCTGGTGATGGGTATTGTGGGGATTTAATGAGGCAGCATGCATGGAAGAGCTTCATACACAACAGATGACCCAAAAAGTGAATTCTCTCTCCCTAGTGTGGATTTCCCCTTCACCTGCAGTCCACCCCCAGCACCTTCTCAACCCCATCAGCAAATTTGCTCTCCCTATAGGGCCTCCCCCCTTACTTTTCCTGCCATCATCTAAGTGCTCCTGACACCCTCCCCACAAGAGTGAGCTGGGGAAGGAGGGATTGATGAGAGGACTTGGAGGCCCTCGTGAGCTCTCTGCTCTAAGCGTAGAGGCAGGGAACAGAGCAAAGGTGGGAGGAAGCAGGCAGGGTCAGTGAGCTGGCCTCTTTGTTCCTGGAAAATGAGCACAATTGCCATTCCTTTCCACAGGAAGCTGGGTCCAGTGAGCCAGCAGCAGTGAGGTGTTGCCTTGGTGAGTAATGGTCCAGCAATGGCTCTGCCCTCCACTTATACCTCGCGCCCCAAAGATGAACTTAGAGCCCATGAGCCAGCCTCCCCTCACCAGCCCCTCAACACTCTGCGTTATTTCTCTCCTCCAGGGGGTCCTCCAGACCTGGTCTCAGGAGAAGCTGCCAGAGGGTGATGGAGGCCCAGAGAGGGGAAGGGCCTCATCTGAAGGCTTGCAGCCGCTCAGAGCCCTACCACCTCCAAGCCACCGGCGCCCCATCACACAGAGCCTGTGGGACAGTCTGGCACTCCCAGGGCTCTGCCACTAGCCTACGTGCTTATCTACAAAGGAAAGACTAGATTCGAATGACAGCTCACTAGCTAGGTGACCTTAGGGAAATGACGTAACCTCAGGGTTCCCATCTGCAAAAAGGTGATACTGATGGCATCCCTGGGGCGGTTAAAGAATTAAATGGGTCAGCATAGGCAAAGTGCTGCACACAGTGGCCAGAATACAGTAGGTACTTAATACGCATGATTTCCCTCCCTCACCCATTCACGAAGCCTGGGCACTTTCCTTTCCTCCATTTCCTCCCCAAACATGGCCGGGGGAGCAAGAATATCCAAGGATATCCAGGGTGAGACTCAGAGCCAGTGCTGAATGGCTTCTAGAGGGAACTGATGACCAGAAACAGACACGACGTTCCCAGAGTGGCCTACAGGGTCCCTCAGGCCCAGGTTCCCACAACAAGATGAGAGATTCAGCTTCTGCTGAACCATGTCCCAGCCCTGAGCCTGAGAACTTTAGACGCGGACAGAGAGAAGTAGGATGTGCTACATTTCTGCATCTGCTGCTGTCCTTGAATGCCACCAGGCCTTGGAGGGGACACCCAACTCTGTGCCTGTGCCGTGGCCAGCACGGGCCGGGGTGAATGATGCCCATTTGCAGAGCCAGAGGAGGACTGGATCTGGAAGAGCAGAGAGGAGTCCGCTGAGGAATGCGGAGGGAGACTTTTTAAGATCCCGTCCCTGAGGGGACGCCTGGGTGACTCGGTCGGTTAAGCATCTGACTTCGACTCAGGTCACAATCTCAGGGTTTGTGAATTCGAGCCCCGCATCGGGCTCTGCACTAACAGCTCATAGCTTGGAACCTGCTTTGGATTCTGTGTCTCCCTCTCTCTCTGCCCCTCCCCCGCTCGTGCTCTGTCTCTCTCTGTCTCTCAATAATAAATAAATGTTAAAAAAAAAAAAAAAGATCCCGTCACTGACCACATCCACAGTCTTCCACGCCTGCTTGGAGGCGCATTAGGCATCCTGCCGCACCGCCTGCAGGTAGGTGAGTAGGTGGGTGTAAGCAGGCAGGCCTCCTGACCCACTGCCGGTGCTTCCCAGCACAAGCCACTGTCTCATCTGGGTCTTGTCTGGCCCAGGGAGGGACGTTTAGAGTCCCAGCTCTCATCTTTAAGCTTGTTGGTGGATGGCAAACCTAAAAAAAGCTCAGAGAAGAGGGGCACCTGGGTAGACCACTCAGTTAAGTGTCTGACTGCCGCTCAGGTCATGATCTCATGGTTCGTGAGTTCGAGCCCTGCATTGGGCTCTATGCTGACAGTGTAGAGCCTGCTTGGGATTTCTCTCTCCGTCTCTCTCTGCCTTTCCCCTGCTCACTCTCTCTCGCTCTCTCAAAATAAATAAACTTTGTTTTTTAAAGGCTCAGAGAAGTAAGGCAACTTACCCAAGTCACCCAGCCTGGAAGTAGCAGAGACGCAACTTGAGGCCCTGCCGGTTGAGTCCAAATTCAGTGCCGTCTCCATGAAAGTGCCGCGCGCACACACGTGTGCCCTCACACGCTCTCACCAGCACACGGCGTGTGTGGCTAACCTGGAGGGCTTACTATCGCTAGGCCCTGTTCCCAGGGGTTTATTAGGTCAAGTTGAACCGTTTCAACACCTGTGGGAGGCCGGTACCCATTATGCCCATTTTGCAGGTAAAGAAACTGAGGCACAGAGAAGTTAAGTAACCATTCAAGGATAGATAAGTAGAGCTTAAATGTGGGTCTAGAGTAGTCTGGCTTCTGAACCCAACCTCTTAACAGCTCTGCCGTCCGCTACACTGCCTCTTTGCACACACATGCCTGCATACAACACACAGCACACAATACATAACACACACACACACACACACACACACACTAGGCAAAAGGAAGCTGATTTTGGACCCCTTTTCCCCCCAATCCCATCCCCTGCCCTGCCCAGTCCCCTCCATGGAAAAAAAAACACCCACCACTCCCCTCCTTTGCCCCAGCCTCTATCTCCCCTCGGCCCCATCTCCTTGGCCCCCCAGGGGCCTTGGTCACATTGCAAAGATGTGCTCGTAGTCGGGAGGCAAGAACAGAATGAAATATATGTAACATCTTATTAGTAAAGGACATCTGAGCCTCTAATTAAAATTTGCCTAATGACCCAACTTCTCCATCATTTTCGCTCTCAGAGATATTAATTTAAGGTGACAGGTACTTAGGCAAAGGGAAAATTAATTTTTCCTGTAAGAAATTAAAGGGGGAAAGAGGGGCCCGTTCCTTTATTTATGGATTTATTTTTTAAATGTTTATTTATTTTTCAAAATCCTTCTCATTCTTTCCCAGTAAAACCTGGCATTGGAGAATAATTCAATGACAGGAAGGGGATTGGAAGGAAAGTGTCATGGGGGTGGGTGGCCTGCTGGTACCCACTTCCGCTGGAGAGGGTAGGCTCTCTGATGCTCCGGGACGGGGCTGTTGTGGTTCCCTCGGCCCAAGACCCCAGATAGCTCACTGAGAAGCTGGCTGTTGGTGCTGGGATTCCACGAGAACCTGTTTTCAATTTCATCCAGGCTGTTTGACTTGGCAGAGCCAATGGTATCTGTTTCTTTACGGAACAGATGGTGGGCACCTCTCCCTCGACACCAGGCTGCAGCCTTGCGTTCTGCCTGGGCATATTTCCCCGAGCAACAGGCTACAGCCTAGAACATGCTCCATAGGGGCACGGACCGGGTGCAAGATGCCCAGGGAGGCAGCCGTGGTCCGTCTGCATGACCCCTCTCCTGGTCCTTGGAATTCCTGACTACCAGGTCTAAGGACAGGAGAGGGCTTTGAGACAGGGGTGGGGCCATCTGGCTGAGAAACAGGGCACGGGCTGGATGCTATTCCAAGCTCCAGGTTTAGAGTCTGCACAAACTCACTGGGGAGATTGGTCTAAAAAATGTAGAAACATTTCCTTGCCCCCATTATTTTTTTATTTTTTTTATACATTTATTTATTTTTTGAGAGAGAGAGAGACAGAGTGAGAGTGGGGGAAGGACAGAGAGAGAGGGAGGCACAGAATCCGAAGCAGGCTCCAGGCTCTGAGCCATCAGCACAGAGCCCAACGCGAGGCTCGAACCCACAAACCATAAGATCATGACCGGAGCTGAAGTCAGACGCTCAACGGACTGAGCCACCCAGGCACCCCATTTATTTTTGTTTTATAGGTTCCTCTTCAGAATCTGAGGTTCTCTTCAGAACCCTGAGGTTCTCTGCCTCTTCCTAAGGGCCTCATTCCATTCTCCATTTCCATCCCATGCACCCCCCCCCCCCAAGCTCTCTCCTCATTCTTCAGGATGTTAGCTTTGCAACTGGGCTCTGAGTAGACTAAGGGAGAGAGGGGAGAGGGGAGGAGGAGAGGGGGAAAGGAGAGGAGGGAAGAAGGGTCCTCCTTTCTAGAGACCTGGAAGTCCTGTTCCTAGCTTCCCTCTCTCTCTCTCTCTGTCCCTC
This sequence comes from Acinonyx jubatus, assembly GCF_027475565.1. Taxonomy (NCBI): domain Eukaryota; kingdom Metazoa; phylum Chordata; class Mammalia; order Carnivora; family Felidae; genus Acinonyx; species Acinonyx jubatus. The sequence continues at coordinate 21,882,498 of NC_069397.1, forward strand.
TCTGATTCTCTTTGTCATCCTCCCTCTCTCCATGTGCCCTCCAGCAACATGACTGTTGCTGGGAAATCTGTCAGGTTTTGCTTCCTGGGGAGCTGAGGGAGGCTTTTCTAGCAATTAGGCCAAGGCCTCTGATCCGAGAGATTGCTGAACACCTGGCGAGCAATAACCCGCTCCACTGGGCCCCGTGGGGAGGTGGGAAGGACAACAGTCAGAGCTTCTTTTCACCTCCTGGCCAAGGGGCCAAGGCCAACGGCAGGAAGGGCTGCCAGGGAGGAGAGGGGGGTAGGGGTTGTGGTGGCGATACAAGCCTCAAAAGTCCTTCCCTGCACACCACCTTTCTTTTTTTTTTTTTTTTAATGTTTATTTATTATTTTTGAGAGAGAGAGAGCATGAGCAGGGGAGGAGCAGAGAGAGAGGGAGACACAGAATCTGAAACAGGCTCCAGGCTCTGAGCTGTCAGCACAGAACCCGACGCTGGGCTCGAACTCACAAACCGGGAGATCATGACCTGAGCTGAAGGCGGACGCTCAACCAGCTGAGCCACCCAGGTGCCCCTGGACGCCACCTTTCTAAGGGCCCCAGGCACAGCTGGGTCCCAGCCAGACCATCCAAGCTGCAGGGCCCCCTTTGTGTAAGGGCTAGGAGTTGGTGACACTGTGGGCAGAAGGAGAAAGTGAGTGTGCAGAGCAAAGAGAATGGGGTTTGGAGTCAAAAGAGCCTGGGCCCAAGTTCCACCCCTTCTTCCTACGTGATCGTGAGCATATAACTTCACTGCTTGGAGCTTCATTGGCCTCCTGAGTAACACAGGGACAGACAATAATGACACCCACTGCAGAGCGTCCCAGGGAGGGACAGATGAGCCCATGGACAGAAACTGGCTTTGGAAGGTGGCCAAGGACCGTCTCCCCCAGGCTGGGGTGAACTGCAATTCCACTAATGCAAGGAGGGAAAAAAAAAGTGCCAAGGTTTTAAAGATGCCTGTTCATCTTGCTTTGCATACATTTGCATATTGAGTTCAAGAGGCTCGTCCTAATTCTGAGGATGGAAAATAAAATAAATTAACGAATGCAAGATTAACAAATGCGATTCCCGCAGCCATTGTCTCCCCGGCAGTTCTGGGCTTGACATTAGGGAGACAAAGAGTGTTCTCAAGGCAATCAGTTCAATCATCTCTGGGCAGGAGCCCCAGCAGAGGGCCCGGAGGCCAGGAGCTTGGGGGTCAGGGCAAAGAGGGACCCTCAGTGCACCTCACTGTGAACTTGCAGTGCCCAACTTGGTGGTCGAGAGCAGGGGCTCTGGGCTACACTGCCCAGGTGTGAATCCAAGCTCTGTCACATTCGGCGTTGCAACCTCAGGAAGGTCATCTAAGCGGTCTGTTCTTGGGTGCCCTCAGGAGTCAAACAGGAATAATGTGTAACACCTACTCCATAGGGTTGGTGTGAATGAGTGAAACGTGGGTAAAATACTCAGAGCCGCACCCAGCATATGACAAATGCTTGGAAAGAGTTCACTGGGACCACTATCTCATCACCGTCATCATCCCCATCATTACCATCGTCATCATGTGGTAGAAAACGCATGCAGGACCAGGAACCAAGAGATTTCGGTTTTTGTTCTTTCCCTGCCCCTCATCCACGGTGGGGCCCTGGGAAAATCCCCTGACCTCTTGGCCTCTCTACCCCCAAAGGGATGGCCCAGGCGTCCTTCAGGCTGTGACACTCTCAGGCAGCCTCAGATCCCAGCTTGCCCCCAGGCTGCCTGAGAACAGACTCTGGGGCAGATTGTCATACGCACAGCGTCATGTGAAACATGCAAATGGCCCTCTTCCTTGCGATGCTCAGCTCCTACACATGGGAAAGATGCCGCCCGGTCCCCTGGGCAGAGCTCTGTCTTCCTGCTCCCCTCACTGCCCCCACCCTGCCACCCCGGCCCCCTCACCCTCTGCCTGGACTGATCTGAGATGCCTCACCGCCTCTGGAGAAGGCACTGAGTGGCGGATCAGATTTCACCGAGGTGTACAGGACATCCCACTTTGCTCTCAGCCCTTCACTCATTGGTCACATTCTCCCCTCACTGCCGGGAGGGTGGTATCGGGATCCCCACTTTAAGGTCGGGAAGCTCGAGGCTCAGAATGAAGCCGCCTGAAAGAAGTCGCCGGGCCAGAATGGTTAGCCAGGAGCCGGGAGACCCACGATGCCAGATTCTGTCCCACGGACTGTAGTTCCAGGATGGAGAAAGGAGACAAGGCGGAGAGAACACGGCAGTGCCACTTCCCACCTTAGCACCACTGAGGCACGAGGCCCCCGGCTCAGGAAGCTGGCACTGCTGACAGCCTGAGAATCAATGCCGCAGCCTGCAGGAGGTTTCTGGAGCTCCGCTGATGGATGGCATCTGGAAAAGCCACCACTGGGTGCCACTGCCGTGACCATGACCCCTGGCCGACCCCATAGTGGGCTTCTCCACCTTCCCTCCGGCACATCCTGGATCTGTGAGGCTGCTGAGCTAGGTCAGAGGTCAGAAATCAAAAGCCCAGGGTCAAGGGCTCCCAATTTCCACCAAATCCAGGAGGAGCCAGGCCTGGGCTGGGGAGGAGGTGGGGAGGGGGGATGGTGAAGGTCTTCACTGCCAGCATCTTCCAGGCTTCCCCTGGGACCCTCCTCAGGCCCCCCGGAGTGGGCGGTCTCTGTTGCCATCCCCATCTTTCCTACCTTCTGAGGCCCCTGCTCAGTCAGAGGCCCATTAAGTTGATTAAGAAGCACATTCCGGAATGAAGGAACCATATTTCAGTCCCCAGAGGACCTCCGCCTTCTCCTGCTCCCTCCCTCCTCCCTCTGCTCTTCCCCTCCTTCTCCTCCTCTAGCCAAGCCCCTCCCCTGCCGTCCTTGGCCCTGTAGCTCACCCTCTGGTCCCCCAGATTCTAGGGGACAGAGATGTAAGCCAGACTCAGCCAGGGACACAGGATGGGGTGGGCCAAGACCGGGCCAGGCTGGCATTTGCGATGCATGGTTGGGGAGGGAAGCAGGAATGTTTTGGCATAGACCATGTAATTTAATCCTCACGACGGCTCTTCCAGGGAATTATTATCCCACTTTTTATAGATGAGGAAACAAAAGCTCAGAGAGGTTAAGCAACTTGCTCAAGGTCACCAAGCCATGAGACAAAACCAGCTGTCCTGAAGCCAAGCCCTGGGCTTACTGCACTTGCCTTGTAATGTCACCTCGTATCCCAATACCTCCACGGCCACGCAGTCTGGTTTCTCTCACCCAGCTCCTCGTCACCAGGCCCAGCGAGCGTGCCCCAACATCAACTCAGAGACTAACTGCATCGGATCGCCTGGGAAGCTGGTTAAATTCAGAGGTTCCTGAGCCCTCTCCCAGACATGGTTGGCCTAGGGTGGGGCCCGGAGATCTGTATTTTAACAACCCCCCCCTTAGTGGTTCAGATATGCAAGTAGAAACCACTTTATTTACCAAAATTCTTTATTTTATGGAGGGGAAAACTGAGGCCCGGAGAGCGTATGCAATCAGCCCCAGGTCACACAGCAAAAGCCCAGAGAAAGGTCTAAGTTCCCTTTCGACCTGGAGGGCCATTAGCAGGGAGCAGCCAGGCTCCGGGCTTTCTCAGTCACCGCCCCCTCCTCATCCCCACCCCCCACTTCCCAAATAACCAAAAGCTAGAGCAGGGCATTCGCAGGAAAGAAGTGGCCTGGCTCCACATCCCTTGCCTTCTGGACCTAGCATGGATGTGCTGTGGGGAAAGGTCTTTGCTTTCCCTGGGCCTCATTTCTTCTGTCACTTGAATCTCTGAGATGGGACCTTTTCTGTTTCCTGGAGGGGCGTCAAGAATCCAGTGAGAATAAACAGTCGGCGAATGCAAGCGGCGACCGGCCAGCTCCTTGGGCCATGTAGAAATGGGCCACTAGTTTGGAGGATGACCCACCCCCCAGGCTCAGGGTTCATGCTCACAGGCGCTGCCACCCGGGTTGTTCAGGTTAAGATCTCATGGCTGCCCCAGAAGGACATGCGTCAGAGGGACCCCAGATGGCAGGGAGGCTGCTTGTCTCTGACAAATCCATCACGCCTTCCTCCTGGCCGCCGTCCTCAGCAGGTGGAGGAAGGAAGTCAGGGCCCAGAGAATGGCGCTAGGACCACCTGCTGCCCTGGGGCTTGCCGGGACTTGCCCCTTTGTAGCACTGAAAGTCCCACATCCCGGGAAAACCCACAGTTGCCCACTAGCCAGACGGTGGGCCACTCTTGGCATTAAGCCACGTGCTGAGGGTCACACAGCACACGCCCTTCCCCCAGGAACGGTTTCCCTTTTCAAGGTGAGGAATAGGCAGTAGCATCCAGGCCTGCAAAATTCTAATGGCGATAAATAACAACAACAACCACGTGATGTGTCTTCGGTCCTCAAAGGCCATTGATTTTAAGCAAAAGCCAAGTTAACAGCTTTTTAGGGGCCCTAACGGGAGCCACATTACACTACGCGTAAGACACATCCTGATGTCAGAATTTAAAGGTCGGAAGGAAAGATAGTGGGGATCTTCGAACAGAGGAAATAGCAGTCGGGGTCGTAACCCTAACAGACGCACAGCCCCACGCACGCGGCCCTTGTCCACTGACGGAGCACTGTGGGGTGTGGCAGGTGCCAGTATTGTCCCACTGTAGCGATGAGGAAACCTAGTCTCAGGGAAGCCCCCCAGCTAAGCCCAGGCATATGTCTGTCTGTCTGGCTTGTGGACCCACAGACCTCTTCTTCTTCGAGGCTCTTCTCCAGGGGCTGACATCTTGGCCAAGAAGGGTGGAGTCAGGGGAGGCTCCCTGTACCCTTCTGGGAACTAACAGCATTAGCTCCAGCCATATAACACCAATGGCCTCGTAATTTATATAGCGGTTTTCATTACTTCCCTTCTCCAAAGGCTTGTTCAATAAATTACCATTTTATGAATTCCAAAGTGCTCCGCGGTGCTCAGAGCTCCACCTGGCTCTGCCTGCCATGAGAGAAAGGACAGAGGGGGCTGGGGAAAGGGGAGGGGGCTCTCCCAGATCCCACATGCCGGGGGGGCTGCACGGCTTGCCTTACACGAGGTGGGGGAAACCCCACAGGCTTGGTGGGTGCCGGCCTGTGATCAAGGCCTGGTTTCTCCCCACATCCCAGCCTTGCGAGCGTGGGCTTCACTTCTGCATCTGTAAACGTGGGAGGGATCAGTTCTCTTCCGTGGACCGTGAGGGAGGGGAGTGGGATGACAAGATTACCGCACCCCGCACACCATCATCATAACAAGCACCATTTTCCTGTCTTGCTGTAACCCTCTCCTTGCTCCGCACAGGGCATCAGTCACCCCCTCCTCCAGGGAGCCCCCCAGGGCTGCCCTGCTTCAGGCCTCTTCCTTCCCCACTCGTAATCCCCCCCTCAGCAATATAAAATAGATCAATACTTCCTGATACGGAAAATCTCCAGCATACATTGTGGACTTATAAAAAAAAAAAAAAGCAAGATGTAAACCGATTTGTAGGGCATGATTCCAATTTGATACAAAATAGTTTTACAGATATAAATATATAGAGATGGATATATATATATATATATATGCCTAAGCATAGAAATAACCAGTAAATAGACTTCACAAACTGTTGATAGTTTCTAGCCATAGGACTTACTTTGGAGGGGTGTGCCCGTTTTAATTTATTTTTGTGTAATTTTATGTCGTGGCAGTGGGGGAGACTTTTACCTTGCAGTGTGTGTTTTTCATATATTTTTCAAGGTAAAAAAGGGAAAATTAAAGATGACCCCTCCTCCAAAGAATATGAAATCCCCTTCTCTGTCTTACTCCAGGAAGAGGCAGCCCAAGGTTAGATGTTGACACTCTCGTACTACAGATTCTGAAGCAGGAATTTCGAAGGGAGTTTTTTGCACTCAGCGAACGAGGCTCTGGGTCCTGTTCCCTCGCCCGCACCCCTCTCCAGTCTCTGCCCTCTACCCACCCACACCGGAAGCCTAGCCCTGCCCTCCCTTGTCATGTGCCTGGCGAGTTTGCATGTCAGAGGACCCACGTGTGCACCCCTGAGTCTCTGAGAGGGAACCGAGGGCCAGTTAGGAACTGGAGTTGCCTCCTTCACCATCTCAAAGATGCACCTGTACCCACTGTGGTCACCATGGCAACATAGCCGCACCAGGGGGGCGCTGCCCAGGAAACAAGTTGCCTGGAAACAAGGCAGAGGTCGAGCAGCGTCCGACCAGAGCGAGCCCCCTCTCCCCTTTCGGAGGAGGAGGCAAAGAGTGGGAAAAGCCAGGCAAGAGACATGGCCAACAGGCGGGAGTGGGGAGGCCTGGCAAGCCTCTCCTGGCCCTGGCCTCAGTTTCCCTGGCTATGTAAAGAGACAATGGCCAGTGGTCTTCAGGATGTTTCCAGGCCTTGCAACTGACGTCCTAGCTGGATACGGGTAGGCCTAGAGCCAGGTAAAGAGCCTGCGCTCTGAAGCAGACAGCCACAGTCGGTGAGTAAGCTCTGTCACAAGTGCCGACATTTCCCTGTGCCTCAGTTTCCTCATCTCTAGATAAAAGAGGGATCTTGGAAATACCCATCTCTGCTGGTGAGAAATAAATATAATTCTGCTTGCAGAGTATGCACTCACAATATATGTCACCTGTTGTTATTAAAATGCCTGGCACATAGTAAACACTCAATAAGCACGCTTATTATTAATTCCTCGCTATCCTAGTAGGGCTCCAGCCAGCCTGCACTGTCGATAGATGCATCAACAATTATTTGTTAAGCACTTATGTTCTGCCAAGCTTTGTTCTAGGCCCTGGGGATACAAAGATTTAATAAAAATAGTAATAATAATTCTTCTCTTGTGGGTCTCACAGAGGCGGCGGGCTGTGGAAGCCCACAGAGAGAAGGTGCCACACTGTGACCTGTGCCAGATGAAAACAAGAGCAGATGGGGGGGGGGGGTAGGGGTGGGGAGACGATCCTGAGTCGGTGGGGAGACGATGCCCGAGCTGCGGTTTGAATAAGAAGCTGGCCCGGGAGGGGGCGCCTGGGTGGCTCAGTCGGCATCGGACTTCGGCTCAGGTCATGACCTTGCGGTTCGTGAGTTCGAGCCCCGGGTCGGGCTCTGTGCTGACAGCTCAGAGCCTGGAGTCTGCTTCAGATTCTGTGTCTCCCTGTCTCTCTGTTCCTCCCCTGCTCACACTCTGTCTCTCTGTCTCTCAAAAATAAATAAACATTTAAAAAGAAGGAGAAGAAGCTGCCTGGGGAGAGAAAGCCATTCTTGGCAGGGAATCGCATACACAAGGGCACCAAGGTAAGCATGAAAATGAAACATGAGTTTACAAAGCAACAAGTAGGGCGGTGGCCTGGAATGGGGGTCTGGGAGAGGGGACGTGGAGGGGACGTGGAGGGGACGTGGAGGGCACAGGCTCACAGGGTCACGCAGGGAGCAGTTTGAATGTCACCTGAGGATGATCTGGAGCAGGGGGCGGGCAGGGGCACACCTGGAGAAGGTGAGGGCGGAAGCAAGGAGAGCAGCGGGAGGGCTAGGATGGGGCAGAGACCAGGGAGAGAGGGAGGGACTCTCCGGTCCTCTTCCCCAGGGCACCGTCCACCATCCATGACTCAAGGTGCCGGTGGCATGTCTCTCCAGCTCCTCGGCCCCTGCAAGGAGCGGGGTGTGACTTGAAGAACTATAGCCAAGTCTGGTCTGGAGCAGGGACTTTGTCGTTACCCCACCACCGCCCACCCATCTCCCAGGGACTCTAATAGCCATTCCCAAAGGGGACCTCCCAGACAGTCCAAGCAAACACAGTGTGACCAAATAAGTAGTGTGCCTCCCAAGAGAATGCCAGTACACGGGCGGCCGTCCCGTCTCTTTGTTCCAAAAACTCCAGGCGCACCGCGGCACAGCCACAACTTGTGTGGCACAGCTCAGATGTGGCGGGGCCTTGGAGGTCCTGCAGCCCCTCTATGAAGGGGTCACCCCGGTTTCCCCAGTCCCTTTGTTCAGAGGCCGGGAGGGCCCTGAGCTCTTTGGGAGAGCTAGGGCTACAGCGAACAGGATAAAGGGGGTGGCAAAGATTCCCGCAGGGGGAGCCCATAACATCACCTCGCCTTGCAGATGAGGAAATGGAGGGCCAAGGCGTGACTTACTCAAGGCTAAAATAAAGGAATAAATAATAAGCAAGCAGCGGCCATGGGCCCCTGGGGTTTGCCCGCCAGCCTCCTCCCCTACCTTTCCAAGGGACACAGTGGTCCCTGCCGACACAAAATCTCAGCTCCAGCCCGACCCTGGAGCCAGACCTGCTCCTGTTCTTTTTTACAAATCTTTTTGCCTCTAACCTGACCTTGAGCTCTGCTTGGTTAAGGAAATGAAGTCGGGGTTCTACACAGCAGGAGGATCGGGGGTGAAGCTCCATGCTGGCAGCAAAGATCAGATAGTTTGGGTGTCCATAGGCCCAGGACTCCACCTACATTCAGCTGGGCTTACAATAGGAGGGGTCTGGAACAGCCCTAGAAAGGGACATCACCCCACAGAGAGGCTAAAGGAGACAAGGCCTGGGGACTAGGGACACAGAAACCACCACCTGTAAACCCTGGGCCTATAAGCATTGTCTTTTCAACAGCAGCCAGCTTGAGGCCTTCTGAGCTTCCAACGTGACTTTCCTGGTCCCCACCTGCGGCCCCAGAGTGGAGCAGGGAGGGAGAGAGGGGACAGATTGGAGGGAGGGCTCCTCCCATTAGACTGTGTCCATCCTGCAGAGTAGCCATTGGATCTTACTCCTTGTTGGGTCCTCAGTATCAAACATAATAAATTGTATTGAATTAAAGTTCAACAGGGGCGCCTGGGTGGCTCCGTTGGTTAAGCATCCAACTTCTAAGCATCTCCCGGCTTGTGGGTTTGAGCCCTGCATTGGGCTCTGTGCTGATGGCTCAGAGTCTGGAGCCTGCTTTGGATTCTGTGTCTCCCTCTCTCTCTGTCCCTCTCACGCTCTGTCTCTCTCAAAAATAAATAAATGTTAAAAAAATTTTAAATCAAAATTCGACAAATAGTCTCAACTGAAGAAAGAAACAAGTATGTACTAAGTACCTCCTATGAATCAGGCCCTCAGCTAGGAAGGTTCACATATTTTGCCACATTTGATCCACACTTCAGTGTTGCTCAGAGAACTGTGTCTGGAAGATGAGGACACCAAAGTTCAGAGAGGTTAACTTCACCTCCCCAGGCCACACAGCTCTCCAGCGGCAGAGTTGGGAGTCACGCCCAGGGCAGCCTGGCTCCGAACCTGTGGCTGTTCCCCCTCCCCTTGCCACGCCCCAGGGTGGGGGGCCGCAGGGGGTGGGGAGGGCACCCAGCTCTGGCAGCCAGACCTCCTGGAGCAGCCCCGGGTCCAGAACCCTCTCCTGACACAGTTCTGCCACTAGAGCACCGGCTTTCATTTCAGCCTGGTTCCTGGAACTGGGGTCCCAGCCAGTACCTCATTCCGGGTTCCCGAATAAATGTTTCCGAGAAAATAAAAATTCCTCAGAAATGACTTTGTCCAAAACTCTGACCTTTGGGCCTTGCTTCTAGGAGGCACATGTCTGGGTTTTCTGGCTGCTGGCTGGGATTCAAGGGGCAGGCAGGGAAGGCACAGGTCCTGGGAAGACAGGGGCAGGGTGACTCCTATGACAGCAGGTGCCCGGCCCTACGTGAGGCCAGCCAGGGAGAGGGGGGATTACTACCTCCTGAGAAACAAGTAGTACCAAACCCTGGGCGTGTGTTCCACCCGCAGGGCTGCATTTAATCCTCAAATAAATTAATTCCTGTGAGGCAGGCATCCCTGCCCCCCCACCCTGTATAGCCCCAGATAGGAGAAAGGACTTATCTAAAGACACACACCCTAGAAGGGGTAGAATCGGGATTTGAACCCAGGTCTTTGTGGTCCCAAACCCATATTCTTTCTGCGACAGAATAGATTCACACCACCGGAGTGGAAGCCTCGGGTTAAAAGTCCCTTGTTGGATGTGCCAGCAGCCATGCAGACCACGCCCACGGGGGACCGACGCGGAGGGGGCAGGGCTTTCTGGCAATTACCCAGCAGACCACACCCGTAGAAGTGGCCACCAGCGGCCCCCACTACTTCCTTGATCCCTCCTTCCTGACAGGGAGTCTGAGTGAATGATGGGCACTCCAGTGTTCCTCTAGCCTGTCACGCCGGGACCCCCAGGACCCCCGGGAAGGCCCAAAGAGCCCAGGAGGCCTGCCTCTGCAGGACCATTAGGAACCCTCTCAGCCAACCCTCCCTGCATTTGGCAGGTGAAGAAATTGGGGTGCACAGAAGAAGCGGGACTTAACAAGCCCACGGGCCCATGGGAGGCTGAGGCAAAGCCACTCACACCCTGCCCCCTCCCCCTACAGGCTCCAGCTATTTGAGAAGCCTGAGCAGTATTCATTCCTCAGGGTTTGTGTGGGGGTGACAGGAGCCAGCATCTGGGAGGCTGGAGCTCCAGGAACATAGTAGGTTTACTGCCATGATCAAGAGCTGAGTGCACTCCAGCCCCTCTGCCTGTCATCTCCTGCACCCCTGTGTTCAGTGACAGATGGGTGTGAGCCTCCCCTGACATGTCATAGCACGAGCAGGATCCAACGTTCTCACGTCAGGGACCCCAGCACCCACGCCCCCATCCGCTGAGGCTCCCTCCTCCTCCCCCCCCCACCCCGCCCCAGCCAGGCCACCGTTGGCGAGGACAGAGCACCGCCTCCTCACAAATCAGGTGCTCCTGAGCCCTGGAAACAGGCTGAGCTGGGAGCGCAGGGGCAGGCTGGAGACTGAGCTGTCAGCTTCCATCTGCGTGGGTTTGATGCCTGCTTCGAGTTTCCGCTCCCATTCAGGGTGGTGATGGAAGGCACCGGAGGGGAACCGTGCATCTTCCAGGATTATGATCGGTACTTGCTGGATAATGACTCTGTGTCTATTCTAAGCAGGAGGCTGGTGCCAGGTGCCCCCCTCCTCCAGTGACCCCGGCTCTACCGCGAGGCCTGCTTGCCACATGCCGCCCTTCCAAGTTGCAGGCCAGGTGGGTGCACGCGGCTGGAGGTCAGGGTCACGCTCCCTGACTCACAGGCCAGACTCTGGTTGCTGAGCTACCTGGAGGTCTCTCTTGGCCAACTCCGAGATGCCTCTGTGTCTGTGTCAACTGCCAGAGGCAGGAAGTTCTTTCTCAAGTTCAGCCTGTAACGGGAAAGGTTAAGACCCCAGGCTGAAAGTCTGGAGACCCAAGTTCCAGTCCCGATGCCACCGCTACCGTGCTGTGGGCCCACCCCTGGGTCACGGAACTTAGCGGGTGACTCCTGACGCTCCATCAGTCTGTGGCGCAAACGTAGGACATCCTGTAGGTCACTCAAATGCTGTTGTTCAGACCTCTTGCCCAAGGTCTCCATCTGTTCCTGCTTCGGACACTATGGTATAGTTGGGAATAGCCCCCTCGGGCCCCGTGAAGAGCTGTGCCTTTCCTTTCAGAATGGAGCCTCCCCCAGGCCCATGGTGAGCGTCCAACCACACAGAAGGGCCCCATTTTCCATAGCACTGCTTCTCCTCTATTCTCAGAGGGGAATCCCCAGGGCTCAGGCTCCACCTCCCTCCAGACCCTGGAGCACCAGGCTGGGCTGGAGCCTCTTGGAGCTGCGTGCCAACCCCTCCAACCCCCATGGAGATGTCTAGGTGCACAGAGAGTGGGGAGCAGAACACAGAGATGCCCCAGGCCCCGCTAAAGCACTGAAAACCATCCGGACTTCGGGAAAACCCCGAATTCCAGTGTCCAGAGGCCCCCACCGCTGATCAGGGAAAGAGGCCACAGTTCCCCTTCTGGTTAAGCCGCCAACTGCTCCGATCAGAGGAATGACAGCAGCTGCCTTCATGTAGGTCAGGACCCAGAGTGGGACATCTCCTTTCAGTCTCAGGAGGAGTAGAGATGGGGCCGGGATCAGATCAGGAGGCCAGGGAACAGAGGCTGTGGGACTGGAAAGCTGGGGCCTGGGTGGTTTCCTGTGTCTCTTGCAAATTTTCTGTAAGGAGGGGCTCCGGGGCACCAATTTGTTCCAAAAGGAAGCTCCACGACATAAGCTGCCTTCGCACAGCAAGACTGCTGTGGTTGTGCAGATTATTTCAGATCAATAAAAACAGCCACGCTTTCCAAAGGTGCTTTATTCACACCTTCCGTGAGATTGAGAAATCATCAATTGCCCCTGTGAAGAATGAGAACGCCATTTAAAGGATGACTCTGGACGCGGGTGGGGAGATGGAGACATTGATGAAATCATGGGGAGGCTGAAGCCCCTGGAGAAGCCTTAGCAGAAATGCAGGCCCCCCCTCCGTTGCTTCTTAGAAGGGGGAGCTTGGTGAGAATCTCCCACAGTTTCGCTCTGTCCTGTGCCACCAAAGACTGTTTTCCAAAAGCTTTCCTGTACTGCACCCTGCATGAGTGTGGGCAGGCTGAGCGAAGGAAGAAGGGCCTCCCTCTCTCAGGGTGTTTGGGAGCTGGCTTTCTAGAGACTAAGGCGCGGGGGATATGCAAGTCTATTTACTCCTTGGCAGAAACACAAGTCTCCTTGGCTTCAAAGAAAAGAAGCTTAAAAAGTCTTGGGCGCCAAGACGCAGACATCAAAAGCCTCCTGCCCACTGCCAAACAGACATGTTAAGGGCAAATGAAGCTGAAATGTACAGGTTCAATTTCCCTTGAAATGTACCTGTCAGCCCAGAAGGAGATTAGAGAAGCAGAGGGCTCTTCCTGGCCCACCGTATCCACCCTCCTCCCGGCATCTGGTGCCCCAGGTCCCCATCCCTCCCCAGGGCCACCGAAATCTCTTCCTCCTTGTGTTGGCTGCTCATTGTCTCAGTGTTTCTGGAAAGGAGGAGAAAGCTCGTCCAGAGACGCACTGGGTTTGAAGGCAGAGCAATGGATGAGTTGATAGGGGAGAGTTTTATAAGGATCTCAGCTCTAGAAAGGAAATTGAGAGTTCTTTGCCTCCTTCTTTGGGCAAAGGACTTTAAAAAGGACACAGCCTCTCTCCATCCCAGGGATGCCCAAGTCTGGTGGGGCGGGGGGCGGGGGGCAGCTTCTGAACCAGGAACCCTCAGTTTGAGGGGAATTTCACAGCCCAACTAGAGAGGAAGGGCTCTCCTCGTCCAATGGGGCAGAGACGACTTGTGCCACCCAGGAGCTCCCAGTCAGATACAGGAGACATAGCCCTGCCTCAGATGAGCTCCTAGTCTGATGGAGGTGGCATCTCTGCCAAGATCTCCCAGTCTGAAGGTTGGTCAGCTCTCCCAACATCTAATAAATAATCAGAGCTTTTCCAGCGCTGCAGAGTCCCTGAGTGAGCCTTTACCAGATTTGCCATAAGCAAGGACAGCTGCTGGGCATCTGGGTACCAGATGCTCTCCTCATCTGCTTCTTGCCCATACCCAGGGACCCAAGACCTCTCCCCGACTCACACTTGGAGCCTGGGCAGAGCCCAGACTGGGCCATCCTGACCATCCTCACCCATTCTCCTCGCTCCATCGACAATCACCACCTAACATTCTGGGAAGCCTAGGCTCCCGACACTGAAATATCGCTCCCCCTCCGTCTAGCAAGAGCACCAGAAAAGCAGCAACACAATCACTGAAGAGTTATTGAGTGCTTGCTGTGTGCCAGACGTACGTAATGTGAAATAGCCAGTAAAGCAGAGTCCTGACCCTGGAGGACGCCCTGTCCCAAACGCAAAGTTGTCATACAATCTGAGGCCTGCTGTATGGAGCGTGTCTGTTTGAGTCTGTGGAGGCACAAAGGAGGGAATGATTAATTCTGCCAGGGGTACGGGTGGAGGAGAGGCTTCCCAGAGGAGGAGACATTTGGCTCAGGCCTTAAAACATGAGCAGGAATTTGCCAGGAGGAATGAGCATTCCGGCAGAGAGATAAGGTAAAGTCTCCAAGGAGGCACAGGTTATGGGACTCAGGGATTTAAAAAAAAGGAGCAGCCTGCGTGTCCAGCCGTGGTTCTCAGACTATGGCCTGCATCCCTTGGAGGGCTTATTAGAACTCAAATTACCAGGCCCCGTTCCCAGACTTTCTGATTCGGTGGGTCTGGGGTGATGACACCAGTCCCAGGACTTTGCCTTTGAGAACCACACTGGTAAAGGACCGTGACAAATTAGATTATTAGTCCCAATTCTTCAAGTCCCCCTGTAATAGAATTACCTATCTGCTCCTTTCGCCTGTGACTTGCCTCCTCCTGGTAGAGATGCCCCATTGGGCTTGCCACGTGGGGGCGTGACCAATGAGGTGTGTGTGAGCAGAGACTTTAAATTTGCTTGTGTGGTTCAGCATGGCATCTCATGCTTCTACTACCTGCCACGGAAGAGCATACTTTGGGCACCTGCTGATCCCAGAATAGGAGCTACGTGTCACAGACTACAGCTTAACACAGAACTGCCCCAGCCCACCTGAAGACCCGTGAGTGAGCTAAGTAAGTGTTTGCGATTGTAAGCCATTGGGATTTGGGGGGTTATTTGTTATACAGCATTATCATAGCAGAAGCCTGACTAATCCAAGGGCTTTGAATGATATGCTATGCAGACAGGAGACTAAAAGCTGAGTGTAGAGTAGATCTAATCAGGCAAAAGTGGAGGCAGGGAGGCCAGGTAGGAGGCTGTTGACATATTTCAGTTGAGACACAGGATGAGCATCTCACTAAGCAGAGGAGAGAGAGCAGAGGACGGACCGGAGTGGTGTGAAGGTGCTGGAACTCCCAGGGGACTAAGTGAAGAAAGGAGGGAGGCAGGCATTCACTACAGTGGCCACACTTTGGGACAACAGAGAAAACAAGGAGCAGTCCACAGAGAACACGGGCGCCTTTTGTTCCATGATGCCCCGGGAAGACCCATCACACCAGGAAAGCCAATAAACACATAGAGTTGCCCCCCAAGACCCCCACCACCGCCGCTGAACAGGCTCCTAGTTGGGGTACACACCCAGGCAAGCTGGGATCTGCCCAGAGCAGCATCTAAGAGCTGCAGGAGTCTGGGGGGGTGGGGGGTTGCCTGGCTGAGGGAGTGAAGGAAGCCACAGCAATTTCTGTTGTTTTTATCCAATCTGCTTGGTTCTAAGTCAGCTGTAGACGAGCTTCGCCCACAACCACCAGCCTTTTAATTTAATTGTGTGGTGCTGGGGTGCTTTTCCCCCTAGCAAATACATCAAAATTGTCACATTGTAAATAAACAGCCTTCTTCCTCCACTCAACGCCCACCCCCCCCATCCGCCACCACCCGGCCCTACACACGCACAGCTGTAACAGCTGGAAAGGAGAGAGGGCCGCCGGGGGGCGTGGGCCCCTGAGGAAAGCCGGGAAGTTCCCCTGGAGGGAAAGGAGACAGACAAGCCCGACAGCTGCCTTCAGAGCCAACACGACCTCGGGACCAGATTCTTCTGTAAGCCCCTGCCAACTGGAGACCACATGGAGCCATGGAGAGGCCTTGAGGCAAGCTGGGCCACTGGGGAGCGTAGCTAGCCTCTCTGAGCCTCAGTTTCCTTATCCGGAAAGTGAGTTTTGGTTACAGCTACAACAGAGCCTTGTAAACCGTAAGGTATTTGAAGACTTCATAGTGACTTGTTGCACAGTTACAGCGTAGAGTTACAGGTGCAGGCTTGGGCCTTACCCTGGCTGCATCACTTACTGTGTGATCTTACGCAAGTTATATAACCTCTCTGTGCCTCCGTTTCCTTGTCTATAAAATAGGACTGAAAAGAGCACCCGACTCACAGGACCGGGTGAGAAGTATATGCGGTACCTATAAAGCACGTAGAACAGAGCTGGCACGTGGTAAGGGACTGAGTGTTAGCTCAGTGTTAGCTGAGCTCTTAACCATATAATCAGGAGGAAACCAGAGAATCACAGCCTCCCTCCAGGCTACTCAGCTTCCATTCCCAGGCGGTATTCTATGAAGAGTGAGAGCACAGAGACGATTTGAGGTCCAGGGGACCGTGGCAAGAACTCTTTTCAGCTGAGTTCTCCCTCTTGAAAAGCAGACCTTGCCAAGGAATGTGTTCTCCCCTCCCCAAACACACACACACACACACACACACACACGCGCGCGCGCGCAGCGAGGAAAGTGGAGACGCAGAGCAGGTGCCCCCATTGGGAGGAACAAGTAAGGGAAGGGAAACCCTGTCAGCACATTCCCTCAGGGCAAGAAAGGGTGGGGGTCCCTCCTCTCCAGTTGAGGCACCCACAGAAAGAAAGGAACAGATCCAATCAAGTCCAAAAATATTAATGATTCACCCCTACTGGTTTAAGTGCCGGGAATAGAGCTGTGGAGAAAACTGGCAATGTCCCTCGTTCCTTGGAATATCCCTCCCTCCTGTGTGGTGTGACGGGTCAAGCCTGGGCTCCGGCATCAGCTGCCATCACTTTGGACCCCATCTTGTCACTTTTAAGTTTGCGACCCTGAGCGGGTCATTTAACGCCCCCCTCACCCCAGGGTCCTCCTTTGCGAAAAGGAAGTGACGTTCCCCATCTGCAATGTCATGAGGATCGAACCAAAGTGCATGCCTGCCAGGGGCTCCAGAAATGCTTGCTCCTCAGGTCTGCGCTATTTCAGTGTTTCAACCTGTGCGCCGCACACTGCTGATTATGTTTCCCTCTTCCCTTCGTGGCAGAAGGATTTTAGCTGGACACATGGCCCTCCAGAAGCAACCTTAGTTCCCAGCCTCCCTTGCCGCTAGATGGGGCCAGCGGTGTTTGGGAAGACGTGTCGTGTGCATTCTGGGGGATGCTCTTGAAGAGGGTGGCTGGCTGGCCCTCCTCCTTCTCCGGTGCTCCCTCTCCCCGCTTCTAACTGGTGGGAAAGCAGACCCAGTGGACGTGCCGGTGAGTCGTCCCACCCACGCTAAGGAGGGCAGCACCCTGAGATGGGAGAACAGTCAGATAGAAGAGAGCCCCAATGCCAACAGGCCGCCATGTTAAGTTGGCCTGCCGGTGGCCAACCTAGAAACATGAGAAAGAAACCAACCCCGGTCTCCTTTAAGCTACTGTGACCCTAGGCCTGCGTATGGCAACTGAAGGTGTCTCCCAGTTGGAAAACTTTCCTGAGTCGCCACGGCCTGCCATCACAGCTCAGTGGCAAAAGGAGTGGAAAAGAACATGAGGAAGGTCTGCCCGAGGGCGGGGGGTGGGGTGGGGATGGTAAGAATAGACAGATGGGCCATCAAGATGGGACAGACTGGGTTAGTGATGGGGTGATGGAGGCAGAGAGTCTGTGAAGACTCCAAGATGCCTTGTTTGGAGGATGAGAATGTGACGATATGGCTAGTTACATGGGACTGTGAGGCGAGCCGGTCTGGGGGCGGTGATGAGCCCAACTTGGGATGGGGGACCAAGATGCGTTCATGACCTCCAAGATGCAGGGCAGCTCTGGGGGTGGAGGTGGAGACCTAGGGACCATCTCTCTAAGGAGCTGAAGTCCAGGGACAAACAAAACATTGCGACAGGATATGGACAAGTACATATGTATGTACACAGTGTGATTGATACGTATGAGAATAAGGTGCTATTTCGGAGCAAACAGGTTGCATGAGAAGAGTTAGGGCAAAGTCCATGAGTTCATGACGTTTAAATGGAGATCTACAGCACACGGAGGGTTTGCAGGGACGTGGCAGGAGAGCGATGGGGCAGAGGGTGACGAGCAGAGAAAACAGCACAAGGAAAGGCCTTGTGGTTGGGGAGACTTGGCATGATTGAAGCCAGACGCAATGGACATTTGCCATTCTTTTTGGCTATTCTACATTAGAACCCCCTTGCTATGTTGAGGAGTCCCCCTACTTCTGCAAGACCTTCTCACCATAGTCACTACAAAGGTCAGATAATCACATGCCCGGTGTCCCTTGCAGCCAGGATGCAGGCACCGGGCCGGGGCCGGACCATCACAGACCATGCCGTGCCCTGCTCTGTCACCCTGGGCTGTGCCGACTGCACAGAGCACAGGTGCAAGGCTCTTGGTCATTTGAAGTGATAATCTGGGGCCGCCTGGGTGGCTCCGTCGGTTAAGCGTCAACTCTTGGTGTCAGCTCGGGCCACGACCTCACGGTTCCTGAGTCAGTCCTGCATCAGGCTCTGCCCTGACAGTGGAGCCTGCTTGGGATTCTCTGCCTCTCTCTCTCTTTCTCAAAATAAATAAATAAACTTTAAAATAAATAAATAAATAAATAAATAAATAAAATGATAATCTGTTGGAGCCCTTGGAGGACTCTGCTTCGTTGCATAGAGCCCTACTTTATCTGGCTCCCAGTCTTTATACATGATAGAAATCTGCTTTCTGACCCCCTGCACCATTGTTATCAGAAACCCCGCACCTGCCACGGGGCCCTCTCCATAGACCCAGATGCCTGCTCTCTGATGCAGAATTCCACTTGATTCTCCAGAACTCTACTCAGCTTCCCGGAACTCTGCTCTTGGCTTTTTTTCTTTAACTAGATTCCCAATGTTGATATACAGAGATTGCCTTTATTCTACATAAACCCTGATTGGTTATAAAGAAACTCACCCACTTACACAGAATCCTGCCTTTTTCTTCAGAACTGTGCTTGGTTATGCCGAACCCTTGGTGATTTGATAGAAATCTGAATTCACAGAATCCTGCTTTGTTACAGAGAAACCTGCCGTCTCTAACGGCCCTGCCCCATTAGAGAGAGAACTCAGTACCATCGTGCGAGCAGCATTGACTCAGACACCTGCCCTGGGGTTCAGGACCCTGCTGCCTATCTGACCGCTGCTTTTGCCAATCTCATTGTTCTTTGGGACCTA
Source organism: Acinonyx jubatus (assembly GCF_027475565.1). Taxonomy (NCBI): domain Eukaryota; kingdom Metazoa; phylum Chordata; class Mammalia; order Carnivora; family Felidae; genus Acinonyx; species Acinonyx jubatus. The sequence continues at coordinate 21,901,318 of NC_069397.1, forward strand.
TTTTGGCTGCACAGGGTCCTCCTGGGGGGTTCAGAACCCCAAGTTTTCTGTAGCGCCCCAACGTTGGCACATAGAAGCCTACTGGACACTGAAGTTTTCTTTGGTTAGTAGGGCCCCGTCCTGGTTCACGGATCCCCACGTTCTCTGAGGAAGTCGAGCATCATAGTGGCGTCTGTAAGGACATGGGCACCTGTACAAGCCTTTGTGAGGCGAGCAGTAGGAGGAACCGCTCGTGGGTCCTCCCAATACAGCCCTCACCCTAGGCAAGGCTGGGAGGATGTGCACCCCCCAAATCGGGATCCGGGCCCCGCTTCGCTCTTTCCTGCCCCTGCCAGAGAAGACTCAGGCTTCAGCTCTGCACAGCAAAGGGCAAACAGAGACCGTGGTCAAGGCCTCCAGGAGAGAGACAAGCACCCACCTTGCCTCTCCTCAGGGCTAGCCCCAGCCACCCGGGCACAAATCTACTTGGACAGAAATAATCAACCGAATTAATTTAGCTTTAAATAGCAGCACTGAGAATGTTTCCACAAAATTTTCTCCGAGGAGAGCTAAGCAGAATTAATGATGGCACAATATCGGAGAGAAATGTTATTTATTAAGGCCTAATCATCCCGGGGAGGGGGAAATCATCATAACATAATAAAGCGGAAATCAGCCAGCCCGGCCCAGCCCGGCCCCACTCAGCCCAAGAGCCAAGAAGGGGCCCTGGGAGCCCGGGATCAGGGGAACTTCATAGAGAAGCTTCCTGCAAAGTGAACGGTGCCTTTTGGGGCTCCCCAGGTCCGGCCACATTCCTCCCAGGCTGTGTCCACGCCAGCCCACTTGCTCCTTTGCTGAGCACCTCCGAAGGGGACCAGCCTCCACACTGTCAGGACACCCTCAAAAAACGGAGCTCTCCCAGAGAAGAATCTGTCGCGCCCTACCCCACTTCTGGCTGCCACCACCTTAAAGGGCCCTTCTTTCGTTTGTGGAGACAGCAGGAAGAGCGGCAAACAAGGAACTAAACAAGATGATGTCTGGCAGCGAGAAGGTTCTGGAAGCAACAAAGTGACAGAGACGGCAACGGGTGGCAGATTTAGGGGACGTGGCCGGGAAGGGGCCCCGAGAGAAGACGACAGATGAGCTGATGCCTCAGCTGTTGGGGTTGGTCCTGTGACGACCTGGAGTCGGGGCAGAATATCCGGGCGGAGGGCGTGGCATGAGCAAAGGCCCAGGAAAAGGAGAAGAACTTGGCTTTCTGAAGACCAGAGAGGCTGGGGCCTGGCGGGTGACAGTGGGGGCATCAGGGGCTGTATTTGTTTCCCTCCGTCGGCACTTCTGCCCCCAAGAGTGTGGGGATGGGTCAGAGTCGGGGGCTTCCCAAGAGGGAGATGAGATTCGAGAAAGAAAGGATGAGGGGCCGCTTCCTCTGTGACCCCTGCCCACCCTGAGATCTTCCTCCCTTACAGCATGGCTTCTGATGTGCCTGGGGCTGCGTGTGACACTGTCCAGGCTGCTGTTTTCCTTAAGGGACGCTGATAGAGCAGAATAAGTCTGGAGGGGGCTGGCTTCCATGCCCTACAGGGGGTTTTCTGGATCTGTGGTCCAAAATGAAGGATCTGTAGTCGGAGAGGCCTGGGTTCAAATCCTTATTAGCCACATAACCACAGGCAAAACATTTAACTCCTCCAAACTTCACTTTCCTCAGCTATAGAGTGGGATAATGGTATCTACCTTGTACAACTCTTTAGGGTATTCAACGGGTGAGGAAGGTCCTGTGGCACCAGTATGATACCGCCCAGGTCACCAAAGTCCTCCTCCGTCGGAACCGTAGGCCGTCCGTAACTTGGGTCTGGAGTGTGGTGATTTGGAAAGAGTCAGATGGGCCTGACCACCGGGACTCAATTTCCTCATCTGGAAAGTGAGAGTGATCACCCCTCCCTCGGGAGGTCACTCGAGGGTCACGCGAGACGACACTGGGTAAACATCTGGCCCAGTAGCTCAGTTACTGCCACTCGCTCCCCAGAGCCATCTGCTTGGGCTGCGGTAGCAAAATACCACAGACAAAGTAGCTTAACCAATGGCAATTTCTGTTCTCACGGTTCTGGAGGCTGGAAGTGCAAGATCAAGGTTCTGGCAGGGTTGGGTTTTCTGAGAGCTCACGTCCTGGCCTCCAGGTGGCCATCTTCTCACTGTGCCATCTTGTGGGAAGTCCCAGGAGATCAAATCCAGTCCACCTACATGTGAAAACAGCACGGTAGACGTGTTTACAGCTCACATTTCAGAGACAGCGTCTCAGCTTTGGAATCCAAATGGAGCTCTGGCGAGAGAAGGAGTCCCACTCAGTCTCCAGACCCCATCTCAGGGCCTGACCATTCTTACCGCCCCCCAGGTCCAGGGGAGCTTTTCTCCAGGCTACAGGACTGATCTCTGGCTTGTCCCCAAAGACTCTGATGCGTGGGAGGGGACCTACCTGCCCTTCTCAAGGTGCAGATTCCTCCACTGAAGTGTGCCCCACTCCATCCCCGCCTACTGGGGGAACAACCCTCACTAATCCTAAAAACACGTAGTCAGGGAGGCCTGTTGAATATGAAACGCTCCATATCCCTTGGGACTTTTCTGGGACCTAAAATTAAACACAGATGAAGAACTCCTCCAATCTAGCCAGACCAGCTTCTTGTTTTCCTGTCCAAGGAAGCCATGGGGATTCTGTGTCCTGAAATCGTCCCTCTCCTCCATTCACACCTAGGTCCCTTCGCCTCGAAGATGACCTCACCGGTCCTCCACCAGTTAGAAACCTTAGAGTCATGTTCCGCTTACTCAATCAGCCATCAGTTCCCATCAATTCTCCTTCCTGAGTATGTAATTATGCACTCCCTGTCTTCTTCTTGTGAACATCTGTCGCTCTTGCCTGCCTAGCATCCATGCCTCCCTGTTCCGATAAAGCCACCCTGATTTCCTTTGGGGAATGATCTCTCCCAGCTGGCAGTCCATGGGGATGGATGGAGTGCCCTAGGTTGACCCCAGGCGCCAGCTGCAATGGGTAAACACGTGACCGAGGCCCAGCGAAGATTCCACACCCCCGGGCACAGTGGGTGTTTGAGGATAGACATTCGACCTCATCTCCGTCAATTCGAGTCAGGTCCTGGACCTACTGGGGATTGTTCGGGGTGTCTTAGCTGTTGAAGGTAAGCTGGATATGTTGATGGTCAACAGTAGGGGCAGCGTCTTCTGGAGAAAAAAGGCTGTGGGATGGACAGGGAGTGCTCTCCATGCATCGGTCCGCTTTGATGGGCGATAACCAGCCACAACGCTCCAGCACCATCCCCAGTATTCGTGCGGATGTGCAAGTAGGCTGGGGTTTGGCTGATCTGGGGCAGGCTCAGCTGGGCCACCCTGTTGTAAGAACAGCAGCGGTTGGGGCGGCTTCGCAGCTCATGGCCCTCGTCCTCCTGGGGCCGGCAAAGGGGCAAGAAAGCAAGCAGAAACCAGCAAAGTCGTATAAGGACTGGACTCAGAACTGTCACCCCGTCACTCCTGCCCCTCCCATGGGCCAAGATAAGTCACATGGCCCAGAGTCAGAGAGCACTGAAATCCACTTTGTCCTTTACGTGGTAGGAATGGCCAAGACCTGTTACCAGGGGCATGGATACGGACAGAGGTTAAGACGGGGGGCTGGAATGTGATCTACTGTGAGTGGGCTCATTGGGACCTGGGGCCAGCTGAGCCTGAGCCCTCTGCCTTCCCCAGCCCCGCCCTCTTCATCCTGTGACAGATACCATGTTTGAACAACGGAGGAGGTTCTCTTCTAAGAGATAGGAGGAGCCTTAGCACGTACTGAGCTCCACTCTGTGACAAGTCCTGAGCTAGAAGCTATCCATCCATTCATACCTGAACTGAAAACAGCTCTGTGACGTGGCTGTGAGTACCCCTCATCGTGCAAATAGGAAATAGGGTCAGGGCGGGGGGCGGGGGGGCAGGGGGCGGGGGGGTGGGTTGTGTGACCTGTCCGGTCTCGTGGTGAGGAAGCAGCTGAGCGGTCAGGGTTGCAACTGCCCAGATGGTCAGCCTGAGAGCGAAGCATATGCTTTCTCCACTTTGTAAGGGTAAAGATCACCCTGGAAGCCCTTGGCACCCGTTCTCTGTTGCATGCTTCCCTCGGCCAGCCAAACGAATGGGAATAACAGCTCATGTTCCCCGAGCCCTTCCTGAGTGCTAGGGAACTGCTAAGCGCTTCAAACGCTTTAGCTAACATAATCTTTGCAAAAGCCCCGGATGCAAGTATTAGTACCGTCCCCATTTTACAGATGAGAAAACTGAGTCTCAGGGAAGTTGGAGAACTTGCCCAGTTCGCAAGTAGCACGGTCAGGATTCTGACCTCTCCCGTCTGGCAGCAGAGCTGGCCTCCTGGCCTCTGTTCAGGCCAAAGGGATGGTCCTTAAATCCCCTCAAAATCCCGAGGCTGGGTAGGAGGGTCAGAAGGGTCAAGCCTAGACCCTGCCTCTTCCCAATCCCCCCACACGGCCCCAAACCTTCTCAGGTTCTCAGCTTGCCCCTCAGTGCCTGGTCCCAGAGCCAACCCTCTTTCTGGCTGCAGACGTGATAAATGGCTCCAATTATCCCCTCCGAGCTCTGATTTAATGTAATGTGTTATTAATGGCAACTGTCAGAGGAAAGCAAAGCGCCCACTGCGTGCCCGCTGCCTGCCTCCGTGCAGAAGCGTGCTCTCCAGGTGGAGAAAGGAGAAGGTGTGCAGGGTGGTGGCGGCGAGGCACCCCCCTCAATCTCTAGCTCCATGGGCAGGGAAATGACTCAGTGCCCCTCCCCACCTCGGGCCCCAGGCTGAATGAACGCCACATTTTTGCCTGGCACGTTCTACCCATTGCTAATGCTCTGTTGCGTCCTTGACTGACAAATTAGGGGTTTGAACAAAACGCGGGTGAGGGAGGCGGTGGGGGGGAGATGGCAGCTGCCCACCCTGCAATTAAGAGGGGGTGAGAGAAAGGGGGGGGCGAAGGGTATTCAGCCATCCCACAGGCATGCCTTCGTCTCGCGGGGTTTTGGCTGAGCGTTTTCAGGGTGGGGACACGCAGCCCCTGGTAGCCTGCTCCCTGGGTCGTCCCGCTCACCCAAGGCTGCAGCTTCTCACCAGCTTTAAGAGCTGTCAGCCAGGCCCTCTGAGACACGGGCTGGCCAGGTTTCCCTTGTCCCTTCGGATAGAGGGAACACTGAGGTCCGGCGAGAGGTAGTGCTTTATCCCAGGTCATGGTGGGAGTGAGTGGGAAAGCCCGCAGTTGCACCTCAGGCTTCTGACTCCATCTGGAACCCTCCTGGTGCACAAGGCTACGTAAATGGCCATGGACAGCTTGCAGCGGGGAAGGGTATGGGGCTCTTCTCCCCGCTGCCCAGACAGACTCTGAGTCATCAGTCACAGGGCAGAGTCTGGCCAACTCTAGGGGTGGGGGGTTGCGTGCACAGACGCCACGGATGCTCGCTGACACGGTGAAGTCACGTCTTCTCAATATTGGCCAAAGGGATGGTCATATGGTCATGTGCTGCTCATATGGTCAACAAGCAGACAGTGTCTGCAGTAGGCACGGGCGGGGGAGTCGATGGGACACAGGCCAGTGTCTGCTCCAGAAATGCTTTCCAGCCATCTCAATACCCTCTAAAAATGAGGTGCAGGAGGAAGACACAGAAGAGGGGACTGTCTTGTCAGTCCTGGCCTACTGATGCTGCCGGTGTCACCCAGGAATGCCTGAGGCACTTGTCAGGCTGTATTACTCCTGGCCAGCCCCACAGGCATTTCCCCAGAGGGCCAGCGTTATGGCTCCACCAGCCTTTGTGGTTCTTATTACGATCGCAGGACATGTTCTCCCTTGGAAACCATCAGGGAACTTTGAGGAATAAGATTTCTTACTCACAAGTCCTGTGGAGAGGACACAGCACGCCGGAGGGCCATACAGCAAGGCTGTGGGCAGAGAGAATGCCGACCTGGGGCTCTGCCTTTATCAGGGCCCAAGTGTGGGGTGTCTATGGTTTTCCGGACTCACCCTTTAATGGTTAATATAAAGCATTTGAGTGGGAATTAGGGTGTGGGAAGGGAGAAGCGGGGTCCCTCCAGCAGGTCGGTTAGCCAGGTTAGTCCGGGCTTTCTGGAAGAGGCACCTACCTTCACGAGGGAGGGCGGGCCTAGTTCCTTACCTTGTTTTGCTAATAGCTGCGTCCACTAGCAAATGTTTATCCGAGATGGATGCCTTTTGAAACGGATGCTTTGACAACGGACAGTAAAACTCACACTACTATTGACAATAAAGTATATTTTAAAATCAAAAATAAGTAAAATTGTTTTGTCGAAAGAAAGAAAGAAAGAACATAAAAAAAAAAAAAAACCTCACACTACTAATACATGAGCTATCCCTAGTTGGATGAGGTCAAGGAAAACTTCTGAGAGAGAAGATGTCCGAATTGGCCAAGCAAAGGGGAGGAGAGGTCATTCCAGCAAAGGGCACAGTGAGGATAGGACTCTGGAGGGGAGGAATGGATGGGGCTCTGACGTCCAGACAGAGAGGCATTGGCCAGAGAGCCTGTAAGGAAACCAAGGTGAGAAGGACCAGGCGAAGGAAGAAGTGTTGCCCCCGCCACCCGCACCCTCAGGAGCCCCTGTGGCTCTCAGCAGGGAGGTGAGGTATGTGCCCCAGAAAGAGCATCCTGGCTCCGGTGTGGAGGGTTGGAGGCCACAGGACCTCCAGGGGAAGAGCCGTGGCAGGGCGTTCCCACGGTCTGGAGTGGCGGAGGCAGGCACTACGGCCAAGGTTAAGCAAGGTAGCGATAGACGTTCGAAATATATTAGGGAACTTCTAACTGACTTACGGAGAGGTCGGGGGAGAAAGGAAGCAAAAAATGCCACCAGGCTTCTAACACAGGCAACTGTGGCTGAAGCAGCAGTTTCCCTGAGAGGAAGGTGAGAGGCAGGAGATAAAGGTCCACGTGGGGTTGAAGGATATTTTTAATGTGTAAAGTCAGATAGAGCTGGTTTTGCCAGCATTCCCGAGCTGGACCAGAGGGGATGGTGATAAAGGGAAGGGATGATCAAAAAGGAAACCGTTTTCTGATGACAGTAAAACTAATACCTCCCGGGCTTGGGTCTGGAATGGGATCTTCTGCTGGGGAGGGGTGGCTGGACCCCTGCTTTCGCATCCCTCTGCAACTCTTTCTCTTCCATCCCCGGGGGCATCCACATGCTGGCCTGCAGGGTACTGCTACCCTTTTAACTCTGCTCCCAACTCCTCTCCTTTAAAAAAAAAAAAAAAAAAATATATATATATATATATATATATATTTGTTTTATATATATATATTTGTTATATATATACTATATATACAATTTTTATATATTTATAATATATGTGCAATTTGTTATATATATTTTTATATATTTGTTAACATAGAATAAAACTGGCTTCTGTTTGATTACAGTCCTATGAATTTACAGGTGCAGAGATTCACGGCAACAGAGTAGATCTGTCACCGGGGAAGAGTCCCTCATGCCACACCCCCTGTAGCTCCCATCTCTTGGCAACCATGACTCTGTTCTCTATCACTATAGTTCGGCCTCTTCTGGAATGTCATACGAACGGAACCACATAGCACGTGACCTTGCGAGACTGGCTGTTTTCACTCAGCATAGCGCCTTTGAGACACATCTAGATTGTTACATGTATCAATAGCTCATTCCTTTTTACCGCTGAGGAGTATCTCGTCGCACGGACGTACACATCCATTCGCTCACCGGAGGACAATTGGGTTGTTTCCAGCTTGGGGTGATTATGAACAGAGTTGCTATAAACGTTCACCAGCAATCTTCATTTCTCTAGGGTAAATACTTGTGAGTTGGACTGCTGGGTTGTCTGACACATATGTTTCTTCAGAAACTGCCAAACAGAGGCACCTGGGTAGCTCAGTTAAGTGTCCGACTCTTGATTTTGGCTCACGTGGTGTTCTCAGGGTTCCTGAGTTCGAGCCCCACATCCGGCTCTGCACTAATGGTGCAGAGCCTGCTTGGGATTCTCTCTCTCCCTCTCTCAAAAAAATAAATAAATAAATAAACTAAAAAACAAAATTTAGAAACTGCCAAACTGTGTTCCAGATTGACGGGACTGTACTGAGTTTTGAGAGTTCTTTACAGATTATAGATAGAAGTCCTTCGTCAGATATGTAACAAATATTTTCTCCTAGTCTACGTTTTGTCTTAGCAGTGTCTTTTGTTTGGTAAGAGTTTTTAATTGTGGTGAAGTCCAACTTATCAAATTTTCATTTTATGTGTAATGCTTTTGATGTCATAGCTAAGAATTCTTCGCCTAGCCTAAAATCACTAAAGTTTTCTCCTATGCCTTCTTCTAAAAAGCATCTGCCTTTTGTGGTTTTCAGATGCAGGACCCTTATATGTTATATGTATATATATACTTACATATAAGTATTTCATATTTTTGGACTATTGTAAATGAAACTTTAAAAAAAATTAATGTCCAATTATTCATTGCTGGCATATAGAAATATGATTGATTTTTCTGTGTTGATTTTGTATCTTGTGACCTTGCTAAGCTGCAACTTAGTTGTAGGAGTTTTTATTTTTGTAGATTCCTTAGAATTTTCTGCACAGACAAACATTTGGTCTGTGAATAGGGACAGTTCTATTTATTTCTTTTCAATCTGTATGCCTTTATTTATTTTTCTTCCCTGATTGCATCAGCTAGAGCTTCCAACGGTGAGTGGACATCCCCGACTTGTTGCTGATCTTAGGGGGAAACATTCTATTTTTCACCATTAAGTATGATGTTAGTTGTAGGTTTTTAATAGATATCTGTTATCAGGTTGAGGAAATGCCCTTATAGTTCTAGTTTCCTGAGAGTTTGTATCATAAATCACTACTGAATTTTGTTAAATGTACTTTCTGCATTAGTTGATATGATTACCTGGTTTTTCTTCTTCAGGCTGTTAATATGGTGGCTGACATTGATTAATTTTCAAATGTTTAAACAGCTTGACATCCTGTGATAAACTCTACTTAGTCGTGCTGTATTATTCTTTTTATGTATTGCTGGAATCAATTTGCTACTACTTTGTTAGGAAATTTTGTATCTATATTCATGGTGGAAATTGATCTGTAGTTTTTCTTCTGTGCTTTCTACGTCTGGTTCTGATATTGGGATAATGCTGGCCTCATAAAATGAGTTGAGAAGTGTTCCCTCCTCCTCTGTTTTCTTGAAGAGATTGTGTAGAGTTTTTGAGTTCTGTTTAAAATGTTTGGAAGAATTTGCCAGAAATATCATCTTGACTGGGAGATTTACTTTTTTGAAGATTTTTTCTCATCTACAAATTCAATTTCTTTAATAACTGTAGGACTATTTAGGTTATCTATTTTATCTCGGGTGAGTTTTGGTAGTTTGTGGGATGTATACATTTCCTCTAAGTTGTCGAATTTATGTGCCTGTAGTTGTTCATATTATCCCCTTAATTTAACATCTATTGTGATATCCCTCCTTTCATTCCTGATACTCAGAATTTTGTCTTCTCTTTTTTTTCATCAGTCTTGCTAGAAGTTTATCAGTTGTATTTATGTTTTCAAAGGACAAGCCTCTGGTGCATTGATTTTTTAAACTGTTTCTTCTGTTTTCAATATTATTGATCTCTGTGCTCTGTCTTCCTCCTGCTTGCTTTGAGTTTATTTGCTCTTCCCTTTCTAGTTTCTTAAGACAGAATCTAGGATTACTGATTAGAAAATTTTCTTCTTTTCTAACGTAAGTGTTTCATGCCATAAATTCTAACTACTGCCTTACTATAGTCCACAAATTTTGATATGTTGTGTTTTCATTTTCATTTAGTCCAAATTATTTTCTAATTTCCTTGAGGCTTCTTATTCAACTCACTGATTATTTAGAGGTATGTTGTTCAATTCAAAGTTATCTTTCCATTACTGATCTAGTTTCATTTCATTATGCTCAGAGAACATACTTTGCATGATTTCAATTAAAAATTGTTAATATTTGTTTTAGGACTCAGTGTATCCCCTAGCTTGGTGAATGTAATATGTGCACTTGAAAAGAATGTATATTCTACTTTCGTTGGGTTGAGTGTTTTGCAAATGCCTATTAGATCCAGTTGATTGAATCACTTCTACTGATGTTCTGTCTACTAATTCTATCAATAACTGAGAAACGAATGTTGATATTTCCAATTACAATTACGGATTTGTCTTTTTGTTTCATGTATTTTGAAGCTCTGTGGTTAAGTGCATCCACATTTAGATTTTGTCTTCTTTATGAATTGATCCTTTTATCATTTGTAAAAACCTGCTTTCTCTCTGGTAAATTTCTTCGCTCTGAAGTCTACTTTGGTATCAGTAAAGCCACCCAGCTTTCTTTTGGTTAGTATTTGCATGGTATATATTTGTCCACCCTTTTACTTGTAACCTATCTCAATATATATGATGTGAGTGTCTTGTAGACAGCATCTATTTGGGTTAGAGTTGTTTTGTTTTGTTTTTTAATCCATTCTGATGATCTCTACATTTAAATGGGTGTGTTTAGACCATTTACATTTAATGTAACTACTGTTACAAACTGTATCCAAACTAATGTTTGGATTCGGAGATACCATTTTATCAGTTTCCTGTTTAATCCTTCTCTTCTTTTTTATTTATTTCTCTATTTCCTCCCTTTCTGACTTATTTTGGGTTGGGTGAATATTTTTTGTATTCTATTTTAATTTATAGTTCTTTTTACTATATATCTTTTTGCATAACTTTTTTAACAATGTTCATTAGGGCAATGCCTCGGTGGCTCAGTCGGTTAAGTGTCTGACTCTTGATTTCGGCTTAGGTCACAATCTCATGGTTCATGAGATTGAGTGGCACATCAATGAGTTAACCATGCTGTGAGCATGGAGCCTGCTTGGGGTTCTCTCTCTTTCCTCTCCCTCTGCCCTTCCCCCTACTCATGCACACTCTCACTCTCTCTCTCTCAAAATAATTTTTTAAAAAAATGTTCTTGGGGCGCCTGGGTGGCTCAGTCGGTTGAGCGGCTGACTTTGGCTCAGGTCATGATCTCGCCGTCCGTGAGTTCGGGCCCCGCGTCGGGCTCTGTGCTGACAGCTCAGAGCCTGGAGCCTGTTTCAGATTCTGTGTCTCCCTCTCTCTGACCCTCCCCTGTTCATATTCTGTCTCTTCCTGTCTCAAAAATTAAATAAAATGTTAAAAAAAATTTTTTTAAATAAAATAAAATAAAAATTAAAAAATGTTCTTTAGTGATTGCTCTAGGAATTAAATTATATATACTTAAGTTTTCACAGTCTACTTAGAATCATTATTTTATCACTTCAAGTAGAATGTGGAACCTTACCACTAAGTTCCTTTATCTTCATCCATTTAGGTTATAGTTGTCTTATATTTTAGATACATATTGAATATATCTAACTTCTCCAAGTCACATAGTAAGTGAGTGGTAGAGGCAGAATCCCCCAGGCAGCCTGGGGCCAAAGTCAGGAGCATAACTATTCCCCAAAAGTGCCCCTGGTTCCAATCTGGCCCAGCATATTGGACCTTCCAAAGAGCCCAGAGCTGGTTATAAAATGTCTTGACCCCCAGAGATAAGAAGGCTATCCCAGGTCAGCCCATCAGACCAGGACCCTGAGGGAAAACACATTGGATTTCAGCTCCCATGTGTCCTTTCGGCTAGGAGTCTTTGTGTTATGCACAACTTGCCCAACAGTTCATGGCAGTCCTGCCCTGGGTTCACACTTCAGCCAGTAAATGGCTTTGCTTTTCTGGAACTTTCTGGGCCTTTTCAGCAAAACCAGAACGGTCTTTGCAAACTGAGCAATACTACTGCAGCCAGATGAGGGAAGCTCACACAGTATTCTACAGGAGCGGCTTGACATCTTTATCATCCTGGCTGGCCACTGGAGCCCCCCTGTCGCTTCTGTGGCTGAACTCCCTCCTTCTCTTCTTTTCCCTCATCCTCCAGGGCTGAGGAAGAGAGTGCATTTCTTGCCTGTCATCTTTCTGCACAACTGGAATCGACAGGTCCTTGGGAAGAGGGACTGGCCCCTCCTCCGACAGCGAACTAGTTCTAGATAAATGAGTATTGGTTTTGCTCTGTTTGTTTTTCATTTGTAGCTCTCCTTTGATTTTTTTTTTTTTCTCTGCAAAATGGGTTAAGCAATGATAGCATGGTCTGCTTCTGCAGTTGCATTGATTGGGCTGCTCCTGGAGTCTGGGTCTTTTGCTGGCTTTTCTGTTTTGTTTAACGTTCCATCCTACCTCCAACTGGACTCCCGCTTTTATATCTGTGGAAGGGCGAGAACTAATATAGAGAGAGCATCTATGAGTGCCGGGCACTGTGCTTGGGATTTATGCCTGTTGTCTCATGCTACCTTTAGAAATCAAAACAAAAGAAGCCAAAGTGGTAGGCATCATTCCTCCTACTTTGCAGATGAAAAGGAGGACCAGAGAGGGTTCCAAAACCCGTTCAATACTGGATAGCCGGAAGTCAGCAGCTCCAGTTGGGGCTCTTCCCCTGCTTCCCCTGCCAGACAGTGGACAGCTCACCATGTGGCCCTCAACAGGTGGTTCTTTCTAGACCTCATGCTGCCTCTCTGTGAAACAGAGACAGCCCAAAGGCACTTAGAGGCCAACAGTACGTTGTGAATTATTCCCCCAGATAGGGAAACTCTGAGCTCATTAGAAAAAGGTCAAAAGCAAAAGGGGATCATGACAGTGAAGGGGAAAGGAAGCATGGTAGGGTCGGGGAGCAAGGAGGGTTGGGGGACAGTGGGTGGTCTGGTATGCAAGTGTGTTTGCTGGGTGAGCAGATTCCCAGGGCTGGTAAGTCCTGGTTTTCATAGCAGCCAACAGGATGCCTGACTGGTTTTTTTTCCTCTCCCTCCTCCATGTGGTCGTCCAGTTGCTGGGCATTACAGAAACTCACCTTTAGAGCAGATTATAAGAACTCACAGCTAGAAGGTTCTTATGGACTGAAGAAGCCCTTTGGGGTACCTGGGGCTTGGGACTTAGCATGCCAGCAACTCCTGGTGGGCATATGCAGCAGATAGGGATTCTCTGTGGGTCACCTGAACCCTCTGAGATGTCCACAGGGCTTAAGACTGGCTTAGGTGAGGAGGCGCCTGGGTAGCTCGGTCGGTTAAGAGTCCCTCTTCGGCTCGGGTCATGATCTCACAGTTCATGACTTTGAGCCCCACATCGGTCTCTCTGCTGTCGGCAGAGCCTCCTTGGGATCCTCGGTACCCCGTTCTTTCTGCCCCTCCCCTGCTTGCCCTCTCTCTCTCTCTTTCTCTCTCTCTCAAAAGCAAACGTTAAAAAAAAAAGAAGTAGCAAAAAGTTGATATTGGAGGGCTTACCATTTTCCAGGCACTGATTTAAACGTTCTCCATATATTGACTCATTTCATCCTCAAGATAGCCGCAGGGAGAGCGTTATCCTTTCTTTACGTCCATCAAAATACACGGACAAGTGCTTTGGAGAAAAAGCAGAGTCAGGGGCAGAGACACAAGGATGGTGAGGGAGGCCCACCCAATGAGACGACACCTGAGCCGAGACCTAATCGAGGGAGGCAGAGGATCTGCAAGGCAGGGACGGGGCTCTGTCGTGGGGACCAGCTCAGTGGGTCTGAGCGGCCGCGGGACGGCGTGATGGAGGAGGCCAAGCAAGCAGGGCCGGGTCACCCATGCCTTGCAAGCCATGGGAGGAGGCAGGGACTATTGTAACCATGGTGGCATGCCTTGGGAGAGTCTGAGCCAGGTGACATCATCTGACGATGAACAGAAGGTGACTGTGTACCTGCCAGAGTCGTCTTCCTAAGGCACTCAGGTAAACGTCTCCCAATCCTGCCCCTTTCCCCTCTCTATTTCCAAAACTCTTTAGAGGCCCCTCTCGGTCCTCAGGGTAAAGGCCAGGACCCCAGATGCAGCCCTGCCCCGGTGGCCTCTCGGTCACACCATCCCCTACACCCCACCCCACCCCCCTTCCCAATCACCTGTGTAAACCATTGTCCTCTAAATCTGCTCACTCTGCCTGGGATGCCCCCATCCTTACCTAACTGGGTACCTCCTCCCCACCTCGGCCTCTGCAGTCGTCTCCCTCAGGGACGCTTTCCTGGACGCCCCGTCCTGCAGCAGGAGTCGGCCCCGTGCCGATGGCCGTCAGAGCATTTGTCGCAGGAAGAGTCATTATCTGCCCTCTCGTCGGTCTCCACCAGATACTGTAAGCTCCCGTGGGCCAGAACTGGGAATTACCCATCAGTGTGCCTCCAGTCCCTAGAGTGTGCCTGACGGACCTATGTAGGTGCTTAGGGAACACTGAACACATGAATAATAATAATTGAATTAATAATATCCGAGCAGAGCAACCTCCTTCCCCCCCCCCCCACTCCGTGAGGCTTCCTGGATCCCAGGGTGGGGGGTGAAGGGACCAGAGGAGAGAAGCAGCACTGGCTGGCCAGGCCGGGAGCCAACTGTGAGCCTGACTTCCAGAGGCAGGCGGCAGAGCTCATAAAAGGCCCAGTTACATTTATAGTCATGTTCTTATTAAGCACCAGGAGAGGAGAGATGAATCATACCCCCTCCTCCCGCCCACCGCCTGGGGAGGTGGAGGCCACCAGCCAGCCTGGCCTTAAATCTCGGGAAATCTAAAAGTCACAAGTGCTCAGGGCCAGCCCTGCATCACCAGGGACAGCAGAGTGTGGAATGTTGCTTCTCAGGCAGAGTCCCGCCCTTCCAGGGTCCAGGCCGCGGGCACAGGAGGGAGAGGGCGGGAGGGACGTGCACGTGCCTGAGAAGTTCTGGGAGCAGGGCTTTCGAGCCACAGAGCTGCACTGAATGCTGCGTGACCTCGGGGAAGTCTAATGCCATCGCTGAGCCTTTGGGTGATACACTCTCCCCTTAGTGAACAGAAGCCAGGTGTTTCTGGGAACACTCCCAAAAGAAATGATGTCTTCCCTCCCCTCAATCTTCCCATTGCACAGAAAAAGAAAGTAGGGCCCAGAGGGGACCCGGGCTACCAGACTTCTAGCAACTGCTGTTCTGAAAGTGCAGCCGGTTCCTAGACTAGATGTGGCCTTGAGGGTGAGGCCAGGGATACCATTTACAAACATGTCCTCATGGCGTCCCCACCCAATCCCTAATCCCGGAGCCACGGTAGCCATCACCCTCTTGAAACAGAACAGGGGCGCTAAGCAATTGTTCTGCCCCCACGGGGCTCCCCTGGACAGCAAGGGGGAGGGGTGAGGGCAGCCACACCTGTTTTGCAGGGGGAGTAACTGGGCACAGACCACCTGCCAACAGGACTGGAACTTGGATGGGGTCTTCTTCATACCTGAGGCCTCTTTCGCCTTCTTTTTGTGTGTGTAATTGATTTCAGTGAGATTTATTGAGGTTTTTCAACCCTTTTTTATTGTGAAATATAGCACAAATACCAAAAAGTGAATAATCCATAACTGTGGAGCTTAATGAGTTACATAAAGTGAAACCACCTCTCAGGCCCCAGAAAATAAGATGTTGCCAGAAGCCACCATCCCCCTGCCAGCTCCTCCCTCCTTGCTCGGGGAAACCACATTCTGCTTTTATGGGAGAACATTTCTCTATCCTGTACTGAGCCCACTCACCTGGAAATTCGAAAGAATGAAGAGCACGGAACTAGAAGGCAGGAGGCATGGTTCTGGTTCTACTCCCCTCTCCGAGCTTAGTTTCCTCATCTGTAAAGGAGAAGATTGGACCCATCAAGCCAGAACAGTCTAGAATCCTAAGCCAGCAGGAAAACAAATTCTGCTGGGGGAAATCTGTGTGCGTGTGCAGAGGTGAGGAGTAGGAATCAGAAGGTACCTGGACACACCTCTGCAGGGTGCTGTTTCTTTCTTCCTCGTTCCACGGAAGCAGTGATGTCCTTCTTCCACCACGCCTGGAGCGCTTGTGACTAGGGGGCGCCTCCTTCTGCCTACCTTGGAGATGGAGTTTTGGGGTCTCCTGTGCAAAGAGCTGTGGGCAGTCCTGGGGTTCTCCAGGCTTATACCCCATCCCTGCCAGGAAGACTTTGGCTCAGTTCTGAGTATTTCCCTTTTAAAAAAAAGTTGTAAGGGGCACCTGGGTGGCTCAGTCAGTTAAGCGTCAGGCTCTTGATTTTGGCTCAGGTCATGATCTCACAGTTCGTAAAACCCACATTTGGGATTCTCTCTCCCTCTCTCTTTGCCCCTCCCTCTCAAACAAAAACTAAATAAACTTAAAAAAAAAAAAAAAAGGTAAGAATCCAAAAGCCAAGCAGAATTTCTTCCTTCTGTCGCAAGCTCTGAGGTGACTTCTGGTCCTCAGCCTGTGCCTGCCCCAAGATGGCTGACCCAGCAGCGCGAGAGTTGGGAAGTACCTCCCCATGGAGAGGACAAGGAGAAGGTGAGAAGGCGAGCCCCTACTGTGTGCCAAGCACCGCAGAGGCACTTGGCATTTGCTGTCTGGTTGAATCAGCCCCCTCACACATCTGGAAGCAATATGAACACTTCCATTTTCCAAAGGAAGACCCTGAGGCTCAGAGTTTCAGCAACTTGTTCAAAGTCACACTGTTGGCAAGTGGCAGAGGCAGAGCCTGTCTGACTCCACAGCTCTTTATTCTCACCCCATGCCCAGTCCTGGCATGGAATCAAGAAAGGAAGTCAATCTCTTCCCAATTTCTGGCTCCCTCCGGCCCTGGCTGGGGAGGTAATAGTGCTGATGAATGGAGGGGTGGAGAAATCACCAAAGGAAGTCAGGGGTGATGGAAGGTGAAAGGGATTGAAAGGAAGAGTGAGAGTTGGGTGGGGGCGAGGCGGAGGGCAAAGTTTCAGAGAACAGGCTGAGGTTTTCAGCTGGGGAGACCCAGTAGCTGGCGGAACCAAAATCCAAGATAGGAAAGGGCAAGTTTCATAGGGGAGGAGCTTGATTTTTAAGACTTCAGCAATATATTTCTTACTTGTTTATTCTTAGCAAAAAGGCTGCTATGGAATGTGAACTCTATAAATGGCGGATGGGTGGGTGTGTGCATGGATGGATGGGTGGATGGGTGGGTAGGCAGATAGGTGGATGGTTGAGTGGAGGGATGGGTGGGTGGATTCATGGATGGCTAGATGGATGGGTGGATGGGTGGGTGGGTAGGTGGATGGATGAATGGCTGAATGGGTGGTCAGCTGAGAGACGGGAGGGGTGGAGAGGTGAGCACATTTATGGCCCAGGATCCTCTGGGTCTCCACCTCATTCCATGTGAGGATGGAGAGATATATACAATTTTGGAGCAAGGACCCTATAAGCAAGTCACAGCACCCAGAGATGCCTAACTGTGCTCCCATGGACAGTGTTCCTGGATAGCCTCTTCTACCCGTCCTCCTTCTCCCCCTTCCTGCTGTCTCACCTTCAACCCTCATTTCTTCCTCTATCTCCTTTCCCCATTGCCCTCAAGACCCCAAGAGGGAACATGCTTCTCTGGACCCAAGAACAAGGCTATGAGCTTCAAACTCCATAACTCATACCAGCAAATCCAACTGGCAGCGCTGGGGCTCAGAAAGGCCTGGGGCCTTGGCTGAAGCCACTCACAAAGTCTGGTGCTGAGGTGGGTCCAGACTGTCTGGCCACTCAGTCCTGGGGCTCACTGCTAAGCGTCTGCTGGAAGCGAAAAGCCCAGTGGGGCCTGCGTTCCCATCTCTGGAAAACACTGAAACAAGCTGGCCTCTCAGCCCCGCTGAGCTCCTGCTGCCCAGCCTGGGTTAAGGCCATGGCTTCTCAGTGGTAAACCATGATTGCTCGGTTGTTTTTCCTGCTGGATGATTTTAGTTGAATAATTTTGCATGATCTCAGCACAGCATGAGAGAGTGCCAAGCTAAGGATGAGGGGCTTGCTCTGCGGGCAAAGGGTGGAATTGGAATCTGAAGAGCTCCCTACAAATTGGTCTCTGCCAGGGACTAGAATTTCCTACAGCCGTGGTTGCTGGTCCGCTAATTACAGCAGCCCTTCCCTCTGTGCATTGCTCTGAGTAGCCCCCACAGGGAAAGGGCCACGGGCCACTCCCAGCCCTATGTGGTCATGGGTGGGTCCCATGTTGACCGATGTGCCCAACTCTGTGCTGGCATTACCTCGCTGAATCTCTGCCACCTTTACATCCTGACACACACAGCCCCAGGAAGCAAGCATGGTCATCCCCACTATCCATAAGGAAACACAAGTGCAGACTTACTGGAGACCCCTGCCCAGTAAGGGCTGATGGGAGCCAAGGCTAAGCCCAGTATTGGCAGACATCAAAGGAGAGGGTGGTGGGTGCTCGAGACTCCAAGAGGAAGCAATGGATCTAGGTTGGGGGTGGAGATGTCAAACTGGAAGACTACCCTAAGAGAGGAGCAGAGTCCGGTAGAGGAATCCAGGGAGTTTCCCTGGAGGGGAGGGGTCGGGAAAGCAAGGCGGTTAGAAGATCTAGAAGAAGCCTTTCTTTTTTTTTAAGTTTATTTCTTTATTTGAGAGGTGGGGGAGGGGCAGAGAGAGAGAATCCCAAGCAGGCTCCGTGCTATCAGCGTGGGCAGAGGCAGGGATCGAACTCACGAGCCAAGAGAACATGACCTGAGCCGAAATCAAGAGTTGGACACCTAACCCTCTGAGCTACCCACGCACCCCTGGAAGAAGCTTTGAATCACAAGTTAGACCCGCCAAGACTCTTAGAGGTTTTCAAATCATCCTCTCCATTTCAGAGACGAATTTCACAATCATCCCGGGGAAGTCAAGGGGCTTGGCCAAGGTCACAAAGCAGAGAAGCTGAGGCCAGAGCCAAGTACTCCCAACCCCATAATCCCACACTGGACTGGGCCTCCCCTTCCTTAGAGCCAGCCTAGTTCTAGTTCCAGAAAGGCTAGGTCAGGCTGCAGCCAGAGGAAGAGGGGTGGAGTCCCAGGCCGGGGGGGGGGGGGGGGGGAGGAACATCTCCCCTGCAGTCCCACCCCCAGTCCACCTCCTTGTTATTTCTGGCACCTCCCCCAAGCTCCCCCTCCCGTGGAAACCCAGTGACTCCAAGAGCTGGAAATTTGGACGTTTTCCCAGCATTTGGGATGTTAATTAAAACTAATAAATCTGCCACTTGGAGTTGGGTTGAAGAGGAGTAAGGGTGAAGTAGGAGAGGGAGAGGGGGACTCAGGCTTAGGATCCTCCCCACTCCCCACCCCTCACACACACACCCCTGTGAGGGTCTTTTCCTTTCAATCTTGCCTGCTGAATTATTTTCTCTGTTGGTCATTTATTCAGTCCACTCTGGATTTTCCCAGCGGTCAGCCCCAACCTCTTCTTAAGCATGCTCTGGTTCGTTCTAAGGAGGAGTGGAAGACATTTCTAAGGCGAGGACTGGCCAGCCACCTCCTGCCACTCGCCGGGACTGAGCAAAAAGCATGTGATGCAGCTGGGACAGACCTGGGTTCAAAGTGCAGCAATGCCACTCTCTAGCCATGTGAGCCCTGGAAGTCATTTTTCCTCTCTGAGCTTCTGGCCCTGCACTTCTAAATTTTTTTTTTAACATTTATTCATTTTTGAGACAGAGAGAGACAGAGCATGAATGGGGGAAGGTCAGAGAGGGAGACACAGAATCCGAAACAGGCTCCAGGCTCTGAACTGTCAGCACGGAGCCCGACGCGGGGCTCGAACTCCCAGACTGTGAGATCATGACCTGAGCCGAAGTCGGCCGCCCAATCGACTGAGCCACCCAGGTGCCCCCTGCCCTGCACCTCTAAAATGCAGATTATATTTCCTACTTTTGAAATGGCTTAAAAGCACAAAGTTGAACAAAAATCAAAACGGCTGCACTAACGCTCCAGTGAGGTTGGATCTTAAAGGAACCTTCTTCGTCTCTTCCGCAAACCTCCCTCCTCCCTTCTTAGCCTTTTGCTCCAGGAACCTGGTACCAGCCTAAAGACACGAGGAAGGGGGCTGGTATCATCTACACAACTGCTGTCAGAACAGGCTAGATCCTGTGTTTCCCTATAAAACGCCCCAGCCCCTTCCTCCGGGAGGGCTTGCAGTTTTTGAAGGCCCTGGCCTGCTGCGCAATAAAGCTGTCATTCCCCTTCATCCCCAACTCTGTCTTCGAGTTATACTTCGGCTCCGAAACACGGAGGTCGCTTTTGGGCAACATTTCGACAGGCTTATCGTGAGGATGGCATGAGAAAGTTATGTGCAAGATAGCCTGTTACAAACTGTTACGTGATCTATTTCTTGGCCTCTGTGATTTCCCATCCTGATCGCCAATTCCTTCTTTCCCATCTTCTTTGACTCCTGGAGATTCTCCAAACTCTCTAAGTTGTATATAAATAAGAATGCAAATAATGTCACTTTAGATCTCTGTAAAGGCAATTTAAGTTTACAGAACTCCCCCCTGCCCCCCCCCACCCCCGCTAGCTAGGGGGCGCTCTGGGCAATGAGAACGCCTCATTCAGCTTCTGCATTTTCCCAGTGCCCACCCCAGCGCTAGACACACAGGAAGTGCTCGATTCACGTGTCTTGGATGGATGAAGTGCTTTGGAATCTGAAGGAGCCACCCATTCCACTTGTCTTTACAGTACTCTGTCCCCTTCATACAGGAACAGCTTCCCTTTTCCTTCCGGAACCACATCTCCCCATTGCACCTGGTATCTGTCTATTCCTCTTCCTGCTGCACAGACCATGTGACCAGACTGGTCCAATCAGAGCTTTCCCCAGGTATTTTTTCTACCTGAGACTTGTGGAGAGCCCTCCTTCTTGTTCAGTCATGAGGCCAGAAGGAGACCTGCCTGTGAGCACAGCTCCGGCCTTTCTCACTGACCAAGATGAAGTCATGTGCACAAAAATGATCTGAAAAGTGGATGCCCAGATCCACTGGTCAGGCCTTCGTATGACTAGGTTATGTGAC
Organism: Acinonyx jubatus; assembly: GCF_027475565.1. Taxonomy (NCBI): domain Eukaryota; kingdom Metazoa; phylum Chordata; class Mammalia; order Carnivora; family Felidae; genus Acinonyx; species Acinonyx jubatus. Next base: position 21,922,244 of record NC_069397.1, read on the forward strand.
CAAAAGAAATTCATCATTACACAACCAGGCTGGGATGTTGCCATTCACAGCTACTGAGTCACAAGACATCTATCTCATCTGCTTTCCATAATGTCCCAAGTCAAGCCAGGAGGGATTATTACTCTTATTTTCCAGGTGAAAAAGTCAAGTCTTGAGAGACTTGAGTTCGTTCTCCAAGACCACCCAGCTGGTAATGTTGGAACTAGAACTGATAAGGATGAATTTATCTAGAGTGGTGGGTGCTGTGATTGGGGGCTCACATGTGTCATTTCACAGCAGCAATACTCCAGTGACATTGCTACCGTCTGTATCTGCCTGTCTACGGATGGGGAAACTGAGGGGAGAGCAGGTAGGTGAATTACCCAAGGTCACCAGCTAGTCAGTGGAGCCGGCCTAGGTCTGTCTGCCCAGGGCCGGTGCCACGAGCCACCTCACTGCACTGCCTTCAGCCCGGGGCCCTTTCCAGCCCCCGCAGAGGCTGCCTTTCAGGGAGAGGAGCATCCGGGCAGTAGGAAACTAAGAGCACCGCGAGATGATGAAATACTGCTATGTGCATGGCTTGTGCAGGGGCTTTAGGAAGCATGGGTGGCCAAACCAAGATAGGTCTCAAGTCTGCAAGTCCTATTGGTGGCTCAGGTGAAGTGCTCTGGGGCCCAGTGGAGGGGGAGGTGACTCTAACTAGTGGAGGGGCAGGACCTGGGAAAGAGTCACGAGGCAAGCGGCACTGAATAGGGCTTGTAATGCAGGTGAGATTTGCGCCTGTGGACATGGTGTGGCCATCGCACGGTGAGCACCACAAGCAGAGGGAGATTCGTAAGCCAACACCCCATGGTGGGAAGTCCAGGGAGGTGGTTGGGAAGGAGAGGCCCTGCTTTTCTGAAGGGCAATGGGCATGAACAGGCAAGACAAAGATAAGGCCAGAGCAGTAAGTTAGAAGCAACAAGCTGAGGGCTTTGAATGCCACGAGTAAAAATCTGGGCTTCATTTGGCCAACAGTGGGGAGCCACTGGGGACTTTCGAGGGAGACAGTGCCACGGGGGACTGCAACAGTAAGGTGGCGGGCCACGCCAAAAGCAGAGTAGGAAGAGAAAGGCCAGTTAGGAGGATGCTCACCAGAGAGGCAGTGAGCCTGAGGGGGCCAGAGGAGGCAAGAGGAATCCAATGACACCGAGGAGGCAGAATCGTCAGGGAAGAGCGTGGTGTGGCGTGGTGGAAAGAGCTCAGACTTGGGCTTGAACCTGGTCTGCCTGGCTCCAGGGGCCGACATGCAGGTCGCCAGGACCTTGAACAGACAGCACGCCGTGAACCGCAGGTGCATTTGCGGCCTCAGTGATGGAGGGGCCAGCCCGTGGTCTGACAGCACGTGTGTTCAGGGAGTGTTGAGGGGCTGATGGGAGGATGGATGGGCACGTGAAGGAATGGATGAGTGATGAATGATCCAGGGAATGAATGAATGAGTAAGAGTAGCAGGGGAGAGAAGGAGAGACGCAGAGCAGCTCCGAGGGCTCCCACAGGAGTGCTCGGCTTCTTGAGCCCTCTCCTCCCCTCCTCCACACTCCATCCCAAGCCTGAACACAGCCCTGGGCTGAGCTGGGTTTTCCACAGGCGTGGGGGGGAGGGCGGGAGAGTTTTAAACGTGATGAACTGCTTCTGCCAGCATACCCCCTCCTTCTGAGAAACAAGTACTTAGAAGTGAATGTTACTTAAAACCCAGTTAGCGCTGCTGCGATGGGAAGTTTTGCTATATTTGGCTTCCCACTAGCCCCGCCAGTTTGGGGCAGGGACAGGGTCTGTGACCTCCGCCCAAACAGGGGCCACTGGAGGCGGCGGGGCGGGGGGGTCCCAGCACATCCTCACTCTGGGCCTGGCCCAGGGGACTGACAGTGTGGGGCCTGGGAGCTGGGCTCTCTTGCCTCCGGGAAGCCCTCCCATTGGGACCACTCCTTTCCTTTCAGACACATAGCTTACCTGCTAGTCAGTAATCACACCGTCAATATTATTACTGCTTCCTCACATTGTATGGACATTCACATTTGATCTTCACACAAGCACTGTGAGGCCTCTCCATTCCACAGATGAAGAAACTGAGGCTCAGAGAAAGTGACTCTCCCCAGCTCACATGGTAAGTGATAGAAGCTGGCCCACCAGGAAGTACAAAGAGAGGCCGGTCACCTCCCACTGCCCCTCTCACAGCTGTACAAAAGGGGGCATGGAGGGGAGAACCAAAGCAAAAGAATCCCTTGCTATGACCGGAAAATGTCCCCCAGGCAGCAGGACAGGCAGAAAAGTCCCCCCAAAACAATCATAACAGTGAGGGTTAATATTACTGAGGTTTTCGGTCAGGCCCTCCTCTGTGCTAGAAGTGAACCAACTCACATAACCCCATTGTGACAACAGTTATTCGTTCCCTTTACAGGCAAGTGACTAGCCCAAGGTCACACATGGCCAGGACGAGGCAGAGCCTGGGCTCAAACCCAAGCAGTTCAGCTCCAGAGCCAGTGCCCTTCACCTCCTCCAGTTCCAAAACTGCTCTGAGGGCCAGTCTTAACACTGCCCCTAAGTTCTCTGCTGTTAAATGGGGACAAGGACGGCACTTGCCACACAGCATGGTACAAAAAGCTAATTGAGAATACAGCTCACCAGGAACTGTCAGGTGCTGTACCAATCGTGGGTGGCATCTAGGGAGCCAGCTTTTTTACTGTTGAAAATTCCGGAGACAAGTTGATGTGGGTGGATGGGAGGCCAAGCAGGTGTATGGGACCGGGAGGCAGAGCCTGGGGAGGCAGCTGGGCAGGTTCAGTGCTGGGTGGAGACACCCAGAAATTGTAAGCTAGGGTTCCTTGGGGCCTGCTGTGTGATCTTGGGCAAGTCACTGGCCCTCTCTGGTCCCACTTTCCTCCTCGGAAGATAAAGTGGAGCAGAGAAGTGGGGTGATAGGAAGTGGGATGAAGACGTTCCCTGAGGTCACTTCCAGACTCACTGCCCTATTTCAGTGTTCTTGAGAGCTGGCCTGTAGCACAACAGAACACAGGAAACATATTATGTTGAGGCCCTGGTACAACAGTTTTCCACAAGCTTTGCTACTGGAGAGCCAGAGCGCTAAGAAAATGTGAAAGTTTCCTGACCTCCATCCCATCCACCCAAACTCACCCTACCACCCCCCCGCCCAGAACTCTAAGAAAATGGAATTCTGGGGGGAGAGCAGATGGAGAGTCATTGATCTACTCTGAGCCTCGGTTTCCTCTTCTGTAAAATGGGGGCATGGGGACCACGGCAAGAAGTTTACTCGGGGCCCTTCTAGCTCTGCCAGCCTGGGACTCTGGCGTTCCAATGAAGCTTCTTCCTCCATGAGGTTGTCTATTTCTCTGCGGATAAAAGCCAGGAGAGGGCGGGAGCAGGGCTAACTCAATTCTTCCTGGGGTAGAACACCCTCCAGAGGGAGACGAGAGAGTGGCTCATCTGAGAGAAGGATAAAGGAGGAGGTTACCATCTCCATGGTAGATTCTGGATCAGCTTGGGGCAGGAATGCCACTTCCTCCAGGAAGCTCCAGTGATTATTCTGGGCGCTGTCTAGCTGAATACAACTAGACATCGCCCTCCCCTCCCCACCCACGCCATCGCCCTTCCCTGTCTGGGGGACCCCCCCTCACACCCCCACACTGGCGCCCCTGCCCTGCAAGCCCACATCTTCTGCTGATGGACCACGTGTCCCCGCCAGGCTGACCTCTGACCCCTACCCGAGGCCCACTGGGGCGACTGAAGACTCGGGCCTTCTGTCCCCCTTTTCCAATTTCCTTTTGCTTTGATTTTGCAGGTTCTTTGATAGCCTGGACTTCCAGGCTGGGGTGAAGGGCGGCTCTTTGCAAGGAAAAAAATAATTGAAAAGAACACTGGGCAATTAGCACAGAGGCTGCCTCCTTCTCCAGCCGCGCTCTGACCAGGCTTGGGGACGGATCCTGTGACCGCAGGGCCCCTCAGAGGCGCGTCCGTCGCGTGAGGTTCCCCGTGTGTTCAAACAATGAGGACTTTGCCACGATCGGCTTACAAAAAGTGTGGTTCAGAGTACATCTTACCAGTTAACAATTTAATGCTTTAACACAAAAATTACAATGTAATATAATTGCTCTATTAACACGATAATTACAGGTTTATTTTTAATTAATTCATAATAGGCTGCAGATGGTGTGGTCTGGTAATAGGACCCAGTGTAAAGTTATAGGATGAGCCTGTCAGGCTATGTCTGAGAGAGGAGAAATGCCTCGTTTGGAAATAACGTCAAAAGCTGATTGGGAGAACAGGGCACCCAGCCCGAAAGCCTCCTTCCTGCCCCCCACTCCCTCCATGACAAGCTCTGCTCCCGAACACGCCTGCCCCCCTGAGAGACCATAAAACGTAGACCGGGGAGGAAAGCTCTAGGTTGACAGTACAGACCCCATTGACCAGATGAGGAGACTAAGGCCCCATGCAGCAGAAAGAGCACTGGATTTGGAGTCAGGAGAGCCTATTTTTCTAACACACCTCTTTCACTTAGTACTTACCTGGCCTTGGGAAAGTCGGCTCACCCCTCGGAGCCTCAGTTTCCTCGTGTGTGAAATGGGCGTGTAAAGCCCGCCTTGTGGAGCTGCAGTGCGGTATTAAGCAACAGACACCGGGGACACAGTTCCCGTTTGGCGACACCGACGGCCCTAGCGGCAGAAGTGAGAGGAAACGCCAGGCCAGGCGCTGTTCATCCCCTACCCTCGCCCGGCCCCCCACAGCAGAACCAGAGTGGGGTCGCACCGCGGAGTCAGCCCCTGACCCTGGAGTCGGCGAGGAGGAGCTGGGTCATGGCCCCTCTGTGAGTCAGGCGTTCACCCGCCAGCCACGAAGTGGGGGGGAGCTTGAGGTCAGGAAGTGAGCATCTGAGAGGCGTAACCCCGGGGCGGCCTACCCCGCTGCTGTCATATCCAAGCAGAGCCGTCTGCACCCGGAGGCCTCTGTCTACGCAGGAGGGAAACAGTCAGCCAAATTTGCTCCGGCCCTGGGGATTAAGGGACTTCGGGAGGGGGTTGGAGCCCGGACGGAAGGTCCCCCCAGCAAGCCTGACCATGGGCCACAGGGACCTAGGGACCTGCTCCCAGGCATTCTGCTCATTTCCCTTTCATCTCAAAGCCAGAGACCAAGCCCCAGGGTTCTCAGAGTGAAGAGGGCACCGACACTCAACCCCCCAGCTCCCAAGGGGGAGGGGAGGCTGGGGAGTGAGACTCCAGGCTGGGGAGGAAGCTTAGGTGGAAGCAGGTAGGGAGCCAAGAGGAAGTTGGAACTGTTCGGCAGAGAAAGGGGCTCCTTCCCCGACCCCCAAGCGCAGGGAGCGTGGGAAGCCCGCTAGGCTGCGAGCTGAAAGCTTCAGTCCTAGCTCTGAATTCAGTCTTCAAAGTGGTACCCTCTCTCCGGGGTCACGCTGGCCTCTTCTCCACCAATGCCACCTTGGCCACACGCCGCTGCTGAGGTGAAGCTGCTAGAACACGAATCTGACCCTGTATGCGGCCCCCAGCTTCAGCTCCTGTGGCTCCCCGCCGCCTGCACATCAGTGAGTGAACCATGTGACTGGCATCGGGGTCACCTCTTCTGGTGCTTGCCCCTCCCCATCCCGATCACCAAGAGTGCAGTGCTCTGCCCGGCTGTTCCCCGCCACCCCACCCCCCACCCCCAGACTCCGTACTCTCAGCTCTCCAAGAAGACCTGTCTGCTTGCTCAGGCCAAATTCAGTCCCCTGCCCCTGAACAAACTTCCAGCTTAGCCACTTCCTCTCTGGGTGCCTCACCCTGGACATGCAGGCCACTTGCAGGCCAGCTTTTAGCTGCTGAGCACCTCGGACCTCAGCCCTTTCTCCCTGGGGCTCCTGCAAGCCGGAAGCCTTCGAGCAAGGAGGAAATGGATCCCACGCCCAGGCCAAGAGGTACAGTGTAGGATAAAGAAAAGGCCACCTCCCCTCTACAGGGCTGCAGGGGCATCAGCGTTCCCAGAGAAAACCCGATTTGGGTTACAGCAAGAAGATGAAGGGAATATGGCTCCCAGCTGCAACCACTCTCCAAGGAACCCTTCCCACAAGCCACCTGGCCTCAGCCTAACAGGGCGGCCCCTACGGGGACCTCTGCCTTCCCTCAGGCACCCTGTGGGGCCTCCAGGACGGACCCTAACATAGGTCTTACCCCCCTTCCAGCCCCACCCATCAGCCCCCTGCTGAGGCGCTCTGCTCTCCAGCCTGGCCCAGGGTTTATCCCAGTGTTGTCCCGCCCGTGGCCTAGTCGGACCCTATCGCCCACCCCACCTCCTCCCGGGCTGCAGTCACGGACAGACATCGCGCCCTGGTGAGTTGAACACCCCCCCTCACCATCTTGCCCTCCATCAACACCCCTGTCACTACTGAGTGTCCACAAAGTGGGTCCAGTCAATACACCTGTCAGCTCTTTGGTCTCCTTAATGCCAGTGACCTTTCCCCCCATCCCTTCATATGCTCCTTCTTTGAACCTGACATCGTCGTATCTGTACCTTCCCCGAGATCCAGAATGTAAACATCTCTGAGAACCCTGTGGCCATCGCCTCCCGTCCTTCTGTTCCACCTACCCCAGCACCCCATCCTGGCAGTGCACTCACCTCCATGAGATGAAGGTCACTTCCACTCTCTCCTCAGTCTGCACTCCGGTACCTTCAACACCCTTGTCCTTCTCCGCCTTCCCCACTTTACCTGGTGAGACCCTGAGTGTGGCCAGACCCAGCTGTCCACCTGCTTTGCCCTGGCCCCTGACAACTGAAAGCCACTAAGGAAAATCAGGCAACCCTGACGGCTGGACCTTCTTCATGCCAATGGGCACTCAAAATCACCACATACACCCTCTGTGGATCCCTGGAAAATTCACTTTCCCACTACCTGAGACAACCATTTCCCACATCTCTCCTCAAATCTCTAACATGTTTCTCTCACCCGATGACCTTGTCTCATGTTTCACAAGAGAAAAATAGACTCAGACATACAAAGTCTGCCTGTCTTCCCCACGCTGGCTCCCTCGTTCTCACCTGTGGCTCATCCCACCTCTTGGGCCCTCCCCTCCGTCATCATAGAGACCTCTGCCCTCATCTGCCACCAACCTCCCCCACTGGGCTCCCTGTACCCCCTGTTGCCAACTCTAAAGTGTCGCTCCTACCATTGTCCTCTGTCTCTCCTGCCCAGTCATCATTGTCATTCCCTGCTCGGCTGGAACATTCCACCACCACACAAACATGCCTTAATATAGTATGTCGTAAAAATGGCACCAGGGGGAGCCCAGCTGGCTCGGTCGGTGGAGCACACGACTCTTGATCTTGGGGTCATGAGTTCAAGTCTCCCGTTGGGTGTAGAGGTGACATAAACAAACAAACAAACTTCAAAATAAAAGATAGATAGATCCGCACCCCTTCCTGCTCTGGCCCTATTTCTCTCACTTGCCTTCACAGAAAACCTCCTCCAGAGAGTTGTACACATTCACTTCCCCACCTCCTCACCCCCCCCCATTCGTTCATTACCCCCAGTCAGGTTTCATTACCACCTGTCCACTGAAACAGCTGCGATCAAGGTCAATGTCCTTTACTAAATGTCCTACACTTAGTAAAAGTCCACTGTCGCTTTCCCGTTCCCACCCCCCATAACAACCTCATGGTTGACCACTCTCTCCCTTCCAAACTGCTGCTTTCCTTGCTTAGTCCTTCAGGGCCACTCCTCGTCCCTGTCTGTTCCCGGCTTCCCCTCTGCCTGGGCCCTAACTCGGGGGGTGCCCCGGCCCCCTTACACTTCGCATGAACCCTCTCTCTCCAGGGGATCTCATCTACTCACACTGCTTTATACATCAGCTACGTGCTGACCGCCTTCAAATGCGCTAGCACTTTCTCTGACCATCCCTTAGCCTGCAGACCCACTTATCCAACTGATCGACCATTCAACATCTTCCCTTGAATATCTAAGGCATCTCAGACTCGACCTGTCCAAAAAGAACCTTCAATTTCCCCCTTCAAATCCATTCCTCCTTCTCCCTACAAGCCTTTTGTGTCTCAGGAAGCAGGACCTCCATCCAGCAGTGGCTCAGATACCCAAAGAGTTATCCTTGGATACTTCTGTCACACCAGACAGCGAGTCCTCCTGGTTCCCCATCCTAAACACATCCCCACACTGATGATTTATCACCCACCTCTGCTGCTACCCTCTCACCTGCGCTATTACATCTGTCCACCCCCCGCCGCCTCCCAAACATTCCCAATGTAAATCGGGTCCCTGTGCCCCCTGCTTAAACACCCCAATGGCTTCCTGTTGAGACAGGAGTAAAACCCCGATGCCTGACAGTGATGTGGCAGATGAGGCTTCCCTGGGAAGAACCTGAGATGGAAAAGAGCATGCAGGGAATTTCCCGGGGACTACTCTCGGTATCATGCCTGTGGGGAAAGAGAAGGAAGCACGACGGATGGTGGAAAACGTCGAACCTCGATACAGTTGTGCCAATACCGTAGGAGCTCTGAGGCGGGGATGGCCTTTCTGAGTTGCCCTGGGCAAGGTGGTCCAGCCTTATACTCCTGCCTCGACCTGTCATGGTTGTAGGCTATCTTCCGGCGGCATGACGTGTCACCCTGGATGGACCAGGCAGCTCTCTCGAGCTAACCACAGTTCCTAGAGAGGGAATTGGCTGAGATCTTCCTGCCTCCGGAGGAGAACAACCCGCCACCACATCCACTCCACGTGGCCCACGAGACCTGCGTGATCTGGCCACCTCGCCCCCAACACATCTCCCATCGCTCCCTTTCATGTTTACTATACTCCAGCCACACCGACCTTCCTTTGGCCCCTAAAACACGCCAAGTTCAAGATCTTTGCCCTTGCGGCTGCTTCTGTGTCTCAGTTTCCCCGTCTGCAAAATGGTGGCAATGACCACACCTATCGCCTAGAGTGGTCGAGAGGAGTATGTGAGTCAATAGGGCATAAAGGGCAGTGCCTGGCACGTGGAAGTGTTACATAATCCGTAGTGATGTTGATGGCGATGACGGTGACGAGGATGATGATGGTAACGACAACAACGGCGGTGATAACGGAGGCAACTCTCTTCCCACTTCCATCCCGAACATCCTACAATCCACAACAAAGAGTCACCTAGCCCAAAATGTCAGCAGTGCCACGGCTGACAAATCCTGGTTGATAACGTTTCTTTTCCGTGTCCTCCACACAAGAAGGTCTTCTTCTGTGTGACCCACCATATCGCCCTTGCAGACGCCCAGTAAGTATGTGTTGACTGGCGGTGCCTATAGGTACTCAGTACGCGGTAGGTGGCCCCAAACTCTTTTTGCTGAGGAAATATGTGATAAGCTCGGTAACTTCAGGGCTGTATGATCTTGGTAAGTCCTTTAACCTCTCTGAGCTTCAGTCTGCAGTTTGCTCATCTGTGAAATAGCATAAACATCCATTCATGCACCGACATTTACCAGGAGCTCACGGTCCCCCTGCCTGTCCACTCTCCAGAACCATTCTGGATAACAGGAGTTCTCTGGAGTCATCCTGTGGGACTGGCTGACGTATCACCTCCCCTGTGAGGCCCTCCCTGATCCTCGACCTCCTTGGTGTCCCCCACCCCCACGAAAAGTCTACTATCTTTCAGATCCCCAAAGCTGCATGTGCACTGCCCCCCACGGTAGAGCTGTTGGCTTAAAATGCTGGCTTAGTTCTGGGCACCCCCCGACTCTCATAACAAATAGTTTGTGATGGCTCCTTTACAATCTTGAAACGAAATTCATGGGTAGTATAACCTACCTAGACACATCATTTGAAAATAAATCAATATAATGTCCTAACTTTAATATAAAAGAAAAGTAAAGTAAGATCATTTATAATAAAATATGTATTTCAATATGTAAATGCTCAGGTCTGACTACACTGGAAGACACAGTGGAGAAGTCAGAGCCTTGTACCCGCGTGCTGGATCACCGTGAGGGCCCCAGTCTCAAATACAGCCTGACACTCAGGGGTCATGTCCGGAACTCAAATACCACAAAAAGCATTGCCATCGGAAATGTGATTTTTCCAAAAATGATGAATAACTCTTGGTAACATTTCCAACCGAACACAGTGCAATCTTCCTTCAATTTACACAGTAGTCATATTCCTGGAAAATTCAGTGGCTATTAAATCCGTGACACAAATGCTTTGTGTTCATACGCAAACCAAAGTTAGGTTCCAGGCGCAAATAATTACAAACGGGTTTTTTTCACCTGCAGGAATGTCAACCAGGTTATTAGAAAGTCATGCAGGAGACAGGGTGATTCTTCATTGTGCAGGACTGTTCCGTTGCTGCAGGACTTTGAGCATCCCTCACCCTTACCAGTGGATGCCGGTAGCATTTCCTATAGTAACTGTGACCATCGAAAACACCCCCACCTGGGGCGCCCGGGTGGTTCAGTCAGTTAAGCATCCGACTTCAGCTCAGGTCATGATCTCACAGTCCGTGAGTTCGAGCCCCACGTTGGGCTTTGTGCTGACAGCTCAGAACCTGGAGCCTGTTTCGGATCCTGTGTCTCCCTCTCTTTCTGCCCCTTCCTCACTTGCATTCTCTCTGTCTCTCTCTCTCTCTCTCTCTCTCTTCCTCAAAAATAAAGAAACATTTTTTTAAAAACTTTCTTAAAGAAAAGAAAAACAAGATGCCTCCACTTGCTCCCCAAACTCTTCCTAAAGGCTGACACTGTTCCGATGCAGAATTTCTGTTCTAGTTTGTCCTGACTGTGAGCCACCAGAGGGCAGATGCACTTGCTCTGCCCAGAACCTAGAAGAAGCTGGGCACGAGATGGGTGCTCAGTAAATGCTGACCACATCCCCCACCCAACCCCAATGGGTGCCAGTAGACAGACCGGGTGCCATCAGCTTCCTAAGCCTCAGCCTGCGGGCCTCCTCTGGCTCCGGGAGCTGGCCAGCCCACAAAGAGGGTCTGCCAAACGTGCCCGAGAGTTAGCTCTGAGACAGGCTACCACTGATGGGCATGAGCTCCCCAACTCCCTCCCGCTCTGTGGAACCGATCTAAGACACACTGGACACAGTGTCTGAGGGCCCCCAGGAGACTGAGCCCCGCTGCCCGCTGAGAACCCCGCATCAACACGCTCTGCCTGGCTTCCCCTCCCTTGTCTCACTTCCCCACCCCTCAGCCTTGCACCCAGGTTCTGTTTCCAGGTACTCCTGCTACCTAGCGCGCCACACCAAGATGGCTTGAAATGGCAACGATTTCTTATTTCCCCTGATTCTGGGTGGGGCGTGGGGGCAGGGGTCCTCTAAGGGTTTCCGGAGTCTTGCTCATGTGGCTACATTCACCTGGAAGGTCCACTATGCTGGGAGGTCAAAGCTGACCTTACGCATGTATTGGGCAGGTGGCTGTCAGCCAGGGACACTCCATTCTCCTCCTCCTGGTTCCTCATTCTGCAGTAGCTAGACTGGCTTCCTCTTGCATGACACCTCTGGACAGTCCCCGACGGTGGCAAAGGAGAAAGCCGCCAGCCTCTTGAGGCCTGGGCCCCAGAGCTCAAACAGCACCCTTTTCTGCTGCGTTCTGTAGCTCCAACGAGTCACAGGCCTCCCAGGGGGTGGGGGAACAGAACCTTCTATGGATGGGAGCTGTGGTAATGGGGTGTGTGTACAGGGATGGGAGGGATTTGTGTGCATTAAACCGTCTTCCACTTCCGATCTGCCGGGAGGGGTGATGGTCCCAAATTAAGGCCTCGGCCGAACCAAGCAATAAGAGGAATACGCGACGATCTGCCCGCGTGACAGAGCAGAAGACGGAACATGGTGAGAAGCACTTTGGAAACAGCACCGCTCCCCCCCCCCCCCCAAGCCTCTGGTGCCAACCTGGGCGTGTCACTGGTGGACACACAGGCCGGAGAGCAGGCGAGGCCTTCCTGGATCTCTAGTTCCACCGCCAAACTTGTAGTTTTCCCCAAGACTGCATAATTCACCAAAGATTCAGTTACTTAAGGCAGAACATCAGCTGTGTGCCGCATGCCGGTGGGGGTCTGTAGTTCAGCCTTGTCTCCAGGGGTAATTAAAACTTCCCCTGGAAACAAGAAGTCTTGCAACTAACACAGTTAGCTGCAACTAACACAGCATGCCCCTGTGCCTGCTGAACCCAGCATGGTGGCCGGGACTCCTCGGGACGGAAGGAGAAGGTGGAGGAGGAGGAGGAAGCAGCCAGCAGTCTCAGAGAACTCTCTCCAAGGGGCCTTGCGCAAAGAAAATGGACACCCCGCTGCAGCAGCTGGCGGGAGTTCAGGGTCAGCAAGAACTTCTCTTAACCCCACGGGCCACTTTCAGACCACAGCACAGGGTGTCTCCTCTGCCTGCGGACGGTAGAGAAGAGACGGAGGGAAGCCAGTCAGAGACAGAGGCAGGATAACGGTGAGATGACGTTCCAATGATGCTGGAATTCTGAGTGAGGCCGGGGACTGGGGAGGGGATGCTTCCTGTATAAGAGACAGGAAGGGACCATCAAGTCTTGAAGACCTACTCTGCGTCAGAATCTGTGCTAGACATTTCATACCCTTTTTCGTCCTGACTTATCCCCATCTTATAGATCTGAAAGCTGAGCATCAAAGGCATCAAATGCTATACCCAAGAGCACAGAGTTGCTACATGGCAGAGCAGGGACCAAGACTTTTGACTCCAAAGCCCATGGAAATGTCTAGAAGAGGGTGAGAGGCAGAAGTGTCTACGTGGCAGAGAAGAAAGCTCTCCAGAAGGGAGGAAGTGCTTGAAGGCCAGTCACAGAAAAGAGACATGTCTCGTTCTACTTGTCTCTAAAGGCCAGAACCAGGCCAGAGAATGGATGTTATCAGGAGACAGATTTCAGTTTGGGATAAGAAAACTTTCTAACAGGCAGATGTCCCACTGTGAAATGAACGGGCTGTATGAGTAGGTAGTGAGTTCCCCATCCCTGTAAGCATGTAAGTGCAGCCTGGAGGCTCACCAGCAGAACCTCTGTAGAAAGGTCAGGCCCGGTTCCTGCGCAGTCTCTTGGAGCTTGAAGTTCGCTGCAAGCAGCTGCGGGGCCCCTCATGCACAGGGACGGATCTGGGTAACTAATGGAGGGGCTCTGGGCCCCACTTTCTGTCTCCGCTGGCCCTCCCAGAGCCTCAAGTCGTCCTCATTTCATTTGCTGCTCTCCTGGCAGAGATACTGGCTGGGAGAGGAGAGGGGTCAGGAGGCCCCCAGCCCGGCCCGCGTGTTGAATGGCAACAAGTTAACCCGCCGACCCTTAATCAAAGGCTCAGAGCACAGCGGCTGCATGAATGCGGCCCTTTCTCCAGCTCCAATTACTCGGCAGGAAGTTCAAGAGGTAGAAGGAGCAGAGACAGAGACAGAGGAGAGGGAACAGTCTTGGGGGAACAGAGCTGCAGCCAGCTGGGAGGCCCCCCAGCCCGGCTGGGAGAGACCTGGGCCCCGCAGTACTGGGGAAGTGGACCATTGAGGCTATACCATCACTGCTCTCTGAGCATAGCCTCATTCTAGGGGCTGAGGGCAGCACGCAGGGGCCATCTGGAGATTGTGGGGAGCCTCCTGTCCACCCTCCTAGTCGCAATTCCACGCAACCACATCCCTCTGGGCGCGGCCAGCCCTAAACGTGGAGAAAGGTGGCATGCATAGAACACTCCCATGGTCAACCCCTAAGGTCCTTCCCGCCTTTGGTATTTAATGGGGATTTTGTCACGTAAGCGGATGTCCGCAACAGAGTGGTGGAGGAGCCTTGCCAGGCCCCCCTTCCTCTGCCCAATTCTTTCAAAAGAACTTGGTTCCAGAACTTGGCAGGGGTTCTGGGCCCTAAACTTCCCTGATGGGAGATGTGGGAGGCTGAGGTCTGGGCAGTGCAGTCTGACGGAGGAGACACAGACCCTACCCTGAAAAAGCTCCCAATCTGATGGGGGAGACAGAGTTCTGAGGTCAAGAACCCCAATCTGAGGGAGGAAGACAAACACACAGAGACGGACTCACAGAGGCTCAGGCGGTGAGAGGGTCCCCCGCCCTCTGTCACGCTTGCACACGTCAGTGCTGAGAACAGTAGCATATACGTAGGGAGGAGCGAGGTCAATCCTGGGGCCACCTTTGAGGAGGAGGTAGGCTTAAAAATGGCTTTACTTCTTGCTGATGCTGCCTCACAAGGCATTTCCCAGAGTACAGACGTGCCAGTCTGTACAGCCGTGGGAGCCAAGAAGGAGCAGCTTATTAATTTAATCCTTAAGCAAATTTACAAAATTGTCAGTGGATTTGCAGGAAGCCAAGGGAAGAAGCTTCTGGGGGAGCTGGCAGCCGCAGCTGCGTGCCTTCCAGCACCTCCTGGCAGGGTCCCTGCTTCTCTGCACTGACCCCAGCCTCTTCTCTAGGAAGCAGAACCCCACAATTGGTCAGGGCTGACTTCAGCCACTAATGGAAATAATTCTCGGATACTGGGTAAGTGCTTCCAGCATGCTGGACAGTGAACAGACATTCACTCATTTTATCTTTTTTTTTTTTTAACATTTCTTTCAGCTTTGTGGAGGTATAATTGGCAGATAAAACCAATCCTATCATCTTCATAAACGAGCCAGGTGCTGTTATCATCCCCATTTCGTGAATGGGAAAAATTGAGGCACAGGGAGCTGACGTCACTTATCGCCCACGGTCGCGTAGCTCCTAAGTGGTAGAGACAGGACAGGATTCAAGCCAGGCTGTCTGGCACCAGACGGCGGTACTCTTAACCTCTCTTCTAGTCTACATCCTTTGTCTCTTGCCTCTCTCCTTGTCTTCCTTTTGGCTTCTGTCAGAAAGGGGAGAGACCAGGGAAACCCAGGTTCCTCCCCCCAGCCCCATGGGACTGTGGGCCAACGACCTCTCGCGCTACCTTCAAGGGCAGCCCCAAGGGTCATCTGGCCGTCCCCCCAGCCTCAAACCACTTCTGCCACTCAGTGCCAAGGCAGACACCTCTTGGGCACTCCCCCGGCCTCCTCTCCTGCCTCCCATCCCAAGAGCTGGAACAGATGGGAATCTGCGCTTCCCTTCAAGATGGGAGCCACCCGAGAACATGGACTTGTGGTCCCAGCCTCCCCCACAGGCCAGCTCGGTCTCAGAGGAGGGCACAGCCTCCCTGATGGGGTCCCAGGCCTTCAAGGGTTACGGCAGCTTCCCCTATTTGCTTAATAAGGCCTGCGCCCAGCAGCCTTCTGGTTTGAAGACAAGTCCTCTGCGAGCCAGCCCAAGCCAGCTGACGGAATCTCCATCCCCACCAGAGGCCCCGGCCAGTTAACCTTTTTGGCGAGTTCACTGATGAAGCGCCAGTCAGGAATGAGAAAACGCCTGACCAGCCGGCAACCCTGCCCGGGCCACCACCATCCCTGGTCTGGCTCGATTGCCTCTGTCCAACAGATCCCTCATTAACATCTTAATGTAAGAAGCATATGCAATGAGGCATCAGAGAAAATCCCCAGCATTTAAATTCATTAACAGTCACTGGAAGCCTTCAGTGCGGAGGTGGAATTATCGCTAAACTGCTTTTAACTTACCAGCTGTGCACTAAACGGTGGCAGAGGAGGCTGGCTCTAGGGTTTGCGGGGAGCTGGAGGGGTACTGGCGTCTGGGGGCCTGAGCCTAAGCCCAAGGATGCCGGGGCTTCTGGCTGCAGGGCTGTGTTTTCTAGATTCTGTTCAACATCCTAATGATGAGTGAAAAATTCAATCAACCAGCTGGCTTGTCCACTTAGGAACAAACAGCCGCCTCGACTGATATTGATGTGACTGCGCAGTTCAGGTTAAGTTGTGTGACCCTGCTTCTCCCTGCTCGGCATCTGATGGATGATGGAGGAAATGTCTCTCCTCTCCCAAGCGTGGCCTCCCTCCGCCTGGCCAGACTCCTGCTCATGCATCAGTCGCCCCCTCCAGGAAGCGTTTCTCCTCTCCCAGGCTGGGTTTGGCCCATCCTTTTTGTCTCCACCACCCCCTGCACCACTGTCCCGGCACAGAGCCCCCAGTGCCAGCCTTGACCTTGCTAAGATCTGTCTCCTCTGTATGCCCGAGAATCCCGGAGGGCATCATTCAGCCTCTGTGTATCCCAGAGCCCAGCCAGCACCTGGCACAAAAGACACACTACATGAAGATTCACTGAATTAATTGATCGATTCAGTGTTCCTCTTTGCTTGCAGTGTCGATCACAATGCCTGCCTCATTGTAGTTTCTCAATAAATATTTGCCAAATAAATGTTGAATGACAGATGAGTGGTAGCTGCAGGGATGGGGTGAAGGCAAGGAGGTTAGGATGCAGGAATTCAATGCTTTATTCAACAAATATTAATTGAGTAAGTAATCAGAATCGTGGCGGTTAATATTTATATTGGGTTCCCTATGTGCAGAGCACAAGTTAACTCATTTAATACTAATGATGACCCTGTGCAGAGGATTCAAATACTGTCTTCATTGTACAGATGTGAAAACTGAGGCACAGATCAGCTAAGCATCTTGCCCAAGGGCATATGGACCCATGAGTAATGGAGTATTTGAACCTAGGGGTCAGGGCTGCCCAATGGAAGTATAACATGAGCTGTGTATGTAATTTAATTTTTTTTAAGTTGTATTTATTTTGAGAGAGAGAGAGAGAGAATGAGTTGGGGAGGAGCAGAGAGAGACAGAGAGAGAATCCCAAGCAGGCTCCGTGCCATCAGCACAGAGCCCAGTGCAGGGCTCAAACTCACAAGCCATGAGATGATGACCAGAGCCGAAATCAAGAGTCAGAAGCTCAGCCGACTGAGCCGCCCAGGCACCCTGATGTGTGTAATTTTAAAATTTCTAAGAACCCCATTCTAAAAAGCAAAAATAAGTTGGTGACATTAATTCTGATAAGATATTTTACTTAACCCGCGGTATCCAAAATATTACCCTTTCAACATCTAATCGATATTTTTAAAAGTCTTAATGAGATCATCTACATACGGAGCTTTCAGAATCCGGAGTACATTTTAAATGCACTGCAGTTCCCGGTGTGGACTCTCAACACTGCAGGTGCTCAACGGCCACCTGCAGCAAGATGCTACCATATTGGATGGCACTGGGCCAAAGTCGGGGTTCTTAACCACTGTGCACTAACTGCCTCCACCTGCCTGGTGTCTGGCTCAAGGCTACTCATTGAGGACACAAAGATGAACCAGGCACGGTCCCTTCAAGGAGCCCACGGTCTGTTGGCGAAGATCCACGGGAGCTGACAACACGTCGTAGTGAGTGTTGGTAAGACGTGACAGATCGTGGTTAGAGCGTGGTGTTGTAGAATTGTATTGAAGTAGCACCTAAATGAGCCTGGAGTGGGGGGAGGGGGCGAGCTTCAGTCGGGGAGAGCTTCCAGAAGCCAGACACCCGAAGCCTGAATTGAGGTTAGCCATGTAAAGAAGCAGGCAAGAGCACGTGCAAAGGCCCAGCGGAAGGCAAGTGGGCAGCAAATTCAGGAGCCTGTAGGCAGTTCATTCAGAACAGTGGTGTCACGCATCTCGGAGCGCCTGGGTGGCTCAGTCAGTTGAGCGTCCGACTCTTGATTTCGGCTCAGGTTATGATCTCATGGTTCGTGGGTTGGAGCCCTGCACTGACAATGGAGAGCCTGCCTGGGATTCTTGCTCTCCCTCTCTCTCTCTCCCCCTGCCCCCATTTGTGTGTGTGCGCTCTCTCTCAAAATAAATAAATAAAACTTAAAAAAAAAAAAAAAAAAACAGTGGCATCAGGCATCTAAAGGGAGGGAGTGGGGGAGTTGAAAGCTGAGGCTGGTGAGGTGGGAGGGGCCAAACACACCAGGCATAAGGCACCCTGAGAGGGTTTGGCCTTGACCCTGAGGAACACAGGGAGCCGCTGAAGGACTAGAGTTGAGGGAGTTTGGGGAGCAGATGTGCATTTCAGAAGCAGGCTTACAGGGGTCAGCACTGGAGACCCGAGACCGTGGCCAAGGTCTTGTCTGCCTGAGGGGGCAGAGGCCACGTGGGGCTGGAGAGGAGATAAGAGGATATAAGTCAACAGGACTTGGTGGAGCCTGAGAGGAAAATCTGACCCCCACGTTTCCAATGGGGCAACTGGGTGTTCAGGGGGGGCCATTCCTCGAGGAAAAGGAGTGCGGAGGGGTAGAAAGCAGGTCTGGAGAAGAGATTCCATCTTGTTGAGTTTCAGGCAATGGGTGGCTGGGCCTTAGGTTGGCTTAGGAGAGAAGGCAGAACTGGAGGTTCAGCCAGGGGATTTCAGTGGACAGGGGGGCAGAGTCTCTGGACCCTGCCCTTTGGGGAAAACAAGGCACACACAGGATGTGACCGTGAGTTCTCCCGTGGTTACGTGCCGTTAAGTGCAAGGAAGAAAATGTCCTGACGATTTAGGGCAAGGGAGACCACATTAATAAGGAAATAATAACTAACCTCTGTTAACAGCTTTGGGGAGTAGACAATGGGGGCCCAGAGAGGTGAAATGATTTGTCCTGAGACACACAGCCAGTTAGCAGTCAAGCTGAAGTAAGAATCCAGGTCTCCTGACTCTAACTCTCATCCATCCACCCATCCGTTCAGCCACTACTCATCGAGCACCTGCTCCATGCAATGCACTGGGCACTGGGGATGCACGGTTGAGTTCTGACATATTATGTCCAGGAGTATTTAAAGATGAGGAAGAGCCTAGAAGAAAGGAAGGGGGCAATGATACCAACAAGATCTGGAGGTGGGAGTTAGGCGTGCAAGGCTTCCTCATGCCAGTGAGGAGGGGGCTCGTGTGAGCAGCGGATCCAGGCTGGGACAGGGCAATGGTGAGACGAAGGGTCTGAGCTCTTTGCACAGCGCTGGCCTCACAGATGCCCGGTGTCTCCATACCACAAATGACTCCATCTGACCCTAATGCCAGCAGAAGGGCCTGGGATGACACAAAGAAATCCTGTTAAAATAACCAGGGTCTCTGGGGCGCCTGGGTGGCTCGGTCGGTTAAGCATCCAACTTCGGCTCAGGTCATGATCTCCCGGTTTGTGAGTTCAAGCCCCGTGTCAGGCTCTGTGCTGACAGCTCAGAGCCTGGAGCCTCCTTCGGGTTCTGTGTCTCCCTCTCTCTCTGCCCCTCCCCTGCTCATGCTCTCTCTCTCTCTCTCTCTCTCTCTCTCTCTCTCATAAATAAACTTAAAAAAGGTTTTTAAAATAACCAGGGCCTCCATGCTCTCTTTTGCACGGTACCTCTCCCTATGGCTCCTGCTGGGGATGAGGCAATAGCTCATGATGTGGCCTTGCCTCTGTGTCCTCCTCAGTTCAGTGGGGATAGTGGCCCGGACCTGTCCTTCCCTGTCCCAGGTGAGCCTCGGAGTCACCTCATAGTTTGTCAGCCACACAGGCCACACAACATGGCTTGGGGAATCGGTCCTTCCAGGATGGGGATCAGCCAGGTTTGGGGAGCTGTGTGACCTCTAAAGACGTCTTCAGCCCTGGCCTTCCCAGAGCCTACGGGCTATAACAGGAGCAAAAGAGGAGCCTGGGAGCCTATCAGACCCAAGTCTTAGAACCCATGGTCTTCCTCATCCTCCCACCTTGTCATCAGGGCACCGTTTATAGATGAGAAGCTTAGGAGCTCAGCTGGCCACACTCGGGGGCAAAACACATCACCCTCGTTCACCCACTTTCAGTGGACCGGGTGGCCTTCCCTGTCTGTCAGGTTTAGAAAATAAAACCCAGGATTCCCAGTTAATTTCAACAACAAATCATTCTGTTGGTAGAAGTGCATTCAGTGTGGGCCCAACAGTTAGATGAAAGGCTCTCCCAGCCTCTGGGCTTCAGAAAGCAGGAGAGGCCTTCCCCCAGAATTCTCTCCTGCCACCTCCTCTGCGAGGGGGACAGGAGGGCTATTTCAGATGGAAATACACAGAGCTCGTCTGTGAAGGAGGATCAGGGCATCAGCTTCCAGCAGTCTGTAGCACCAGCCCCTACTGACAGTCACCTCAAACCACCCCATTGCCCCCAAACCAACAGGCCCAGGCCCCACAGCCCTCAGTAACCAAGCAGGACTCCCCACTCTTCAGATAGGAAGGGGTGGGTGTGAGATCAGATGACTCAGACAAGGCTGCCAGGTTACAGACTGGATGGATCTGTAACTGGCAGGACCCTGAGGGACCCTTGCCTTGGCTGGTCCAACCCCAAATGATGGGCCACGAGGCAGGACCTTGACCCACTTCAAGCCCAGGTCTGAGAAGGAGTTCAAGATCATCATCCACGGGCAGTTGGGTAAATCCCTCCCATCCCAAAGCCCATCCCTAAACGCACACACAAACACATACTAATATTCCCAGCACCGCCCAGCTCCCTCTGCTCTCCCAAGTCCCGAGATCAGACACCTCACTGTTTGGAGATTAAAACCTGACAAGCTGCCAGCCCCACCCACATGCCCCAAAGCCACCACCTCGAGCCACCAGCCGATGAGCTGTGGGGGTGATGAAGGCTGAGTACTACCATTCTGGGATGTTAGCTCCCTTGCAGGAGTCATGTCCCCTTGCAAGAGCACAGACACAGCCCCAAAGGAGGATGGGCCAGGTAGGCGCTGACCTGGGGTGGGAGAAGAAGGAGTATGCCTCCGGAAGCCCTTTATTAAACTCTAATTCACTTTACATGCTGCGGGGAGCCCGAGAGAAGGGTAAAGGATGTGGGAGGAAGATTTGAAATTGAAAAAAAGAAGTCACAGACTACAGACATGTGAGTGCAAGGGGAACACCTGGATTGTGCATGGGGGTAGGGGGGACGCTAAGGCCCATTGAGGGAAAGGAGCTGCCCGAAGTCCAGATGTGGTGGGGCTGGGGGAGCTCCTCCTGGTTTAGCTCAGCTTAAGCTGCAAGCCCTGATGATCCCTTATCTGGCTAACAGACTTGGCCGAGGAGGAGGTAAGGAGTGGAGGGCACCGACGGGAAGGGGGACCTGGGCCAGGGGGCTGGCAGGAACAGGCAGGGCGGGAGGCCTCTCCTCAGCTGAAAGGAGAGGGGCCGAGCCCGGGGAGGCTGTTGTGATAGGCTCCCCTTGAAGTTGAACAAATGTTTCCCTCTACTTTGAAAGAGTACAGGCTACAAGTGGGAAGAGCTGACAGCTGCCTCCGGCCCGGCTCCCACAGGTACACCCAGAAGCAGGTGCACCCTGGGGCAGTGCGTATCTTCACAGGGCCCACCCTGCCGCGCACAGACACTCCTGTCACTCAGGAGCACAGGTAGCCTGACTCTCCTTCGGGCATACCCTGCGAAACACCCATGTGTGACAGTCACATACACACACACACACACACACACGCACGCACACATGCACACACACACACACACACACACACACAGCAGTGCAGGCGCAGGGGTGGGGAGGCGGACACCTGAAGCAACATGCCTCCCCCACCCCCCGCCACGCCCAGCATCCTCCAAAACTGCCACCTGGTCCCTGGCCCTGACCAAGCAGGCATGGGGCCCAACCAGGAATTTGTCCCGGCTGGGCTAGTCTCAAGGTTTATCATCACCCCTTTTTATAACAAACATTAGGGAATGCCCTCTTGAAATGAAATTCATAGAGAATATAACCTGCTTCCTCATTTAATTTTTAAATGCCCTAATTATAATATAAAGGAGACATAAGAGGGGATTATAATAAAATAATATGTAAAAAAAATATCTAATTTGGTATGTGAACGCTTTAGCATGAGTACCCATGGAGACACAGGAAGGAGTCAAAAACACCTTCATCCGAACGCACCGTGAGCACACCGCCTACCAACACTGCTAGATCTGGGAGCTTCTCTGGGGACTGAGACATCATGAGTAGCGCTGTGCATCCACGATACGGTTTTCCAACTGACAAACAAGTCTTAGTAAAATCCTCATCAAAACAAAGTCCAACCTTCCTTTGATTTACTTGGTTGTTAACTTCCTGGAAGAGATGATGATGATGAGATAGAGATAGAGATAGAGATAGAGATAGAGATACAGGAGATAGAGATAGATACAGATACAGATAGAGATACAGGTATAGATACAGATATATATATATACAGATAGATATAGATGATATAGATATAGATATAGATATATAGATATAGATAGTTCTGCTTCAAAACAGTGGAAACATAAGAAGCACAGAGTTAAGCCCTAGCCTTGGACAAATATATACCTACATGTTTCTCCTGGATGCCATCTGGCAGGACGTGTAGCATCTTTAGCCTTGCCCACTGCCAGGCACCCTTGAATTACGGTGGTGGTCCAAAATGCTCCCCTAGGGGGCAGTACCGCCCTCACTGAGAACCACCACCTTGGCCCGCTCTCTGAGACTGTCCGGAGAGCAGTTGCCCACCTCAGCAGACTGATGTGAAGGGCAGAGGGACAAAGGATGGAAACTAGTTGGAAAAAAGCAGAGCCTATGATCCAGTGAGGTGCGGACATGACCACAGAGGTAATGCCAGCAGCCACAACATGAGCACTGAGGGGTGCAAAGGAGTCTCATCCAAGCTCAGCCCTTGTCACACATTGTGAGGCAAGTCCTGGGGTCTCTTTGCACTGGGAGCAGTGGAGGGGAAGGAGGGAAGCTCTAGGAGCACTAGAGCTAGGAAGCTCCCAGAGCTAGGAAGCTCTAGGAGGTTAATTACTGAGTCCCAAGCCCTTATTCTTTCTAAGATCCCTCCTGCCTTCAGACAAGTCTCCAGGGAGGAGAGGGTATTTGCAAAGATGATTATGCCATTCAGGGTGAAAGACAGAGAGCTTTCCCCAGGTGGGGAAAGAGTGTGGGCAAAGACATGGAAAGCACATTCAAGTAGGTGAGTCCTACTTGAGAAAATGGACTCTGGGTAGCCGTGATGGAAGATAACTCTGGAAAAATGGGTTCAGGCCAAGTAAGAGATGGCCTTCAGTGTTCAGGCTGGGAACTTGGTCTTGACTTGGTAGGGACTAGGGAGCCACTGAAAGTTCTTGAGCAGGAGAGTGAGGTGCCCAGATCTGCCTTTCTGCAATACCCTGCTGGGCTCCGCAGCCTTTTTCTCCAGTCCCACGAACCAGGCTCAGCTCAGGACCTCTCCTAAGCCAACCCTCTTCCTGGGGCTGCTGCTGTCAAGGAATCCCCCCCCCACCCCGCCCCCGCCACCCAGGCACCTTGAGCATTTTCCAAGCCATAATTAATTGTACAGTAACGAGGATCTAATTGCTTCCCCTTGCCAGCACCCCAGAGATGATACGCTGTACCTGGAAGAAGGTGTATTCAGAAAAAACAAGTTAATTAACACCCTGAACAAAAAGGCTGCTAATTACATTGTTTCCATTACTTGGGAAGACACTTTTTCAGAATGAGCGTCTATGGACTTGGGCTCACTGTGGGAAAAACCATGGGTCTCTGGGTGAAGAGACCCTACTCCCTCTCCTCCCCCAACGAAAGAGCTGTACTAACAGCAATCCTGACTGCAGAACGGAGATCTGCATTTTTCTCTGGGAGACCCCTGAATCTTCTTGCCCCCACATCACCGGTGGACAAATTGGCACCAAAGAGGACACGGTGATTTCGCAGCATGGGCACCTTTCCACAGTGCTCCTGGCTACAAGAAATCCGACAAGCAGGGTGGCAAGGACAGGGCAGGACTAGGACAGATTCTTCCCCCAAAGTTCTGCACTCGTGAAGGACGAAGTGTGTGCAAAGAGGTCGGGGAGGCCTGAGGCCCCAGTGGAGAGTAAGAAATACCTCCTAGGGGTCCACTAGGAGCCTGGGGGCCACCCAGCTCACCTTGGGGCCCAGCAGGCAGGGGAGTTTGGGCCTCTGCACTTGGCCTACTAGTTCCAGCCTGGCCCTCCTGGGCACGTGCAGCCCTAACACCATCCCCCTCACGGCCAGTGTACAGAGAGTGCCTGCATTTCCAGGGGGCTCTAATTGCTCCCCGAACATTCAGTAGCCACTGAATGAGCCAGCAGTAAATATTTCAAGCTTTACAGGCCATACAGCATCTGTCACGACTACTCATTCACCTCTGCCACTGCAGAGCCACGGACAGTGTAGAAACAATGCACAAAAACAGATGGTGGACCAGATTGGCCCACAGGCCACAGTTTTCCAAGCCCTGGTTTGGAGACAGTTCCCTATGGGCCACCGCAGGACACTGTCTCTTTTCAGTCCCTCTTGTCCCCGGCACAGGTGGGCACTTACAGAAGCTGGTTCTGTGAGCCAAGAAGGACACAAATAACAGAGGGCTTGACTGTGACCATGTGGGAAGAAGGGTGAGGACTTGAATCTCAGCCTATGAGATCTGTGGGGGCAGCCACCTCTCACCTTCCCCCTCTGTATCCATCCGTGGACTTAGCATAGTTCCAGTGATATGGTATCATAGCCTCTTCCTGTCTGGACATCAGAACAGCATACAACAACTGTCTATGAGATTAGGAAAGTCCTCGTTGGGCCCCAGATCCAGAAGTCTCCCCACCACCACCACCACTCACCTCCCTCAATGCCTTCCAAGGTTTACCGCCCAGGATATCACCCTTGATAAACATGCTGGCCTGGAAGCTTCTCGGCCTGGGGCCCTGGCTTGACCTCCTAGTAGACGAGCTGTCCTTTGGAGGCTTGTCCACCAACTTCTCTCCCCAGGCAGACAATCCAATGGCAGGGGTAGGGAGGGAGGAGGCACTGGCAGGGCAAGCATTCTGGGAAAATCCACAGACCATGATGGATGAAGGGGAGAGCCCAGGCAGCTGGACCCAGCAGAGCCTGGCTGCAGGCCCATAGCCAAAGCAGAAAAAGGAGCAAGTGACAAGTGGCAGGGGCTTGGTTCTGAGGACGGGCTCAGGGCTCTCCAGGAAGCGGGAGACTGTTCCAAGGGTTCCCAATTCTGAAAGCTCACAGTTGTGGGAAAGGCTCCAGGACAAGGCGGAGGTGTGGACAGAACACAGATCGAAAGCTGGAATTGGAAGTTGGAGACAGAAAATCCAGCACAGACTGGCTTTGTGCTGGCTGGGTCCCGTGAGTCTCTGACTCTTCCAGTCACCGTGGGAGCCCAGGAGCTCTCTAAGGAGCTGAGGGAAGGTTGGCCAGAGGGCCAGCCCAGCTCAGGGCTCATCACAAACAGAATCCAGAAAAGGGCCAGGGTTGGGCTATCCCCAAGGAAGGTAAGCCCCCTCCCAAGCACCTCGCAGGAGCTTACCCATTTTATCCCCCTCAGGAGAGGAAGCAGCAACCAGTTGGATCATGGACATCCTTCTTGACAAGTATCACACCTGACTGGGAGGTACACCAGGTCCTTAGAAAATATTCCTAATATTGTCTGGCTCCAGCGAGACAGTCACCGTCATAGTATTTTACATGCATTATCTCATTTAACTCTCTGGAATGATCTGTGAGGTGGGTATTTCTATTCCCATTTTACAGATGAGGAAACCGAGGTTCCAAGATACTAAGTCATCTGCTCAAATCCCACAAAGCCAACAAGTGTCAACGATGGATTCAAACCCAGTTCTGTCTGACTCCCAAACACGTCCTGAAAGCCCAAGGATGAAATTCAAAATACTTAACCATCAGCGTGGCATGGATGTGGACCAAACAGAAGAGATCCTAAGTGACTGGGCACCAGGATAGCCACACTACCTCTCCCTAGCATCCAGCACCTTCCCAATCCCACACACACAAGCAAGACATGATCCATCTGAAACAAGCAGCAAATCATCCCGGCATGGTCCTCACCGCTGAGGAAAAGAACACAAATCCCAACAAGCTTGAGACTCCACTGTCCACCATTTGAATCATCCCGCGGTCAAGGGCCTGGTATGTCCCTCACTACAGATCATCTCATCCACCGCCTTCATTTTACAGACAAGAAAACCTAGGTCCAGAGAGGGGAACCGACTCGCCCAAGGTCACACAGCAAGTTGAGAGCAGACTCTAGTCCCAAGGAACGGAAGGCCTGGTCCCCACCAGACAGTTCCATCCCTGTGCACACTGTGGGGTAAGGCGACAACTCAAGTCTATCCTCAGGGGGGAAAAAAAATCCGCGATATGGAATAGGAGCCACAAAATCGTTTGTGCCCTTTGACCTGGTCATTGTCCTTCTGGGAATCAACCCCTGGGAAATAATCCAAAGGAAAAGAGGAGGGGGCGGGGGGCAGGGGAAGCAGTCTGACGAAGATGTTCGAGGCAACACTGTTTGCAAGATTGGAAATCTGGCCGGCACTCAAATGCTCTACCCTAGTGGTAAGCGAATGGTGGCCGTGTTGATATGCTGTCGTCATTAACAGTGACAGCTCTGAAGTGGAGGCAGTAGGCACACTCAGGTAAAATACCGATAAGCAGAAAAGACCGAAAATGTCTTCTCACGTTGGTTACAACCAAGCAAAATAAATGTAAGCATTAACAAAGGCTGCAGGATGTGAGGAGAGATAAAAATGCCTATTGTTCAATTGGGATTATTTGGGTTTGTTTTTTGTTTTTTGGTTTTTGGTTTTTTTTTTGCCTTCACTGAGAGTTGTTTAATGTCAAAAAAAAATTTTTTTAAGAGTTTTACGTTAGCCAACTGCCATGGAGGGGAATGAACAACTGGCGAACCATGCTGCATTCAAATCCGCTGAGCAGAGTCCTCAATCCCACTCAGCTCCCCTTCCACGCCCCCCCCCCCCCCCGGCTCCCCAGGCACGTGTACAGCTCGGCCTCCGTCTCCCTCCGCCACCTTTCTAGAAAGATGGCCAACAGACCGCTTTGCTGACGTGTGATGTCAGCGAGTTCGTCCACGTGTCTACCCACTTCCTGGAGACTTTGGCAGAAGTGAGAACAGGTTCGGGGGGGGCGGGTGGGGGGGCTGCGTCTCAGCCACGAATCCTAACAGAAACAGAAGGCTCCTTGCCGTGGGCAAGCCCACCTGGTAAAGGCTGGAGCCCCAGCGTGATCCCGAAGTTTGTATTTGCTGTCAGACCACATTCCAGGAAAGGAATGGCCCCACCGGGGAGAAGTCCTTGGAGAATCACGCTCTGTCCCACTTCTTCGGGCCTTTGTGCCAGGGGAATCGAGGCTAACCATGACCAGAAAAAGAATCCAGAGTTTCGGCAGCGGGGCAGCAGGAATTAGACAAGTTTGGGGGAAAAGGACTGTCAGAGGAGAGCTCTAGCAGTGGCTGTCTGAGCTCACCTCCTGGTTGCAGTTACAGCTTGGGCCATCACCGTCCTCGCAAAGAAAGGCAACACCCTTGCCGCCGTGCGTGTGGTTGTCGGGTCCTGTTAGGAGGCTTGGGGACTGATTGCTTTTAAAAAAAAAAAAAATTATGTTTGAGACAGAGAGAGACAGAGCATGAACGGGGAGGGGCAGAGAGAGAGGGAGACACAGAATCGGAAGCAGGCTCCAGGCTCCGAGCCATCAGCCCAGAGCCTGACGCGGGGCTCGAACTCTCGGATCGCGAGATCGTGACCTGAGCCGAAGTCGGACGCTTAACCGACTGCGCCACCCAGGCGCCCCGGGGACTGATTGCTTTGAGAAGAAGGGCGTGTAGATCTGAAACTCACGGCCCAATGTCTCGGACAAGCCAGCGAAGCCTGCTGTGCTGAGTTGGACATGCGCCACATGACCAGGTCACAGCCAACTGGACCGAGCGTGGCCTCCTCAGAGGGGGCCAGCCTGGGAAGGGCCTCCCCTGACAGGGCTGGGCTTAGCCACTCAGATTCTCTTCAGAGTTTGAATTGGAAAAATACACAAAGTTGCAAGGCCGTGAGGCTGCCCAGAGCGACTTAAGGTTACCAGTAGGAAGAAACCATGCGACATTCGGAGGTTGAGAAAAGGAAAAGAAAGCTGTTTAGAGGAGAAGCTGATAGGGCCAGACAGAAGCCGCCATGTGGGGCACCGCTGAGCCATACTCACGATGTCTCAGTAGAGGGACACGCCAGCAATGCTCGATGCTGCTGGGGACACAAGAAGACTAGATTCAGTAGTCGCCATGGACCCTGCATTTTTTCCCGAATCTAAGGACTGTGATGCCTGCATCCTGTACTTCCCATAGGACTCCTATCAGCCCTGTTACTGTAGCCTTAGAATAAGTTCCATTCGTTGGAGAAAGTTGAGTTTCTCTGTTGGAGAAACAGAACCCAGAACTGGGTTAGTGTGTTTCTAAGTTTTCCTATCTGCACTTTCTCTGTCTGTCTCTCCCTCCAGACTGTAAGCTCCATGAGATGCTGACCTGCTCACCATTTTATCCCGAGAATTTGACAGTATTTGAGAAAGAGAGAGGAAGGAGGGTAGGAAGGAGGGAAGGAAGGAAGGAAGGAAGGAAGGAAGGAAGGAAAGAAGGAAGGAAAGAAGGAAGGAAAGAAGGAAGGAAAGAAGGATGGAAGGAATGAAGGAAGGAAGGAAGGAAGGAAGGAAAGAAGGAAGGAAAGAAGGAAGGAAAGAAGGATGGAAAGAAGGAAGGAAGGAAAGAAGGAAGGAAGGAAGGAAGGAAGGAAGGGTGGGGAGGAGGGCAAAAAGAGGAAAAGAAAGACAAGAAGAAAGAAGGAGTGATGGACGCAAGCTTGTGTTGCTAGCCAACCAGGCTGGCACGAGGTCACGCACACCAAGGGCTGAAGGTAACCTCTACCCTCTCCCAACTCACTCCAGAGCCAAAGCTAGTCACCCAAGCTGAGTTTCCCACAGGAGCACCATGGAGTATCGGGGATTTGGTTCTCCATTGGGATGCCCTGCACATTACAAAATATTTGGCACCCCTGGCCCCTCCCAATTCATGCCCTAAGTAATTAGTGGCCCCCAGCCATTGTGAAAACCCAAAACACCACCTTTCTGGAGGCCCTTCTAGGCACCCTGTTCCCAGGGCCTCTGACCATGTCTTTCCTCCCCGGGATATCTTGCAGTGGTGCTATGTCTTACAGAATGATTATAATAATAACAGCTAACCTCCGTCGAGCCCCTTCTCCACGACAGGCACTTTTCTATGTTATGAGAATCGATTCTCACAGCAACTTTTATTCTAAGGTGGGTACTGCTGTGATCCCTATTTTGCAAATGAGGCTCAGAGAAGTTAAGCCAACATGCCCAGAGCACAGCCCGCGAAGGGCAGCGCTGGGATTCAAACCCATACAGGTCTGACTCTGGAGCCTACACCCTGACCCAGCACGCCAGGCTGCACTCCAAGCTGACGGCCACCCACTTCACCAAGCTCACACCTCTCTGCTTCTTAGACCTCACACACGTACACACGCATGTACACACACGCACACACGCCCTGGCTGTGTTGGATCACTCGCTGCGGCCAGAACATGCTAGCATCCGCTCTGCGGAATCTCCTCCAACCATGTCCTTCCCTCACTCACCATCAGTTAGGGGAAAGACCTAAGAGTTTCTATTCAAACAGTGCTTTCTCCATGAGACCTCCAAGCTTCTTCCAGGCAGAATAAACTATTCCATTCCCTTCACCTCTGGTGGCCCCATAGCCATGTCTCTGTTAAGCACGTGAAGCAAAAGGCCTTGGAACCCAGCCACTCTATGGATGTTTCATCAATGGCTGGCTCAGCTCTGAGCACCTAGAATCTGTTGTCAGCATGTGCTGGGGGCTCAGCCTTTTGGCCCCTCTGCCCTCACCAGCAATCTTGCTGGATCACTTCGGTGCTCCAGCTGGCCAGGCCCTATGCAATCCCTGCCTTCTGCCATTTCTGGGGATAGCTATGACCGCCACCTCCCTCAGTCCCCAACCCCGACACCCAGGATCCTGGGGCCACCACCGAGGGGTGTTACGCGGCCCCCAAGCCTTCCCGCCACCCACGCTGGTGAGAAAATGGGACCTGAGGGTTGTCGTGCCCTCACTCCCAACGGGCCACCGGCCCTGTCCCCCACACCCACACACATTCCCTCAACCCAAGGCTAATGACCCTTCTCCCCCACATTCTGATCTAGGTCCACTCGGAGCCATTAATAATAGCAGCAGCACCAAGTGGTTCGTTACTTAGCAATTTACAATCATTAATTAATGGAAATTGCAGATTGGGGCCGTGAAGGAGAATGGCATGAACAAACTCATTTGGAAATCAAATTAATCTGGTGATGGAGAGGGAGGGCCACCTGGCCTGAGGCAAGATCCCCTCCTGTACCTGCTGAGCCAGCCTCCAGCTTTGGAGCCAGGCTCGGATCCCTCCTGGGCAAAATAGGAAGGAGATGCCTGCAGGTGGCCCAGGCTGGGTGGAACCTGAGAATCTACAAGGACGACAGTGGGAGACTACAATGAACACCACGGCCACTTTCCCAGTTGATGCTGTTCCAGAGGTGCCCACTGCCCCCTTGGACAACTGTCACCCCCCACCTGCCATCTGCCTGCCCAACACCAAGAACTCTCCCCCAACCACCTCTCTGGAGGTTTCCAAATTCCTTCGGCACGATTCGCCTTTGGGAATCAACTTTGCAGAGGGCATCCAAGGGGAAAGGGTTAAACTCTCCCCGCTACCTCACCCAGTTCTGGGGAAGGATGCTGAGTAGACATCTCTTCTCCCAAAGCTGGAAGAAAGATGCTGCTGCCCGCGCCCATATTTCTTCCCGAGGAGACACAATTATCTCCCCCACTTCCCATTCCAGCGAGCAACAAGCCGACGCAGCCCCTGATATATGGGCGCCAGCGCGCTCCCCGTGCCGGGTGAGGATGCATCTGAGAACTGCCACCCCTAAGTCATGTTCCCTCCCCCTTGTCTCTGGGGAGGAGTCTCAGTGGGAAGGCAGAGGCTGAGGAGGCTGGCGGAGCCCACTTGTTCCAGCCCAGGACCCAGGGTTGAAGGGCCCTCCCCAGAGGGCGAGATGAGGATCCAAATCTGCCTGCACTCCACCTCCTCCCTTACCTCCTGTTCCAGCCGCAGCCGGGCCGCTCACCATGTTGTCCCTCCTCTGCGCCCATGCTTGGACTGTGTTCTCTGCCTGGGGTGCCACTCAGTACCTTAGTCATCTGTGCCTTCGACAGGCAGTAAAGTAAGCACCTACCATCCGCATTACTAATAAAACACTGGATAGCATGAGATTAACGAGCCCCTGACTGGTACAACAGGGAAGATCGTCTCCCCCATAAGCAATTTAAAAATAGTGTGGTGGCCATGACGGTAGAGAGAGTGAGCTACCAAGGACACCTGCAACACAGGTTTGGGTCCTGAAGGGTAAAGAGAAGTTTAGCAGCTGGGTGAGAAGGCTGGCGGAAGGGTGTTTGGAGCAAAGAGAACAGGCATGTGCGATGGCTCAGAGTCATAGAGGATGCACACATTTGAGAAGCCTGTAGGAGTTTGTGATCGCTGGGCTGTGAAGACGAGGTGAGCAGTGGTGAGACATGGAACTTCAGGGTCTCATGGTGCCCAGCGGTGTGGCCACAGGGCCACTGACAGCCATCAGCAAACACTTGCCCTGGCAGCTGAGTGAAGGATGGCTACAGAGGGTGAGACAAGAGACAGAGCGGTGAGCCAGTGTTAAGAGGCCACCAGACTAGTCCAGGTGAGCGGGGCCGAGACTGGAACCAAGGCAGGGGCAGTGAGTATGGTGACAAGGGGCGGATCTGAGAGACATCCAAGAAGGACAGTCACATATCCCGCTGAAATCTTAACCCAGTCGTCCAAGTCCAATTCAAATACCCTCTCCTCCATGCAGCTTCCCAGATTGCCTCCACACCCACAATGGTAATGGCTTCTTTGCTCCACGTCCCCAGACCCACTGATCTCTCTATCGAACTCATAGTCACATTCTGTTCCTCTTGCCCCTGAATGCTCCCTAAAAGCAGGGACAATGTCGCTTCTCAGAGCCTAGCCCCGTGCCTTGATTTTGAGTCCAACTGAACTGAAATACAGACAGCATGTAGTTCAGGCATCTAGTAGCCCTGAGAGGCAGGAAACTAGCACTAGGAATGCTCAAGCAGAGACTGGCATTGGCTCATCGGGGCCCTGCAGAGGGACTCTTGAACTGAGTGTGAGGTCAAGAGGCACATCCTCTGAGCCCACATATCTTAGAGGGGCTAGTCCCCCTTTCCCCAGAGAGGGATGATCATTTACCCTGGGTGGCAGAGGAAGTCCACATAGGGATGGGGATGAGGATATGGCCTGGACTTCCCACCAGATGGATTGAGACTATGTCCAGGGGCTTGGAGTCCCTTCTCCGTGGCCCGCTACAATGCCTGTATGCTGACGCTGGAGACCAAAAAGGGTGAAGGAGAAACTATACTGAGGCCACTATGTATCAGGCGTTGTCTTAGGAGCTTCGTAAGTCAATACCTCTCAGACTTCAGTGTGCATAACAGTCATCCGGAATTGTGTTAAAATCAGACCTTGAGTCTGCAGGGCTGAGGTAGGGCCTGATACTGCATCTCTAACAAGCTCCCGGGCAATGCCCACGCTGCTGGTCTGTAGACCCTGCTTTGAGGAGCAACGCTGAATGACTACTCTAAAGACAAAAACAAAAACGAAACATGCAGAAGGGCATTTGGAGTCCATTTCACGGATGAGGAGGCTGAAGCTTAAAGAGGTAAAGAACCAAAGAATGGAGTCCTCACCCCCAGGCACTCTGGTGGGAGACAGAACACATACTCTTAGAGAAATCAGTCTCATGGAGGAGGGATAGGCCCCAAGTTCAAGGATCCCCAAAACCGACAAGACAGATGTAGTCCCCAGTACAATAATGGGTATAAAGCCCTGCCTGTGGGCTTAGTCAGTTAAGCATGTGACTTCGGGTCAGGTCATGATCTCACAGTTCATGAGTTCGAGCCCCTCATCAGGTAAGCCCTGCTTCTTTCTCTCTCTCTGTCTCCCTCTCTCTCTGCCCCTCACTCACTTGCACCCTCTCGCCCAAAAAATAAAAAAATTAAAAAAAATAGAGAGTCTTGCCTGGTGGGAGTCTCCCCTTCTTGTTAGGGAGACCTAGCCCTTGCCTTGGGGAACCCCAGTCTTTAGGCAAAGGCACAGTCCCACCCTTGGAGAGCTGCTAGTTGGCTCTGAGACCCAGAGAGAGGACGGGAAGAGGACCGGTGTCAGGCCCGTATTTCCAACACAGAGCTCTGCTGCCTGCATTAGGGAGGAGATGCAGGGGACAGAGTGGGGAGACCCGTCTCAAGACACGC
Organism: Acinonyx jubatus; assembly: GCF_027475565.1. Classification (NCBI taxonomy): domain Eukaryota; kingdom Metazoa; phylum Chordata; class Mammalia; order Carnivora; family Felidae; genus Acinonyx; species Acinonyx jubatus. The sequence goes on from NC_069397.1 coordinate 21,955,312, forward strand.
TCAAAACCCAGCCCAGGTGCACCGAGTTCCTGGTCCCAAAATGGAGCTGGAGGGTGGCCCTCTAGCATGGGTGGGCTGGGCTATTTAACACTATAAACACCACTCTTTACTGCAGCCATTAGGCCCGTAACTGCAGCCCATCTATCCTCAGCCTGGCCCTGCGACACCAGGCACTGATGGTGCAATTAGGCGGCAGAGAGCGGGCTGTAAATTGCGGGCACCGCCATGCCTCTGCCAGGCACAGCTGAGGCGCCCCCGCCTGCACTCCTGCATCCGAGGCTCCAGCCATCGGTGGTGACGATTCTCGCCCTCAGATCCACCTGCCAGCGCAGAGACACCCCCTGGAAGCTGGGTGCCTGAACCTTTTGCCTGTTTGGGCTGCAGGAAACTGTAGATCTCCACCCCATCCGTGTGTATGTGACAGAATGTTCTAGGGTGAACTTCTGTGTTCCCTTAGTGCTACCTTCTAACAGCTATCATATTGTGTCCTGGGGGGGATGGGCCTGCCCCCCACCAGACCATGAGCTCGTCCAGGGCTGGGACTCTGTCTTTTGAACACATCTTTGTGTCCACTGGGCCTCGCGTGTAGTAGACACTCCAAGTTGGAGAACATACATTCTAGTCCATGATAACAGGTGTCCCCCGACACCCTGGGTGAGTTGCATCCTGCCTCTAGAAAATAAGGGGACTTAACCACACCAGAGGCTGCAAACTGGAGGCCCGCTGGCCTCACAGACATTTTCTGTATGACTCACGAGACTCGGGGATTTTTTTTATTCAATTATTTGGTGATATTTAGACAATAGGAAATTTCATCTAAAAAAATCTAAATTTCCAGTGCCTCTTTAGGGGCACCTGGCTGGCTCAGTCAGCTGAGCGTCTGACTTCGGCTCAGGTCATGATCTCACGGTTTGTGGGTTCGAGCCCCACGTGCTGACAGCTCAGAGCCTGGAGCCTGCTTCGGATTCTGTGTCTCTGCTCTCTGCCCCTCCCCTGCTCATGCTTTGTCTCACTCTGTTTCTCAAAAATAAATAAACGTAAAAAAAAAAAATTAAAAATAAATAAATAAATAAGTCTCCAGTGCTTCTTTATTTTTTTTTTAACGTTTATTTATTTTTGGGACAGAGAGAGAGCATGAACGGGGGAGGGGCAGAGAGAGAGGGAGACACAGAATCGGAAACAGGCTCCAGGCTCTGAGCCATCAGCCCAGAGCCTGACGCGGGGCTCGAACTCACGGACTGCGAGATCGTGACCTGGCTGAAGTCGGACGCTTAACCGACTGCGCCACCCAGGCACCCCTCAGTGCCTCTTTAAAAAATAGAAGATGGGATGGGGTGCCTGGGCAGCTCAGTCCAATTTCAGCTCAGGTCATTATATCGTGGTTTGGGGTCCATGAGTTCAAGCCCCACATCAGGTTTGCTGCTGTCAGGGCAGAACCCACTTCAGATCTTCTGTCCCCCTCTCTCTGCCCCTCCCCCGTTTGTGCTCTCTCAAAAATAAATAAAACATTATTTTAAAAAACAGAACATGGGAGAGCACCTGGGTGGTTCAGTTGGTTAAGTGTCCGATTCTTGATTTCGGCTCAGGTCATGATCTTACGGTTCTTGAGTTCAAGCCCTGCATCGGGCTCTGCATTGACAGTGCAGAGCCTGCTTGGGATTCTCTCTCTCACTCTCCCTGTCCCTCTCCTGCTTGTGCTCTCTCTGCCTCTCTCAAAATAAATAAATAAACGTGAAAAAAAAACCCAGAAGATGGGACAACAAGTGGGCCCACATCCCTCATGGCAACAGCCACATGGTGCTGCATAACCACTCTTCCTTCAGACAGGGTGCACACGCTCCAGTTTGCCCCAGGCCTCACCTCTCCCTAGTGTATCCTCAGTTTTCTTATGCCTGCCTGACCCAATTCACTCATTTCTGTTACCTTCCTATAGGCCTTTGGGTTTCTCTCTCATAACCTGGCCACAGTCTCCCTATGACCTATGATTCTAAATCCTGCAAATAAATGAGTAAACATATGGAGGAGATGGTTGGCTAATTGGTTACAAACCCCTCATTTCTTTATGGAAAAAAATTACTTGGGGCACCTGGGTGGCTCAGTCGGTTAAACATCAGATTCTTGATTTCAGCTCAAGTCACGGTCTCATGGGTTGTGGGATTGAGCCCCATGTTGGGCTATGCACTGACAACACAGAGCCTGCTTGGGATTCTCTCTCTCTCCCTCTCTCTCTGCCCCTCCCCTGCTCATGTACATACACACACACACACACACTCTCTCTCTCTCTCTCTCTCTCAAAATAAATAAACATTTTTTTAATCACTAAATTCTTCATTTTTCTGCCTTCCTACAGCAGGGAATATCTCTCCTGTCCCAGCTCCCTCAGAGGATGGTGACAGGAGGCGAGTTTACAAAATATTCCAAATAATGGCAGGTGTCAAGGACAGTGAAGTGTCACATTGCACAAAGGTCGGGGAAAGAGTGATCGGGGGGGGGGCAGTAAGAGGGCCCACTGCCCACCTACTCTGAAGCCACAACCACCCAAGATTTCCCTCTCACTACACCCAAGGTCTTAACTGGTGGCTTAGCAGCCTTTCTCAATCAGCACCTCGGACAGTTCCACCCTTAGCCAACTAGGCACAGCTGATCCAGGAGCCACCTACCTCCCCAGCCTCCCCCTCCTCCCCACAGTGGCCCCTTCATTCCTTGAGCTCCAGCCACGTGGGCCTTGTGTCCACCACTCAAACCAGACTCATCTCAGGGTGCTTCCGGCTCCATCCCCAGGAAGTTTTGTCCTGCTCATTCTTCAGATCTCAGCTTCAGCATCACTTTCTCAGGGAGACCTGCTCCAAACTTAGAGTTCAAATTAAATCTCCATATAATTCTATCTCATAGCACCTTACCCCTTTCCTTCAGAGCACAAATTGCGATTACAAGGAGATAGATATTGGTGTGATTATTAACTAACGTCTCCTTCCCTACTAGAACAGGATTTCCAGGAGGCAAGGTGCAAACTGGTGGTGCTCACCACTGTGCATCCAGACCCTAGCATAAGGCCTGGTTACGCAGTAGTTCAATGAAGAAATCACTGAGCCCCTTCTGTCTATATCAACTGTGCTAAATTATAGTCCCCTTCGTAGCTCATGGCTTTGTTGGCTAGTTAAACTCCAGTTCACCTGGAGTTAAAAGTCATCCAATCCCCCCCTCCCACTAAAATAAAAAGTTGAATTAAAATTCTGAAGCATAAAATCATTCCATGATTAGGTGGCAGAGCCAGGGCAAGAAGCCAGCCCCCTACTTCCCAGTCTCTTTTCTCCCTGTGGTCTCTTCCCTCTGTGCTTCTGTCCTTTCATCTGCCTGTTAATGGCCATGCATATACCCACCTCCATTATCCCATCAGCCCTGCTTTGGGCATCTCTATTGCTGCATTTAACCCCCTGGGGTTTCTGTTTGCTCTGGCTCTACCCCGTTGCTGTTTTCCCAAAGATAGGCTGTCTGGGCCTCCTTGCAGCTCTGAGTGTGGACAAGCCGGAAGATTTAATGTTGCTGCTTTGGTCTTTGTCTCTGCAAAGCAAACCCTTCCCCTGCTGGGAAACTCATCATCACCAAGCATCAAACTCAAGCTGTGCTCCACTTAGCTGTTTGCAAATGGCGGTGGGGAGTGGGGGGCACGTGGGTGTGTGAATGAGAGGCTTGAAGCCCAGGGAGGGAGTCTGGGGGGCTTGTGAGAAGACACCAAGGTAGGGGGACTGTTGGCAAGGCAGGTGAGGTACGTGCGGGGCGTGGGGGGGGGGGGAGGAAGACCGGCTGACTGTGAGCAACACAGCAAGGGTTTGGGTCCACCCTGACCACAGTCACGTCCCTAAATTCACCATCTTTCAACCAGAAGCAGAGACATTGGTCAACACAGGCTTTCACGCAATTCCAGTGTATATCCAGGCAGCTCTCAGTCTTCCATGAATGGATTGATTATCTTCCTGGGGATTCACCTAACTCTGTGGGCCTCACTTTGCTCATCTTGAACGTGGAAACCTTGTAAAGTTGTTGTCAGGACGCAATGTGATCACTCATATACTCACCCAGAGAGGGGTTCACACAACATAGGATGCATGACAAATATGCTCACTCTCCCTGTAACAAGTACCTAGCCTTGCTTGCTCCCAACTTTGAGCATCACTCGTCCAACAGTGTGGCTCACCTATCATGACTGGTGCAGAACGACCAGGCAGGCCATCTAGGAGGCCAAAATAGGATGGGGTGAGTCATGCCATGCTAACCACCCAAGCCTGCATCTCCTCAGCCTCTTGCTTCCTCCCCTTGTTCATTCCAGATGTCAGTATTCTCTGAGTTGCAGGCAGCGTAATTTAGTCTACAGTCTAAGCATCTTCTGCTCCCCACCTACTGCCATCTCTGTCTTAGTCTTCCTCCCATCCACCCCATGAACACGAAGACAAAATACCCACAGATACAATAAAAAGGATGGAGGGAAAAAAAGAAAAGAACAGAAGAAGAGGGACAAAATTCCGCCACTGTCTCAGCCTCCCTAATTGAATGACTCTCCTACCTGACTCTCCTTGTCAGCTCCCATGTTCCTTCATTCCCTCTGATGGCCCTTAAAATCATCTCCCCCATCTCATCAAATCTCTCCCCCTTCCTCCCTGCTTGTTCTCTAAGCCGCAGATTACTTTTTCATAAAATTCAATTTCTAGCCATTCTCATTACTTACTCACTTAATGTGGCTGGCTGGGAGGAGGGGCGCAGAGGAGGAGGACAGGAGGGGGAGACGGTGTTCTGTGCAGCACTTATCCAGCCTAGTTACCGAGGCCCCTTGCTGAGGTGTATTAGAGTTTGATATGAGCAGATAATGGACTTCTGACCCACATAGGGAGCCAGCATTGGTGTACTCAGGGACTGCAGCATTGTGTCAAGGGTGGCAGGATTCACAATTGTCTTCAGGGACTCCTCTCCTGCTGGGAAGGGTCCACCAGGGGAGCCATTTGCTCAACAAATATTTACTGAGAGCCTTTTATAAACCAGGTGCTCTATTAGGTGCTGAGAGTATAGCCATAATAAGAGGGGTCTCTTAGCAAGACCTGGTGGCCGGGGAAGAATTTGGGAGGAAGTAACATAGGTGAAAATCTGAGCAGGATTTGTACAAGCTCAAAGGAGAAAGAGAGTTTGGGTTCTTAGTTTGGGTTCCTCTCAAAACAGAGCCTGAAACAAGGTCCTGGGGGCAGGTAATTTACTTGGAGGGAAATCAGAGCAAGGGAATAAGGCGAGTGAGACAGGGAAGGAGAAAAACAATGAAGGGCAGATTATTGAACTAGTTACATATATATAGAAAACTCAAGTCCCTCTGACTAACCATGCAAAATTAATCTCAGAGTTATCCTTTTGAAGGAAAGAAGCTGGGACACTCACCTCTGACTCGTGTCCCCACTGTTTCAGAGGGACCCCCAGAGGTATTCATTTTTCTGCACTTCCACACTACACATGTGCAGGCTGAGCAGTCTTCTCTGGCTTCAGAGAAAGCCCTGAGTCAGAAAAGCAGAGAGATACCACTTTGCAGGCTTCAGATAACATGCTGGCAGCATGCCTGGAACTGTCCACCAGAGTTGCACTGAAATCAAGTCAACTGAGGGAATGTGCCATGGGACCCAGGAAGTGTCTGCTACAGTCCACCCCTTGTAGTGCTCCGAGCTGCTCATAACCCAAAATAAGTGCACCTTGTCACTTGAATTTTTCAAGATGTGGCTGGCCTTAACCCTTAAAAAGAATTCTTCAAGCAGGGAGGTTAGTGGATCAAGGTCTATGGACCCATGAGATCAACCGAGGCTACAATTGATATTCATAATCTACATCCTTTAGCACTTACCCTATACTTCCTTCATCTTCAGTCAGACTTCAGTTAATCCAGGTTGCTTGCTCCCTGAGGGGTGTAAGCCCTTGCTTGCCTTGCCATCAGGCTATGGTTGCTACAACAGCCCACTCACTATTATCATCAGGCCTAGAAACATCAAAAGATTCCTAGTGAATCCCTGAGCTCCAGACAGAGTCCTCCTTGTCCTCATTATGTAACGGCAACCCCAGCTTTATGAAAATCATAATGAATTATCCCCACCTCTTCTTTGCCTGCTATCCCACTAATACGAGGACCCCAAAGTGAGCAGGCATACTTGTATTGTCACTCACAGTGGACCCCTACATTATCTCCTGAAGGAAGCATTCCTCACAGGAACCAAGCCTAGAGTTATGGAAACAGAAAGCACACATTTTCCACAGAGGTTACTAGAAATGATGAGTGGATCCAACCCTACTTCCATCTCTTGTTTCCCAGACATGTGTATTCCAGCTATTAGAGGCATAGCACCACACATTAGCCACCGATTCAATACATATACCATATCCTGGAGGTCAGCACCACAAAGCGTTTCTCACAAACCGGCACCTTCCCTAAGCCTTTACTAGGCTACTCCAGTATTCAACCAGGCAAGCTGGTTATGTATTACATTGTAGGACCAGTGAATTACATGTCTCATGACTATGTCAGCGTCTTTTACCATGAAAGGAGTCTCTTGGTCTGACATGACGTTTTGTGGCATCCCATGTTGATAAATCTGGCCCACTTTAGTCCCTCAGGTAGTAATATTAATGGAAGCACTGTGAACAAGAACAACAAATCTCATCTGAGGGCAAAGGCCAAACAGATGAACTAAATAGAGTTAAATGAAGACCACCAACCTGCATCTTTTAGATCTTTGAAAGTGGTACTAATCTCTGCAATTCCACTTGGTTAGCTTTTCACTTTCTCTGTTGGCTAGAGAGAAAGGAAGTTTCAGGACATTCCATTTGACTCTTCTTACCATAAAAACTCTCACTCCACAGATGAAGGCACCGACATGAGGGTTCTGCCAATGAATGAGTATACCCATCCCAGTAATGCACATGAGTTAGAGGCATGACTGCAAGAAGGGTCTGTGGACCCATGAGATGTATGATAAGGTGAGTATAAGCAAGACTCCATTATCACCTGGCCTTCACATACCCCCAGTCTAACTGGGGGATTTTGATGGTATCACAGTTCTCCGAGTATCACTGATAGTTCAGACCCTGTATTTGATAGTCTTCAAAAGGTCTGGGTATTCCACTTTCTTTCGTGAATGGTCATGGGCTCCTTTGGGAAAGAACTAAGGTAACATTTATTGTATGTACTTGTGGTGGCATTGCAGGTTCTTCCTCAAAAGGGCTCAGTCTTTTCATCGGTTGATAGACACTAGGTCTGAGATAGTTCTCAGACCTGGAGCAAGGATGAGAAATCATGTTTTTCTATTGCAGTGGCTAATATTGGCCATCAGATGACCAGTTTTTTTGTTTGTCCTGGTTACATAAGTCATGGAACACCCAAGTTGGTCACCTATCTAGTCCCTAGGAACCCCATAGTATATTATCCATCACCATAGTCCCCTGTGTATCAAGACACCCTGGTGGCCATTCTGGTCTTGCTTCTCACTATGATAATTATGTCAACCTTGCCTCTGATGATTAATGCCACCACAAGACCTCTGCTAGTCCAGAACCTTCTCATCCCCATCAATACAAGGGAACCAGTTCTATGGCCACATCTCCCAATACAGCCCTGGTCTCCAGAAGACAGACACCATTGAACAGCTCAGTGATGCTAGAGCCTCTCTCAGTAGTGCATTCCTTATCAATTTAATGATGAGTGTCCTATTGGCCTTCCCAGGGCACATGGATTTAGGTGGCGTTTTCCTGGTTTTGGGTAATAAATCCATTCTAATGCATCCACTTCTCTGAGCCTTCTGATCCCTTCCTCAGTGTTCTGCCAAGGCTATTCTGACACCTTCAAGGGGCAATTCCAGCAGCAGATTAGGACTGGCTCCAGGAGTCCTCTCCAGAACATTAAATTCTGAGTCTTGGGAGAGTGTCGCCATGTCAATAAATCTGTTTCCAGCCTATATTCCACCCCATTCAGAGTCCAACCCCTCAAATTCCTCTCCCATACACATTTCCCAGTTAATACTGTCATATCTTATTCGGGTCCTTCCGCAACTCTTTCAGTGAATAAGCTATCTCCTCCCACAACAGAGGCTATATATTTCCCTTGAGCTAGGCTAAGACCTGACTCTAGTTATAGATCTGGGTGGGAAATGAAGGGCAGATATTTAGGTTGGACAAGCATCATCTTACAAGGTGGCCACCTCAGAAGAGGTTTCTGCATGGTCTTCAGACAAAGAGATGCTGACCTATTCCAACAAAAGGGAGAGGACTATTGTTACCAGTCGAGAGGGTTCAGAGGAATCTGGGAGTTCAGTGTTCTCAGATGCATCACCCAATGTCCTCATCCACTGTTGGGGTCTCATCCCTTTGCTCTCAGAGACCTGACTTGAGCCTAAGAGACCTGTGAACATTGCACATTCAGCCTCCTTTGCAGTTCTGCCTCCCTTATCATTAGCTCCTGGGACTGGGCTTCAGCCTGTCTGCCTTCTAACTGTACCTCACCCAATCCACCAAGTGAAAGTTTCAGGAATTAGGATGCTTTGGCACCTCAGAGGTTATCACATGCCCCACTAACTGCCTACAATGGAATCCCTATTGCCATCTGACTAGTAAGAGATGTATCAGAATCCCATTTTCTAGGACCACTTCTAGTACAAACTGTCATATTTGAGGTTCCCCTGAAAGCAGAACCTGAGGGTTGCCTGGGTGGCTCAGTCAGTTAAACATCTGACTTCGGCTCAGGTCATGATCTTGCAGTTCATGGGTTCGAGCCCCACCTCAGGCGCTGTGATGACAGCTGGGAGCCTGGAGTCTGCTTCAGATTCTGTGTCTCTTTCTCTCCCTGCTCCTCCCCTGCTTGTGCTGTCTCGCTCTCTTTCTCAATGTCTCTCTCTCTCTCAAATAAATAAATAAATAAATAAACATTAAAAAAAATTTTTTTAAAGCAGAACCTAAGACAAGATCTTAGGCACAAGATGATCCCAGGAAACCAGAGTGAGGATGTAGAGACAGTGAGAGAAGGAGAAAAATCAATACAGGTACACAGTTGAGCTGGTTACACTGTGGGCAACTGGGCTTAGCCCTACTGGGACCCTCTGAAGAACCATGTGGAATGCACTTTTAATTGTTTTTTCTAAGGGCAGAGGGTAGGGACATTTGTTCACTGACTCCTAGCCCCCATAGATGTCCCCGAAGGTGACAGAGAAGATGATTAGAGCATACTGGGCTTGGGGAAGGACCTGGGGGGGGGGGGGAAAGGTAGTATCTAATCATAATCTTGCAGGCTGTGTTAAGGTTTTGAATTTTACCCTGAAAGAATCTAAAAGCCATTGAAGGGTTTTAAGCAAGAGAGTGAAATGATGATGAATTTGTTTGTTTAGATCTTTGTAGTAGAAGCCACTAATTGTCCCCCAATACTACCACTCACTTGCTTTCTCAGCACTTCTAGTCTGCCAGTGGGCACATGATTCCAGCTCAAGTCTCTCTTGCATCTATGTGTGGCCCTATGAATCAGTTTTGGCCAATGGGATGCCAGTGGAAGTGATGAGCCCTATCCAGGAAGTGTCTGTAAAAGGACAGCCCTCCTTCCTGCTGGCTGGACTGCAGATATAATAGCTGAGGCTGAAGCAGCCATCTTGGTCCATGAGGTCACAGAGTAAAAATGACAGAACATTAAAATAAAAAGGAGCTTCAGTGCCTGACAATGCTGAGGAGAAGAGCCCTGAACTGCTCAGCTGCAGACTTTTCCATGTAACTTTGGGTCTCTGCTACTCATACTCTAGACTAATTCTAACTGATACAGGGTTCTAAGTGAATGCAGATACATCCGTTATAAAATTATTGCAAGAATCCAGGCAGAGTAATGGCAGGTTGGAATGGGTTGGTGGCAGCAGAAAAAAAGAAAAGTGGATGGATTGAAGAAATATTTGGGAAATTAAATCTATGGCTTGGTATTTGGATGGGGAAGAATAAGAGGGTAGAGAGAGAAAGAGCAACCTAAGTAATGCCCAGGTTCTAGGCATGAACAAATAATCAGTGACAGGACCCAGATTGGGCATGGAGGTTAGGTCCCCAGTTTGTTCCTGAGTGGGGACCAAGATACCTGGTACAGACTCCCAGAGGCACCTGTTTCCATGAAGGAGACCTTGAACCAGCTCCCAAAACCAGTTCAAGACTCATCTTTTCAGTAAACCTTCTTGAATTATTCCCGCCTCCCCACCACCAACACCATTCACCTTGATCCTTGCTCCTCACATACCCAACATCCATTTTCAGTGTTTCATATGAAACTCAGAAAACTTCACTGGGCACCAGCTCTAAGCTCTGTGTGCAGTGGAAAGGTGGCTTGGTTGAGAGTAAACTCGGGCACTGTGTTAAGCAACCGGGATAGAAATAAAAATGAAGTCGTCTCCACTCTCGTGTAGCTCACAGAAAAGAAGGCAGATCAGTAAATACTGTCAGCTCCAGGGGAACCCATCTGATGACGGCGTGTTCTGGGTCCGTTGTTTCCCCCCGGTGAAAGTGATGATCCCTGCTTGAAGGGTTGGAGAAACCACAGGCGCGGGGGTATGTGGACCAGGTGTCGAAGATGAGGACAAACATTCCTGGCAAGTGTGTAGAGTGTCATTATTTCAGAGGCTTGTTAGCCATTGAGTATTACCGGATTATAAAGTTTTCATGGTTTTTTGGAGGAAAGGGGAGTTGGGAACCCAAAATATACTCAGGGCTCATGTCTGAGGGAACATCGTGAGCCACACTAAGTGGTCTGGACTATAGGTGTGTGCGACAGAGAGGGGAGGGATGAGGAATCTTGAGCATGAGAGTGCTGCAATCTACAGCAAAGTCGTCATTGTACTTACACCGGTTGCTAACATCTATTGAATACTTCCTATGTGCCAAGACTGGTATTAGCATTTTGCCTAGCTAACTTCACGTACTCTCTGCCCACAGATGCACATTATTAACACCCCCATCTTTACAGATGAGGAAACTGACATCCAGGCAGACTGTGGAACTAGCCTAAGGTCACAAGCTCGTAAGTAGCGGAGCCAGGATTCTAAACAGAGAAGTCCACCTCGAGGCCCCATGCCCTTAACCAAGATGCTAATGCTAACATTCTCCCTCATTGCTTATGTAATGAGATGTGTAATGAGATCCGTTACTTTGCAACTGTGTTTTCGGTCATTCCATGTGTGGAGGTGGGGAGGAAAAATAGGCAGGGTGCTTGAGACAGAAGGAATTTTCAAGAAATATCTCTGATCGAGGGAGAAATTGAGGCATAAGCATGGAATTCTAAATGGCTAAAACGAAAATGCACTTTAGAGAAAATCTGGTCCAATCCTCTCATATTCCCAGGGATAAAACTGAGGCTCAGAGAAGTGGGGGTCACACAGTCGATTGGTGGCAGGCTCTGGACTCTGATATTTTTCTTACAGTATCAAAGAAAATGACCAGTGCCCCCCAATCTATTTCTTACCACTCTACATAGCACTATCTTTCCAGAGGTACTGGCAAATTGTACTCACTCCCTAGAAGTAAAAGAACAGCTTTGTTCTTTTTTTATTTTTTTAACAGCAGAGGTCCCAGAAACAAAGCCAGAATTGGCCTCAAGAAACATGATACGCACACTGCAAAGTCTGAGCCGTGGGGATTCAGCGGAAGGAAAAGGAAAACTTACCCCAAAGCCTTCATAATGTGGAAGACTTTGACCACAAAAGAATAAAAGATCAACAGCTCAAATAAAGAGCTCCCGCTCAAGTTCCTAAATCCCAGAGTGGGAGAAGAGAGCCTGCCCTATGGGTAACTTCCTACCTCCATGGTCAAGGTCAAAGCCAAGCAGACAGGTGCCCAGGGTTACCATATGGCAAACCGAGATAGAGCTCTGCCCCCAACCAAGCCATCTCTCCATCACACACACACACACACACACACACACACACACCCTCCTCCTTATCCCCAGGAGGCCCAGGATCTTCTTAGTATCTCCAAAGGGAAATAATTTAAAGACAGAAGACAATTTTGAATGATGCAAATACCCAGGAAGGGGACCAACGTTTGCGGATTTTCTTCTCCTTCCTTGACACAGTGTGACTAGGTTTGTCAAATTTCTACACCATGTTCTGCCTGAAAGGGTAGCTGGCGGCATGGTGTAGGAGAAAAAGCACTAGGCTGAGAGTCGGAAGGTTGGTCTTCTTAGCATTTGCTGTGTGACCCTGGGCTTCTTATACCCTTTCTGAGCCTCAGTCTGCTGCTCGAAAAAAATGAACGGTCTTTCAGGTTCTAGGATCTTATTAAATATGATGGGCCAGTCTTTTCACTGTCCCCTCCCAACAAGCACCTGGTGCTCCCAGCCTTTGCTCTGCCTGTTCCTTACTGGGAATGCCCTCCCAGCACCCTTCCACCAATCCAAAGCACAATCCAACTTTCTCTAAGACTCTTCCCCCAATTTACTTCACAACTATATGCTCCTTACTTTGGGTCCCCTCAGTGTGTCTGTGCTATTATTATTTCTCACACAAGTTGCCTTAGAATCCTTCATGCATGAGTGGATTAGCTCTCCAACTGCACAATGCGCTTCTCCAGGGTAAGCACCCCATACTCCCATTCCTTTTCCACTGTAAAACCTGTGGGCACTTCATACGTGTCCGGATTATGCCATTCTACCCTCAGCTAGCTTCAGTTGGCTGAAGTTCAGGCTTTACTTATCAGAACAATGTCACTCACTTACTCAGAAAATATTTCTTGAATACCTACTACGTGCTGGGCATGGCACCAGGTCCTGGAGATACAACATTGAACTAGAAACTTCAAGGACTTCTCAGTCTGACATCCCAGGACCCTCACACTTGGTCCAGTCTCACCCCCTAATGGTCTCCCTGCCCCCAATCCTGTTCCAGCTAGGGTGGCCATCCCCTTGCCTTCTGCCTCTCCCTGAATTTCATCATGCTAAATCCCTTGCCGGGAACTCCTCTCCACTCCTCGCCATCTTCATAACTTGAGAAAATAGAGAAAGAAAAGAAGGAAGGGTGAGAAAAGGGGGCAAGAAAAGGAAGCAGAAGAGGTGAAAGGATTACCAGAAACCATAAATCCAGTCCAACCATCAAGGGCATGGCAAAACTTTGCCAAACCCCATCCTGTTGGCTGGGATCTAGAAACCTGGGATCTAGAAACCATCCAGCCAACAGGCCAGTGTTAGGGTCCCCTAATGAAAGGTGAAGTTTGGGTCACCTCTCATTCATCCAGACATGCACCCCTGCCAGGCACCCTCACCCTCCTTCCAGATTCATCCATCAGCCCCACAGGCTGCGAATTCATTCCTCATGACAATTGCTCCACCCGAGTGATGCAGCTGAACCAGAAAGCTTGGATGAATGGCTCTATGAGCCAGTGAGTAACAAACACACAAACCTACCACCCCTGGTATTTTTCCCTAATTGGATTAAAAAGAAAATTTAATTTCCTCTGTCTTCCTCTTAATGTATGCTACAGATCAGTGCTCCTGATGATTACACACCAGCACCTGCTGTGGAGCACAGGGATGCCAGTGGGCAGTGTCTACAGGGCCAGCACCCCGCTTTGGCCTGACATGCTTGGCCCCTGCTCCTGCCCTCTCCCCTGCCCATGCTGGAGCATGCTCGGAGAAGGGTGACCTAAGGATGACGTGGTACAGACTGGCTAACTCCTTGGACGTACCACCAGCCTATATTTCCCAGCCTGCTTTGCTCTTAGGGTCAGCCACGTGAATGGGCTCGAGCCAACAGGGTGTGGACAAGAGTGATGTGCATCATTTCTAGACATGACCTTCCCCCTGGCTAAATGGAGAAGACCCCTTCTACAGCAGGGCAGAACCCACAATGGAAGGAAACAGGGATGTGGAATTGCTACCCAGAAGGTTGCCTCTGAATAGGTGCACTGGACCATTAGTTACCTGACTGAGAAGTCAACTCCTGTATGTAAATGAAGCCCCTGAGATTTGGGCATGGGTGGCATCGCGGTTGGCCTGCCCTGACTACCGCAGGTGGACTCACAGCCCCCATCGTGCGAGGCCAGCTGGGGAACTGTTGCCCTGGGGAAGAGGAGGTTTGGCAGAGAACATTATACATTACGCTCAGATACTTTATGCGCTGTCAGGGGGCAGAGTTGTCCTATGTGACCCCAGAAAGCAGCTATAGGACCAACGGGAGGAAACTTCCAAGGATGCAGATCACAGCTCAAAACATGGGAAGATGTGGACGCAGGGAGACCTTAGGAGATAGTGAGTTCCCATCACGGGGCTGTGCAAAGAGGCAGGAAGGCTGTAGAAGCTAGTCGAGCATCAGCTAAGTGGCTTGACATCAGCTTCCTAAGATTCTGTGATGTTATGATCTGTCTTTCCCAACCGAGATGCTGCCTCCTGCATGAGTCCGGGATCTCCAAGGCCCCGGCTTGATTCTCAAGTGAGACAGAAAGCCCCCGGGGCATGAATCCTATTTCTTCAGACTCCACCCTCGCTCCTCCCCCCCCAGCACCCATCGAGGGGCCCCGTGTTCACATGTGGGGGCAGATTCAGTGTTTGGGGAAAGCCCGGTTACTAGGGAAAGCTGGATTGGAGCCCAAACTCTCCATTCCTGAGCAGGAGAGGGAGGGGAATGAACAGACAAGTCTGAGCGGGGAGTGGAGGCAGGAGCAGGAGACTGATCTGAACAGCAATCCGCGCTGGAGAAGAGGGCAGCAAAGGCAGTAATCTTCATTTCTCTCAGCTTTGTCCAAGGAGGAAGGCTCAGGGCAAGGGGGGGGGGGAGGGGGCGCGGGCAGGCTTCAACCGTGTATGCTCAGGAGAAGCTCCAACTCAGCTCTCTGGAGGCTTTTTGACACGAGAGTCTGGACTGCTCTCCACCAGAGTACACACAACACGTGTGGGCGTGCGCATGCGCACATGCGCACACCCACACACCCCTTTCCACCTGTGCTCTGGCCTCCAAAGGGAAGACTGCGATCTCCTCCATGATTTCCCAGAGCCAAGCTCCCCAGAGCACCCTGAGATTTCTAAGAAATCTAGACTGTGGCCGTGGCAGGGAAGGAGGCAGAGAGAAAAGGCTTTGGGGCAGTTTCCTGCAAGAAATCATTAAGGCGTGTGAAATCCTGAGGTCCCCCTCCTCCTGCCCACACCCGGCCTCACCTCCGCCCGGGGCCTCCCATCACACACGCACCCGCATTAGGGCCAAATTGAATTAGAATAATTAACTCTCGGTTACACTTTTAATTCGGTGCCGGAAATAAGAGCGCTAATGGAGATTCAACAAGGCTCTGACTCCAGAGACCAGCCCGGAAGCTGGCACAGGGCGGCCCCCCGAGTTCTGGTGGGGAGGGAAACAAACAGCCAGAGGAAAGCAGCCGAGACGATGTGTACAGTGCGTGAAGCACACGCATGTCCGTGTGTGTCCATGCACGTGTTCATGCCTGTGTGCACTTACTGCATGTGGGAACGTGCCTGTGTGAGTGTCGCTTTGTATGCGCGTGAGCACATGTGTGCACGGGTGTGCGCGCATTGCTTTAAATCCTAGGCAGGCGAAGCTGCTTGACTTCTATGGAATCCTAGCCACTCTGACTTGGAAGGGAACTTCATAAATGTCTTCGGCCCCAACTGCTGCTTCCACCATATTCCCCCAAGAGGGTACACGTCAACCCACCCTCCGGCCTGAAGGGGCGCTCGCTCACCACCGCTCAAGGCAGCCTGCGGCTCTCATTGTCAGGACGGACAGTGAAACCTTGGTTTGCGAGCATAAATCGTTCCAGAAACATGCCTGTCAGCCAAAGCACTCCTATATCAAAGCGAATTTCAAGAGCCGTTGGCTCAGTGGTGATCGTCTGACGTTCGGCATCACATACTACTCATACTGGAAGACGTCACTCGTTTATCAAGTTAAAACTTATTAGAAATGTTTGCTCGTCTCGCGGAACCCTCGCGAAACAAGTTACTCACAATCCAAGGTTTTACTGTACTTCCCTCCTTCACATTTACTCACGTAGTCCTGGATCTGCCTCCAGAGTCACACGGAACAAGGCCAGTCTCTGTCCCCCACAGCATCTCCCGGAGACAGGACTGTTTCCTTCTTGGTGATCTCTTCTCTAGGTGAGGCCTTCTCTTCCCTCCCAGGGAAACCAGTTTCCCTCTTATTTTTCTGATTAAAGAAAATAAAAAGTGCTGTGCGGTTATTTTAAAAGAGAGAGAGAGAGAGAGACCTCCCCATATCCTCCTACAGGACTTGATGTGACCTAACATTTGTACATGGCACTGAACCAACTCAATCACACACCCAAGAAGGAGGGTGACAGACAGGCCAGGATAGCACTAATGCCAGAGGGCCCTTTGGGGTCATCCACTCCAGCCACGGGCAAACTTCACATGCATCAGAATCAGCTGGTGGGATTTACTAAAATACAGATTCCCAGGCCCTTGCCCCAAAGCTTTGATGCTGAAAGTCCTCTGCATTTTTTAACAAGCAGCCAGGTAACTCTGATTCAGACACCCAGGAAAGATCATTTGAGACTATGGACATTGTCCAATCCCCTCATTTTACAGATAGGAAGAGCTGAGGCCTAGAGAGAGGAGAGAGGCTCAGAGTGAGTTAGCACCTAAGCCAGGGGGCACCTGCGGGTTCAGTCGGTTGAGTGTCCGACTCTTGATTTTGGCTCAGCTCATGATCTCACCGTTGTGGGATCAAGCCCACATCAGGCTCTGTGCTGAGCAAGGAGCCTGCTTGTGACTCTCTCTCTGTCTCTTAAAATAAATAAATAAGCATTTAAAAAAAAAAAAAAAAAGAACCTAAGCCAGAACTGGCACCCTGTCGTCTCACCACTGGTGCTCATTCCTACTGCCAACCCCATAGACAGCATCCTTCTGAACCAGGGTCCCCAAGGGAGCCCATCTCCCCGCCCCCCCCTCCCCCCACCCCCCACCACCACTAAGCAGGGATCTCCAGGCCTAGGAGAGAAGCATCCTTCTTCAGATCTGACCTTTCCATCTGTTTCCGTGCCTATCACTGACCAGGGGGTCACTAAGAAAGAAGCAGGGATCGGCAGCCCCCAGTCAAGCAAATGAGGTGTTCCCAGCCCTGGAGGAGCTGAGATTCATGGAGGCCACCCCACATTGCAAGGAAATTTCCAGCAGGTAGTGAAAACCGGATGGAGGTCAAGGCCTCCCTGAGAATGCCCAGACGTTGAGAATGAGCCAGGCAAGGGGAGGCCAGCCTGGAGTTGCCCAGCAGATGACATGAGACATACAGGACCTGGTGGCCGCCGGAGGCCTCACCTCCTGAGGGTCTGGCCATATCCATCTGTCATACCAACCTGGCACAGTCCAGGGGCCTGAGGGCCTCCTGTCAAACCTAGCCCTACAGACACAGACCAGAGAGGACAAGGGAAGGCCTAAGATCACACAGCTTTTTTTTTTTTTAATTTTTTTTTAACGTTTATTTATTTTTGAGACAAAGAGAGACAGAGCATGAATGGGGGAGGGTCAGAGAGAGAGAGGGAGACACAGAATCCAAAACAGGCTCCAGGCTCTGAGCTGTCAGCACAGAGCCTGATACGGGGCTCGAACTCACGGACTGCGAGATCATGACCTGAGCCGAAGTCGGACGCTTAACCGACTGAGCCACCCAGGTGCCCCCACACAGCTTTTTAAGGGCAAAGTCCAGTCTCCTAGTGCCTGGCCTGTCCCTTCCACGGAGCCACTCTCATGCCTTGCTACAAGAAGCCAGCACCGACTACAATTCTCTCAGATTATAAAGAAACAAAGGTGAAACGCATAATGTCAGGCCAGATCTTCTCTCAACAAAAGGAAAACCAAACCACAGTGCCTGAGACCAGACGGGGAAAACTGTCTTTCACCCACACTGACCTGCCTCATTACCTACAACTGCTGTCTCCCAGCCCTGGATCC
The DNA here is from genome assembly GCF_027475565.1 of Acinonyx jubatus. Classification (NCBI taxonomy): domain Eukaryota; kingdom Metazoa; phylum Chordata; class Mammalia; order Carnivora; family Felidae; genus Acinonyx; species Acinonyx jubatus. Next base: position 21,973,250 of record NC_069397.1, read on the forward strand.
TGGGACACCCTCGCTTTCTCAGATTAAGTGAGAGCGGGCAGGTGCCTTCAAAACTCAGAGTCCCCTGGGCACCGAGCGTAGGAGACTAAAAAGGAAGAAAAGGAAATCTGACTTCTTTCGAGGCTGCTCCCTGATTTCATTTGGCCTGAGATCTTTTTTTCTCTTACGCCATGCAACCAAGGTCAAGTTCCATTTGCAAGGCTGTTTTCTGAGATTCCCCGGAGGAGAGTTGGGGCATCCCTGACTGCTCCAAAGTCACTCACTGTCACCATCACCCACTGCCTCTGCCAGCAAAAGCCCCATCCCTCTGGATGAGACGTGTCTGCCAGTCCCGAAGCAAAAGCTGGGAGCTGTAGGGCCACAATGGCAGAGTGAGCCAAGGGGGAAATGAGGGAAGAGAAAAGCCCAGTCCCCCTGCATGGCAGCAGACAGACCCCGGCCTGGGTGGGTTCTTCTAGTTCCCCAGCTGCTGGGAAGGGTGTGAGCAAAGAGGGGTCCTCAGTGCTGGGTCCCACCTATGGGAAAGGGCTGTGGCTTGCTGAGAGGGGGTCCAGTGGGGAGATGGGTGGCAGTGTTTCTGCCCAAGTTCAGGCCCTCACTTTCTCTGGCCCCACTTGCCTGGCTCCCCCACCCCCTACTTGAGAATGCCATGGAAGAAGATGAGAAGGGGACAAGAGGTATCAAAGACATCTTACTCTCAGGGGGACAGAGTCCAGGCACTGCTCACAGCCCCCTGCACATGTGACCCCACCAGGTCCACTGGTCTTTGCGTCCAGCCTTCCCCATTGCTGTATTAGCACCCCATCCCTGACCCTGCCAGGCCCCCCAGTGCCATACCTCTCCCCCGAGAGCATCGCTCCCCGTTTTCCCATTCCTGTCTTTGCACAAGGATGAGTGCTGAGGAAAAGTCCCCAGAGCTGGGCAGGGCATGGGATCAGAAGGCTGACTCGGGTGGCATCTGGAGAAGTCCCTCGAGAAGGTAACTTGGTATCTGAAACCTGACAGGTGAGTGGGGTTTGCCTACGAAAGAGGGTGGGAGAGGAGTGTTCCGGGTAGAGGAAATGGCTTGTGCGGGGCTCCCAAGTAGGAAAAAGCTCAACTCACTCCCTCAAGGACTACGGAGAGCCTCCTCTGGAGAGAGAGAGGAAACCAAGGTAGCTGGGAGGAACCAAAGGGGGGTATCCAGGTGAGGCATTGGGCCCAGAGGCACAAGCGGGGGCTTTCCAGGTGGGCTGCCTCAACCTGACACCGAAGCTCCCCTCCTCTCTGCGGTGAAGTTCAGTCAAGCTCCTTGACTACTACCGTGAGCCTCGGGGGCCTTGTCTAGGAAGAGGAGAAAACACCTCATAAGCTGGTGCGATGATTTAAATTAAATCATATTCGGGGCACCTGGGTGGCTCAGTCGGTTGAGCGTCCGACTTCGGCTCAGGTCATGATCTCGCGGTCTGTGAGTTCGAGCCCCGCGTCGGGCTCTGTGCTGACGGCTCGGAGCCTGGGGCCTGCTTCGGATTCTGTGTCTCCCTCTCTCTCTGGCCCTCCCCCACTCATGCTCTCTCTCTCTCTCTCTCTCTCTCTGTCAAAAATAAGTAAAAACATTAAAAAAAATTTTTTTTTAATTAAATTGTATTGGTAGGAACAGGGCTCAGCACCTACTATATACTTAACACAATTGCTTTCTCCTCCTACGCCTAACTTGGAAGCTTGCATTGCATGTTCAGCCCTTTCTTCCCTCTGGGGCACACAGCGTGGAGGTGAAGGTCACCTGTCCGCACGAAGCCCACACCTGCTACCAGGTACCACTTTCTCGGAGAGCAGAAACTGTGCCTTTTCATCCTGTGGCCTCACGGAACCTCGCTAATGTTGGAAATTTTGTCTCCCTGCTTCAGCTCTTGCCCTCTTCACACTAGGCCCAACCCAGCCATCGGAGCAATCGACCCCATTAAAATCCAAGTCGCGTCCAGGCACCGTTCCGCTCAAAACCTCCCCATGGCTCTGTCTCACTCAGGGTAAAAGCCAGTCATAACAATGACCCTACAAAGCCCTCACTGTCTCTCTGCCCTCATCACCTACCACTCTCCCCTGCATCCTTTGTGCTGCAGTAACACTGGCCTCCTCACCTCCTGCCACAGGGTCTTTGCACATGCACAGATACTCACATGCCCCTCCCCTCTTCCAGATCTCTACTTGGATGTCATCTGCCAGGTGAGGCCTTCCTAGCTGTCATCTATGAACTGTACCAACACCCCCACTCTCCCCCCCGTGCTTCACTTTTTTCCTGTATGACAGGAGTCATCATTAATAATGCCATTTTTAAAATTTATTTTGTTTGCTTTTGTCACCCCTTCTAAAGTGTAAATTCCTTGGGGGCAAGTTGCCGTTTTTATCTTTTTTTTTTTTTCTTTTTACTGGTGTTGTTCATTCTGAATCCCTCAGTACCTATGACAGTGGCTGGCACGTACTGAACGTTTGGAAAATGAATGGGGGCAGAGGAGGGAAGAAGGAAAGTCTCTTCTCAAAGCACCTAGCTGCCCTCTGAGGCCCTGGACATCTCATCTCAGACAGACAGGTGTCAAATCGAGTTGAGGCCAGGATTTTAGGTGAGGGAGAGGGCGCATTTCCACCCACGGGCAACCCCCGTGGAAAAGACTGGTAGGGGGGCACCTGGGTGACTCAGTCGGTTGAGTGTCTAACTTCAGCTCAGGTCACAATCTCCGGTTTGTGAGTTCAAGACTCCCATAGGGCTCGCTGCTGTCAGCGCAGAGCCTGGAGCCTGCTTCGGATCCTCTGTCTCCTTCTCTGTCTGCCCCTCCCCTGCTCGTGCTCTGTCTCACTCTCTCCCTCAAAAATAAATAAACATGAAAGAAGAAAGAAAGAAAGAAAGAAAGTGCAAAGGCCCTGTGGCAGGAGGTGAGGCCATCGTTCTGCCATGCCCTGCATCCCCACCTGTGAGAAGATGTTCGAGGCCCAGAATCCAGAACAGCTCCTCAACCTGTCCACCACCCCAGGAGCATGGCAAGACGAGCGCAGTAAGCACTTCAGTGAGGCCCATGTAGGTGCAAACACGGCCGGATTTTACCGGCTGGGGCCTGGGGAACTCACTGCCTCTGGGATTCCCCACCTTTCAAATGTGAGTGACAGCGATCCCCGGCTGCTTACCTCCCTGGGTTTCTGCAAAGCTCACATGTGTGTGAACATAGAAATTTCCATGCAGTTATGTATGTGGTCCCTGACCTCGCCTCCACCCGAACCGATTTTTCCATGATCCTGAGAACAAACCCTTCATCTTCCCTTTCATGTGCAAACCAGCTTCAAAATCCAAATTTTGCAAAAGGAAAACTCATCTCTCTGGATCCCTTTGCTTGCTTTGTATCTTTGTGTCTCTAATCAGTTCAATGTCTTCTCTTTACCTCGGCCTTCCTTGTGTCTCTGTGTGTGTGGCTGTCTGTCTGCTTGCCCGCCTGTCTGTTCATCCGTGCTTTCCCTGTTTCCTGCTTTCTCTGCCTCACTCTACAACTCTCTGTGTGTCCCTCTGTCTCACACTTGCTTTCCACCTGTTTCCTTGTTTCTCCTCTCTCTCGTCTTCAGTCTGTTGTTTCTCCCTCTGTCTTGCCACCTATCTGTGCCTCTGTATCTGAATGTGTTTTCTCTCTGTGTCTTACCATCTCTCCCTTTCCATCTCTCACTTCTTCTGTCCATCTCTCCCTGAATCTCTGCGTGTAGGCTCTCCCCACCACCCCCCCGCTCCCTATTTGCTTCTTGCCTCCGTGAGCATTTATGTAACACACAGACAGCAGTGGCAGTAGCCAATTTGAAAGGCTGCTCGCAGATATAAGAATTTAATGCGACCCTAGATTTCAGGAAAATGAGCTGTGACCCTCCTGAGGGTCCTTTGCTCAGGGATGCCTGGACCTTCTCCCTTTTCCTCCTGAAAAGGAGAAAGTCAACTCTTTAGATAAACCCCTCAATGGGGCGCCTGGGTGGCTCAGTTGGTTAAGCGTCCAATTTCGGCTCAGGTCATGATCTCACGGTTCGTGGGTTCGAGCCCCACGTCGGGCTCTGTGCTGTCAGTTCAGAGTCTGGAGCCCGCTTCGGATTCTGTGTCTCCCTCTCTCTCTGCCCCTCTCCTGCTCATGCTCTGTCTCTCAAAAATAAATAAATGTTTAAAAAAATTTTTTTAGATAACCCCCTCTAGCTCCTACCGTGTTCAGGGAGCTGTGTACATCCTGGTTCCCAGGGAGTAAGAGTCACAGTTGGGCCCCCATCTAACTAGCACGGTGGAAACAGCACTGGACTCAGAGTCAGGATACCTGAGTCTCACCCAACTCAAGGAAGCCTTGAGCAGATCTTGGCCCCGTTCTGAGCCTGCTTTCCCATCTGGAAAATGGGTACAGTATTCTAAGATTCTAAGAAATCTGGGGCATCTTGCAATCAAGTGACCCCAGATCTTACCACATACCTAACAACAGGCAGGACTGTGGTTGCAGCGTTAAGAGAGGGGATATCAGGGCCAACGGAAACCCACAGAGTAGGTGCCAGGGGAAGGACTCAAAGATAGGGGGGTGGGCACCTCGTGGTCCAGTCGGTCAAGTGTCCAACTGCAGCTCAGGTCATGATCTCACGGGTTCGTGAGTTCGAGCCCCACGTTGGGCTCTGTGCTGGCAGCTCAGAGCCTGGAGCCTGCTTTGGATCTGTGTCTTCCTCCCTTTCTCTGGCCCTCCCCTGCTCATACTCTGTCACTCTCTCTCAAAAATAAATACACATCACAAAAAATTTTTTAAAGATCAGGGGTGAAAAGCAGGCTCCATGAGCAGAGGCAATGGGAAAGCCTTCTCCCTTCATCCACCCCATGGCTGGTGCCTGGGATGTCACCATGGCTATTTAGTTTCCCTAATGCACTTGGCCCATGCTAACCCTGCACTCAACTGATCAGGTTTGGCAGGAGACGTGTGCACACCTGATCCTTTCTCAGGCAGCAGTAGCCGAAGGGCCAGAGAGAAAGTAGGAGAGAGGTAGGGTGGAGAGTGTGGACACCTGATTCCCACCTGATGGGGAGAGACAGAAAGGAGGAAGGCAGGGGGAAGAAAGAAACATTTATTGAGCATGTGCTCTGGAACTCGCTCGGTGCAAAGTGCAGGAAGGGAGCCTTGCTCAGAGAGGTTAAAAACTTTGCCGAGATGGCTCAGCTCGTAAATGACCATGCAGGAGCTGGGATGCATATCTGCCTGGCTCCCAAAGCCTATGCTTTTTCTGCAGCCACGGGGACTCCTAAAGGAGAAAAGAAGTTCAAAAAGGAAGGGAAACTGGCAAACACACTTTTCCTACCGGGCAGGTCCCCAGAAGCCATCCTCATCTGTGAAAAACAAGCAAGGGGAAGTGGGTTTACCAGGTCTGCGGAAGAGAATCTGGGAAGTATTTTGAGGGAGGAGCTCAATTTCTATTTTCAGGTACCGGCAGGGCTTGACATCAGGGAGGCAAAAAAGATACCGTGCATTTCCACCAAATAAAGACAATGGACACAGACTGCACCAAGAGGGACGCGGAGCAGACTGGAGGAAGGACTTCCTACCCATCAGAGAACTGGTACAGGCTTGACTTATGTAAGTGAAGGAGGGGCTCCTTCCCTATAAAGCATTGGAACGGCGCTAACTTGTGTGGACACAGAAAAAGCCTCTGCACCAAATGACCTGTTGGTGGGTCCTATGACTCGTAGGGTCATAGGTGTAGGTAAACACACCAATACGCACATTCAGACACACACACACACACACACACACACACACACCACGTTTCTTGGAGGCTTAGACACCTGTTTCTCCCCGATGAGGTTCTGCCGCCCACCCACAGCCAGGCTCACCAGCCTAGCTCAACCCCCTCTGTGCAGCCGGACTATGAGGGAAGGGGCCCTCAGGTGGGCTGATGGGCAGGCAGGAAGCCAGAGGAGACATTTCTATCTCCTCATCGCTCCGGGCAGCCACCTCTGGGCCCTCTGCCTTTCACGAAGCCAAGTCAGGAAATTAACAGGGAGCCAAGATGCCTCCAGACACCTGCCCGGAAATTCAAACCTGGGGGCTCGCTCTGGAGAGCAGAGCATGTGATGGGAGGAGGCTCCATGCAGAGGACAGTGGACACATGCAGGGGCTGTGTACCAGCCCTTGGTAGGGGGGTATCCAGTGTCACAGATAACCAACGCGGGCTGCCTGGGATGGGACCGCCAGCGTGTTCTGGGGAACACGCTCCTCCCAAAAGCAGGAGGCCTCAGAGCAGAAGCCCTGGCAGCAATTTAGTGATTTGTTCTACAGCTGCCTCCACATCAATCCCCTGGGGGACATAAGAGAGGGGACAGAAATGATGATGAGGCTTCTCCCTAAAACCAGGAGCTGAAAAGAGGCCGTACTAATACTGAGGCGAGCATGGGTTTTAGCACAGAGAAAACCTGGTTGCAAACCCACACTTTGTCATTTACAAGTTCCGTGACCTCCTGTCTCAGTTGCCTCATCAGTGAAACGGGCATAGCAGTAGCTGCCTGCATTAACTGAGGTAGGCCAACTGTTCTAACAAATAGTCCCCCAAATCTCAGTGGTTTAAAGACCTATTTCTTACTTCCAGTCTAAACCTTGGGGGAAGGAGAGCTGTGCTCCATACAGTCATTCAAGAACGCAGGCTCTTCTTTTTAGACTATCCCAGGGCCTCGGGACCTGGGCTAGAGCCCAGGGTTTCTTAATCTCAGCTCTACTGACATTGGGGCTGGATAATTCTTTGTAGTGGAGGCTGTGCTATGCATTCTGACATGTTTCGCAGCATCCCTGCCCTTTACCCACGAGACACCAGTAGTAGCATTTACCCCAAGTTGTAACAACCAAAAATGTGTCCAGATATTGCCTAATGGACGTCCCCAGCAGAAGAGGGAGCAAAATTGCCTCGGAGAACCACTGCTTTAGATCCTCCACAGCTGACCGACCGAGGCGTCAAGAGGGAACCCAAGGCACCTCACACAGGAGGTTTGAGGGGGCCAGCTTGGAAGCAGAAGAGCCCATTACATTGCCCCCATTCCATTGACCAGACGGAGGTCCCACGGTCCCCCTGCAGGGCAGGCTGGGAAATGTAGTCCACTGCATGTCGTGGAGGCAGAAACAGAAAAACTGTGGAGCATGCAGTCTTGCCTCTGCCACACCGCCTCTTGGGCTGTTGGGGTGATTTGATGAGCTAAGGCTTTTACGTAAATAAATAAAATGCGTGGCATGTGGAAGGCTCTCAAAAAATCCGAATGACTAATATTCTTGGAAGGTTTGCATGAGCTCCACACCATGCTCCGCACTTAGGATGCATTATCTAATTGGATCCCCATTTGCTGATGAGGAAACTAAGGTGCAGGAAGAGTAAATAACTCCTGCAAAGACACAGAGTCAGTGGTTTCTGGAATGCTGGTTCCAGCACCACCCTGACCCCCCTTCTATGCTCTCTGCTAAACGTTAGTCTCTTGCCCCAGATTCCCTCATCCTGCTGTCACATGCAACATGGTCACTCAGCGAGCCATAGATGCACAACACAACTTCTCTGCACAAAGGAGGAAACCAGGGCCCTAAGATGTGATGGCCCAGAGTCACTCAGCTAGAAAATGACAGAGCCAGAACTAGAACCCAGGTCAAAAGGCAGAAGGTGCCGTGCTCTCTGGGGAGGAGGTCACGTCTGTCCTGCTGCCCTGGTGTAAAGATAGATACTGGCAGAAATCTCTGCTTTCTGCCCTCCCATCTCTGCCTGGATCAGACCGTCCTCTGGGTCTGCCACAAGTTTGCCGAGTAACCCTTAGCAGTCTCTTCTGTGAAGGTTAATATTTTACATCAGCTTGACTGGGCCACAGGGTGCCCAGATATTTGGTTAAACACTCTTCTGGGTGTTGTCTGCATGAGTGTTTCTGGATGAGATAAAAAAGTGAATCAACAGACTGAATAAAGCAGACTGCCCTCCCCAATGTATGTGGGTCTCATCCAACCTGGTGCAGGCTTGAAGAGAACAAAATGGCAGGATAAGGGAGAATTCACTCTCTCTGCCTGACTGTTGAGCTAGAACAATGGTCTGACTCCTGGGTCTTCAGTTTGCTAGCTACAGAGCTTGGACTTCTCAGCCTCTGTAATTGTGTGAGCCAAGTCCTCCTAAAAATAATTATACATATACATATATATGTGTATGTATAATTATACAATTATATAATTGTGTGGGTATGTGTGTGTGTGTGTGTATAGTTGACCCCTGAAAAACTCAAGAGTTAGGGGCACCAACCCGCTCTCCCCTATGCAGTTGAGAATCTGTGCATAACCTTTGACTCCCCGAAAACTTAACTACTAACAGCCTACTGTTGACTGGAAGGCTTACTGATAACATAAACAGATAATTAACACATATTTTATATGTTGTATGTATTATATACAGTATTCTTACAATAAAATAAATGACAGAAAAGGAAATATTATCAAGAAAATCACAAGGAAGAGAAAATACATTTACACTACTGTACTGTATTTATTGAAAAATACCCACATATGAATGGACACATGCAGTTCAAGCCTGTGTTGTTCAAGGGTCAGTGGATAATGTATGTATGTATGTATATATATATATATATATATATATATATAGGCCCTCACTGTTCCCATCTATGATTCCATTTAGCCCCCTTGGCAATCCTGTGGGGAAGGTGAGGTCATGGCCTCCATTCTGCACAGAGCTTTGTACACACGGCCAAGAAGCAGAACCACAGCTAAAACACAGTCCTGTCTAGTGCCAGACTTGGGGCCTCCTCCCAGGACTCTCCCATTCCAACACTCTGGAACTCTGCCACTCTGTGGCCCTAGCCACCCCCCAGCCAAGGTCACCGACACTTGGCCCTCAGCGTGGGACAGGGCTCTGAGCAGAGAGACCCTTCTGTTCTCAAGAAGGGCTTCCCAAACCTTGGACACAGGAAGGATAAGAGCCTGCCCTTGCTTTCATGTGGGGGTATCCTTGACTCCTCTTTCCCCCCACCTCCACAGCCTGTCGGACCCCAAGCAGTGTGGCCCGAGTCGATCAAGAAGGATTCAGAGCTGAGTTGAAGGCATCCTCCAGCGAGGCAGCAGGATCAGGCCTGGCTGAGGAGACTGCATGTCCGCCATGTTTCCCTGGCCCTGCTCAGGAACAAGGTTGATGTTACCCACCTACATCCAGCCTCCTGCCACAGGTCCACCCTCCCCTGGGCCGCTCCCTTTCCTCCCACCTCCAGTTACCCCAATCCAGCTCATGTTCTAGCTTAAGTGGCTCCGCGTCTGACTGGCTCCCTTTGTCCTCACTGCTACCCACTTAGGCCAGACCTTCTTCATCTCTTTCCGTAATGGCCTCCTCGCTGGTCCCCAGCCTCAGATTTTACCCTCCCAGCCCCTCCCCTACAATGCTGCCAGAATCATCTTTCTGACAAGCCTGCCTATGTCACTCCCCTGCTTGAAACCTTCCATGGCTCCCTGATGCCCTCAGGATAAAATCCGGACTTTATCCGGACAAGACACTGCTTTGCCTCCTGTTAACCTGCCGCCCCTGTAGCATATCCTCAGCCATGCTCTTCCTTGCCCTCAGTGCTGCAACAACACCAAATTACACCTGGTGTCCCTGAACACATCATTGTCTCAAGCCTTCTTTCCCTTTACCTAAGCTCTTCCCTCTACCTGAACTGTGCTCCCTCCATGGTACATAGCAAACTCCTATTCATCCTTCAAAACCCTGCTCAGATACCCCTTCACTCCGAAGCCTTTTCTTACCATGTCCTCCCCACGACAGCACTAACGATAATACTTAACATTTATTGGGTACTTACAGGCATTATCCTACACCCATTACATGTCTCTCATTTAATTTAATTATCCAGCACTCTGAGTAGAGTGACAGTTTTGAAAATGTCCCCTCCCCTTAAACCTAGGTGGTTTTGTGACGACTTCAACCAACAGAGTCCAGCAGAAGTGATGCAGTGTGCCTTCCAAGGCTGGGTTACAAAGGAGCAGCCACCTTGGGTTCTTGCCTTCTGGATATTTCCCCCCAGGAGGCTCCCTCTCAGAAGCCATCAGGCTGTGAGAAGCCTAAGCCCATGCATAGGCTGCTAGTGGCTCTGGTCTGCAGTCCCAGCTGAGCCCAGCCTTGGAGTCCCATGTGAGAAAGTAGCCTCCAGATGATTCCAGCCCCGCCATTTTCATCACCCCTGAACGTTCAAGTCTTCCACACGTTGTGGAGCAGAGACAGGCCCATCCCCCCTGCGCCCTGTCCAAATTCCTGACCACAGAACCTCTCAGCACGTAATAACATGGCGGTCCTTTGTGCCCCTGAGTTCGGGGAGTTTGTTACCCACACGTCTCCATTATGGCGCACCCCATGTGACAGATGAGAACACAGAGGCAATGACAGCTTAGGTGACCTGCACGAGGTCCTAAGGCTAGGAGGGGGCCAAGCCAAGACAGAAGTTCAGACAATCAAGTCCCAGAGTCGGCCCTCTTATGCCCTGTTTGCAGGGCCAGTATCATTGACTGCTTCGGTGTCTGTCTCCCGCTGAGGACTGGGCTTCTTACAGGCAGGGACGCGTCTCCTGTCTCCGTTCCCAGCACTGGCTCAGTGCCTGGCACAGAGCCGATGCTAAGGACAGGTTTACTGAACCAGCCCGAAACCGCAGGGAGGGCCCCGTGGTGGGTGGGGTAGGGTTTGGGCCACCTGGGCCGAGCCCGTCAGTGCCACGGCCCCCCCAGAGAGCTCCTCCAGCCCTTCCCTGCTGACCCCAGGCCCTCACCCCACCCCACCCCAAGCCTCTGACTCATTTTCTGTTTAAATTGATGATTTTCTACCCAGTCTGCTCCCCAGAGCCTAGCGGCCCAGCTGACAGCTTCATTAAAAACAGTTGCCGTTGGCGCCTCTCAGTCCAGCAGAACACCCAGGCGTGTGTCATCGCTGACCCCGCAGCCCTGGCCACTTCCCACCCCGCCACCGACAACACATGGGACAGCCCAGCTTAGAGTCCAGTGTTGACGCTTAAAGCCAAGGGTGCCCACTCGTTACCACCATGGAGCCTTCCCCTGCCCGACTCCCCTGGGTCTGGAGGCAAGGGGCAACCTCTCAAGTCTGAGGCCCCCAAACAGACGCATCCATGCTCGAGAGGTGGCCTGCAGGCAAGAAGGAGCCTGGGACCAGGGGTCAGCGAACGTGGCTGAGCCCAGATCCTGGCTCCGTGCTGGGGCAACGCTGGCCTTGGGGAAGTCGTTCCCCCTTCTGGACCTGCCTTCCAGCCCCCCAGGGGAAATCTCAGAATGATTCCTCAGGAGTAGAACTTTCAGGGGCTGCGTTCGAGAGAAGGGACTTCTCCGTCAACCGCTCGGCCCCCTCGCTCTCCCCCTGGCTGGCCTGGGCAACCCACTCAGTTTCACCTTCCTCGTGGGCTCAAATGAGAGGCTGGCCACCCTTCCGCTGAGAGATGAGACAGGCACACGGCCAGGGCCTGCTTAGCTGACAAAGAGACAAAATGAGAAGAATAAAAGAGCGGCCAGTTCTTCACATTTTTCTGCATCCCAGACACTTCTATGTGCTTTACCTGCACGATTTTATGTATTCACCCCGACAGCTCTAGTCAGGTAGGCATGTTGTGATTCCCATTTTAGAGATGGGAATCATCTCTCCATTTGAATCAATGTTGTGATCCCCATTGTAGAGATGAGGAAACTGAGGCACAAAGGCGACAGATAACTTGGCCAAGGTCTCACAGCTAGCAAGTGGAGAAGGCAGGAGCCAAATGAAAGCAGAGCAGATCCAGAGTCCTGACCACTTAGCCCCTGCACACCAAGGTGAAGTGCATGGTAGGTGGCCAAGCACCCTCAGCCCCTTCCCATGGAGCCCAGGGGCCACCTCTATGCCTCCCCACCTGCTTGTGGTTTAGCTGAGAACCAGCACCGTAAGGATGAGGAAGGTGGGGAGGCCACCTCCAGCGTGCCTTGTCCTTTTGTCCTTCTGCTTGCATGAGAAAGGGATCCAAGAGTTATTTACTGCAGAGATTTCATCGAGATGTTCTCACCCTTACTGTACATCCTTTAAAGGTGAAATAAAAATATCTTAAAGGAAAAAAAAAAGGGCTTTTTATTCGGCATCGTAAAAGCCATTGGCAGACGTTCCCCTGGAAGGGGATAAAACAGCATAAAACTCTGCAGTGACATTGTTCCGGGAGAACCCTCCCAGCCAGCCTGAGCCTGGAAGGTGTACCTAGAGGCAGGGCTGGCTAAGAGGGGCCCTGCCCAGCCTTGGGCTCCACCAGATGGGTCTGCTCCTGCATCCCCAGAGCCTGGGATAGCAGAGTGGGGGCTTAATAAATGCTCACTACATTCAAGACGGAGTGAAAGAATGAGCCCAGGAGCCAAGACTTCCCTGGGTCTTGCCTGACTGTCCCTAGTGGGGGGGCAGGCAATGGACTGGATGAAGTCTCATGGCGTCCAGCCCCTTGAGACCATCTTCCCCGCAGATCAGACAGATCACTCTCTCACATCCATGTCTGTGTACCTCTGCTCTCCTGCCTAAAGGGATTTGAACCCAGGCCTCTGCCTCCATTTGTCTGCAATATCGATTCCTCCCCCCCACTTCCAGCCTTGACCTCTAAAGGGCCTCCTCCTCCTCTGGCCGGGCTTGGCGCACCCCCCCCCCGGTGGCTCCCCCAGGCTCTCTACATGGGGTATCTTAGGTGCCTCTGTCTTTGTTTCTCCCAAGAGAAAGTATATTCCTCAGAGCATGGGTCCTATTAGAAAAAGCTCAAAAAGTATGCCTCAGATGAATGAATGAACAAATGAATGACATTTGCATGATCCTTGACACTTGACAAAGTTATCTCCCCATATATCGCTCCGAGAGCTCTCACAATGCACCACCCCCACCCCCCGCATGTGGTACGCAGCTTTGACATCTTAAAACTCACTTTGGATAGAAGAACATAGAGACCCAGAGAAAGCAAGAGTTGCCTACAATAATATGAGTATGTATGTCCTTGAGTCCACATCTACAACCTTCGCTTTCCCACTTTCCCAAGTTGAAATTCACAAATCGTCACTCTTGCCCCACGCATACATGAACATACACATAACTGTGTGCACATGCACAGACACAGATGGATACACACGTCCACATCTGCACACACACGGACACGTGTACACAGACACACACAGGTGCACTCACACACAGATGCCTGCATACACATACCCAGATACATGCAAATACATATGTGTGCATGCACGCGCACACACACACATCTGCCAACAAGCAGAAATGACAGGCCTGGAAAGAAAAGCAGGAGTTGAGGAAAGAGGGAAGAAATCCCAACGGCGCCCCCCCTCAATGCCTCACATCACTATCAGGCTTCGCCTTTGATTTTCAACTTTTAATTTTCACATCATCAGTTACTACATCAAAGCAATGTTACTGCAGGTGCCCTGGACCCAGGCTGCTTCTAGCAGCCCTGATTCCAAATTCCTCTTCCCACTGGGTCCACGTTGCCAATGGCATTTCACTTCTCATTAAATTCCACATGGGGAGCTTGGGGAAGCAGGGACGATGGCAGTGAAACCCCCCCCTCACCTCTGTTTCCAATCTTGCTCACTTCTGTTTAAATGCCGCTTAAGGGGCGCCTGGGTGGCGCAGTCTTGGTTAAGCGTCCAACTTCAGCCAGGTCACGATCTCACGGTCCGTGAGTTCGAGCCCCGCGTCAGGCTCTGTGCTGACAGCTCGGAGCCTGGAGCCTGTTTCCGATTCTGTGTCTCCCTCTCTCTGACCCTCCCCCATTCATGCTCTGTCTCTCTCTGTCTCAAAAATAAATAAACGTGAAAAAAATTTTTTTAATAAAAATAAATAAATAAATAAATAAACATTAAAAAAAGACATATAAAAAATGAGAGAATGGATATGGATGGGCTGCATAAACGCTGAAGTGCTGTGCACACAGGAGGGAGTCACTCTTTTCCTTACTTCCTCCCAACACACCACAAAAATGACTAAGGGATTCCGTTAAGACGTAAACAAGACCAGGAAAAAAGAAGAGGAAGCAACACCAACAAAATTGCCGAGACCGGGGAGCAGATAGGCGAATAACAGCCGACTCGGGAGGTCAGACAAGGCTGAAGCCTGCATCGGCTGTGGGGCAGCCCAGGACCTGGCTGGTTCCTAGTGCAGAAGCCCAGAAAGTCTCAAGTATGGGGAAGACCAGCCGCTCCTGAAAGCAGGGCTCAGGTCAGGCTAAAAATGGAGTCATGGAGGGGCGCCTGGGTGGCTCAGTGGAGTAAGCGTCTTGACTCTTGGTTTTAGCTCAGGTCATGATCTCACAGTTTCGTGAGTTCAAGCCCCGCATGGGGCTCTGTGCTGGTGGTGCGGAGCCTGCTTGGGATTCTCTGTCTCTCCCCGCTTCTCATGCTCTGCCCCTCGCCTGCTCATGTTGTCTCTCTCTCAAAATGAATGAATGAATGAATGAATGAATAATATTTAAATGGACACAGTGACTGAAAGTCTGCATTACAAAGTCATCAGACCCTCCAGACACAATCCCCACTCTCCCTCATAAGAGAGAAGAGTGATGGGATCTGAAGGGCTTTAAATTCCAGAACACCCGTCCTCACCGGGGGCAAGGTGATGACAGAAAACACGTATTAAGTAAAGATCTACTCGCTTCCCACTCCCACTCAATTTCCTGAGCACTGTCAGCCCAGCTCCCACCACCCAGGCTGGAGCTTGGAGAACTCCTCTCTGACGGAACAGAACAGCCCCATGCATGCGGGGCTTCCAGGAAGCCAGGAAGCCAGGGCATCCAGTACAAAAGATGGAGAAGAAAAACAGTGGGAGAAAGGGGCTCCGATCAAAAGGAAGCAATTTAGGAAGAAGCAGGATCTCTTAAAACCTTACAGTCGTCCCTGTATAAGAGAAGATACGGCACGCTTGAAAAAAGAACAGTTTCCTATTAAAACACAAAAATAAATAAAAGAACACTCAGGAAATAAAAAGAACTTTGGGAATCAAAAAGAGAGAGAGAGAATTCCACTGGAGGGTGAGTGAATAACACTGAGGAAATCTCCGAGAACAACAACAAAAAAAAAAAAAGAATAAAAAAGGAGAAAAATGATTAAAAATTTCAGAAGATCGGTTCAGGAGACCCAACATCTAACTAACAGGCAATCCAAAAAGAGAGAGAAATCAGAGGTAAGGCAATGATCACAGAAGTAACATAAGCAAATATCTTAGCATTGAAGGATATGAGTTTCCAGATTCATGGGCCCCTGATGCCAAAGCACTTCGTTGGGAAATTTCAAAACACTGAGGATGAAGCTATTAAAGCCACCGGAGGGGAAAGGGAAAACGTCTGGTTACATAAAAAAGATCAGGAAGCTGCATGGCATTAAATTTCTCAAAGGCGGTCTCGGAAATTTTATCTCCCATGCTACACCAAAATAAGAGCATAAACCAAGAAAAAATGGAAGCATGGGAACCAGGAGACACGATACCCAGACGGAGGAGAAGCCAAGGAGATTTCCAGGTGGTGGCAAAGAACCCCCGCGACTGCAGGGGAACAGGAGAGCAGGACAGAGGTCTCCACGAGGGATGTCTCCAATGAAAAAATGAAACCGAGAGACCACGGATGAACACCCTAAGCGCGGATGCCCGCCTTTGATACAGTGCGTGGGGACTCCAGGCTCAGAAGAAGGGACCTCCTTCGGAAGCGCGCTCTTTTGGCCAGAAATGCTATATTTCTAGATTTCCTCTCCCACCATCTCTTAAAGGAAAGCAGTTCCCCGCTCAGTCTGAATCACAGCTGGTTGCTATGGGAATGGCTGTTAAGTATATGCCGCCGAACAAATACCTTGGGCCCTCGTTTCTTCCAAAACTGGGCAGGGGAAGCTATCAGGGTAAGGCTTCGTCGGATGAGATGCAGAAGACGTTGTATCAGGGTTCAGAGAAGACGTTTACTTCTTCAGAACCGTCAACATCAGAGTGAGGTTGCCTGGTGGAAATAGAGAAGGCTGCACAAGAAGTTTAGGCAGAAACTTCACTTCCAGTGACAAAGATGGCCTGGAATGGATATGACTCCCCTGTTGGCTGACTTTTAATACTTACTTATTTCTTTCTTTAGGAAGGGAGAAAGCATTTCAAGCAGGACAGTTCAAGAAGTCCTTGACTTTGAGAACAGGTGGAGAAGGAGAGATTCTAGAGTATGAGTCTTTCACTCTACAGAGAAATGTCTTTGTATGTAGAGAGCCAAGACTAGAACCCAGGTCCTTGCCACATGCCTCCAGAATGTTCTCCACGGTCAGCTACATCTCATGCAAGCACTCTACAAAAGTAGAACCAAGCACCTGTTCTGGGTCGAGCACAGGCAGGGGGCGGGGAGGGGGAGGGGTCCATACATAAAATGACACAATCTAGTGACAAAGGAAGGCTGTCAACAGTAAACAGGCCCGTGTGAAATAATGGGATGTGTGTTACAGTGCAGGTTTGCACTAAGTAAAGGAGAGCAGGTTAGCCTTTCCTTCACAGGGTTGTCCAGGGGGTGAAGGGGAACGTGGGGGTGGCGTTCCTAATCGGAGGACACAGCCTGTACAGAAGCCACCCCTTTTCTCCCACCCTCGGGTCTTTGCCCCCCTCTCTCTTAATCCCCCAACCTCCCCATCCCACTCAAAACCACCCGCTCCCAGCCTGCAAGGTAATTATAAAGAAGTTAAACCGAATTACCCACGCAGGGTTTATTTTGTGTGTTTTTCTGCCGCAGCCGCTGCCAATTATGGTGCAATTAGAATGCCTTCATTAGCAAATGAGATTAGAATTAACATTGTTAATTACTCGTTCTGTTAAATGGGGAAGCGGGTGTGGTGGGGAGGGCAATGGGTGGGTGGTGGAGGGAGAGGGAGTGCACGGCAGGCGGGGCGGTGTGCAGGCCCCCAGGGGCTCTGACGTCCGTGGGAGGAAAGCAAGATTTACCAAATGTCAGGATATAGGTAGGATGAGAAAGAATGGGATCTGCCAGGTCAGAAAAGAGGGGCTTTACTCATTAATAACACTTACTACTGTTCCTTGTGTACTCAATCCGTGCCGTCCTTTACACACAGTAGTCACTTAGCCCTTGCAACCGTGTATGAAGTCGGTCTTAAGGTAGGAAAGTGATGCCCAGAGAAGTGAAGGTACTTCCCAAAGTCACACAGCTGTAGGAGGTGGTAGTCAAGTGCTTCGCCATTCTCGAGGGCCAGCACTTTGATTCTCATAGGAAAGGGGGCCCACATGTACCTTTTATTTATGTAGTGATCATCTTAAGTCAACTCATTTGAC
The DNA here is from genome assembly GCF_027475565.1 of Acinonyx jubatus. Classification (NCBI taxonomy): domain Eukaryota; kingdom Metazoa; phylum Chordata; class Mammalia; order Carnivora; family Felidae; genus Acinonyx; species Acinonyx jubatus. The sequence goes on from NC_069397.1 coordinate 21,990,587, forward strand.
GCCCAGATTTGCCCCATGAGGAAAACAGAAATGAGCCTCGTTTTCCTACTGAGGAAGCTAAGAGTCTGAGAATTTAGGTTGATTTACCATGGCCTGCAGGCCAAATCCAGCGTGCTACTTGTTCTTGTAAATAAAGTTTTATTGGAACGCAGCCATATCCATTTAGTTGCATGCTATCCACGATTTGCTTTCAGACTAAAACAGGAGTGAAATAGTTCCAACAATGTTCCAATAGTGACCGTATGACCGTATGACCCACCAAGCCTAAACAATTACTTTCTGGCCCTTTACAGAAAAATTTTGCCCACCCCTGGTTTAAATAATTAACATAAGGTCACACAGTACCTGCATGAAGGTGTGGGATTTGAACCCAAGTTTTCTGTTTTCTGGTTCCCAAACCCAGACTCTTCAACTTTTGCCTGGAAGGGAAGGAGGCAGTTCCAGCTGAGCTAAGTTTCCAGTGTGCTCAGAGACACCTTCACTGTCCCCAAGGAGAGATTCACAGCAGAGAATCCGAATTATTTCATCTTGACCTCAGAAATGTGATGAGGTTGGCTGCTTTCTGCAACAACGAATAGAAAGCTCAATTATGAGTAGTTTTAAAAATAAAAGGTTCATAATTCCTTATACTAAGAAATCCGGAGGTAAGGCGATCCCACACTTGGTTAATTCAGCTGAGTCCAGGGATACCATCAGAAACCAGAATCTTCCTCCCTTTCTATTTGTTCCTCAGCATCTTAACCACTTCCCTCATGATCTTAATGTGGCTGCCAAAGCTCCAGGCATCACATCCTCGTCAAACAATATCCACAGGTGGTGGGCAGGGGTAGCTGCTTCTTTGGCAAGTCAGTTTTCCAGATCTCAAAAAGCTTTTCCCAGAAGGCACCCCTTCTCCACCAGGAGTCTCCCCCTTAGTTGTCACTGGCCAGAACTGCATGGCATGCCCATGTGCAAACATCACCAGCCAAGGAAATGGGATTGTCACATTTGGCTCGGCGCAGTCAGGATTCACTCCTGGGGTGGGGAGGGTCCCAGCCTCCCCTAAAAGCATGGCTGCTGGTATCTGAGTTCTGATAGCGAGGAAAAAGTGGGCAGCGGGGTGGCTTTTGGGAAGGCAATGGATGGAAACTTTAGAATTCTTATGCTATGGCTCATATGGAGAGTCCTAACCCCCGAGGTCTAGGAAACAGACACAGTCTACCTTCCTCATCGATCTTTTCAGTGCCCTGCTGTGTCTTCTTGCCTCAGGGAGCAGAGAGAGCCAGGGGAAGGGTTCATCTCCCCAGTGGCCTGGCCTCTAATTAACCGCGAGTGGAGGCACAGATCCCTCCAGAGACCCTTTGGCCTTTGGTCCTCTCTTCCCCTTTCCCACATCCCAGCCCAGAAAGGCCAAGGTTTCGTGGGCATCCCCCTGCAGTGCTGCCTCCTCAGCTCTGTATCTCTCACCTTCCTGTTCAATGACCCCACAAGCCACAAGCTGTGCACCAAGAAGTAGAGGCCCGAGTGGCCCCAGGCAGCAGGCTGGACCAAGAGGCCACCCTTTCTGAGAGGTACTCCAGATTGTGCCAAGTGCCAGGATGGAAATGGCAGTGCAGGTGGCCTGGGCCGGGCAAGGCGTGCCCTGGTGCATGGAGTCTCTTTCTGCCCCCCATCCCTGCACAGGCCAGAAGTTCATAGCCTCTGCTTCCAGATTCCCAGCATTCTTTTCCCACCCCCACGTCTCCCTTTCCCCCTCCGCGGCCCCCTCTTCATTTCTTTGAGACCCTGGGCATCTGGGTTCACGTGTCTCTGCCAGGACTTCCATCCTGCCATCTGGGCAAGATTTTTGAGGCGGAGAGATTACCCAGGCGTTTCAAGAAGGTTCCTCGAGAAGGGTGTCAGGCAAGGTGGGTCCCATCCTGGTGCCACCTGTCATACGAAAGTTCAGGGGCAAATTCCACAAGGCCACATGGCCTTCGTTAAGAAAGAAGAGTTATGTAGGGGAGGGGACAATACGCGGAGTCAGCCGGGGAAAGCCTGGGCCTCTTTCCTCTCGTCATCTCCACTGATGGTACGCGGGAGTCAGGCCATCTACTGAGGGCCAGTATAGGTTTGCATTTCAGGCAATGTTTTGCTGACAGGCTCCGTCTTGGGGAAATCTCCAGTGTGCAAGAGAGGGGAGTTATGTTCCCTCCCGCCTGGGGTCAGTCGGACAATTTGTTCTGCAGTGGGAGGCCTTGCATTAACTACGCGTGTGTGTGCGAGCACAAATGCACACGTGCATGCACACACACACACACACACACGCACGCGCACACGCACACTGTCTGCTGGCCTTTGACTTTCCTTCGTTGCCTGGATGGAAATAAACATTTCAATCTCCAGCAATTCCTCTGGTTGTGGTTTGGGCCCAGAGGAGCCCCATTTGCTTTCTTGTGCTGTCACATCCCTATCACGGCTGGATTTTCCTCAAAAAGCCTCTGAGCAATTTCTAAAGTATTAAGCTTCTCAAGCTCCCTCCTGGAGACTGTGCCGCTCTTTTGTCCCTTCCTCCTTGCTCTCTGAGTGCCTGGGGCTCAACAAACAGGCATCTGGGTGATTGATGAGGCTCCCAAGACCCAAACCTTCTCCCTTCCTGCCGCTTCTAGCTGTGTGAGACTCATGCCCGTACCCCCATGGGTTGGACGTAGACATGAGAGATCTCAAAGTACAGAGAAAGAAGAGGTTTAAATGACCTCTCTCTTGTCCTAGTTCAGATCTAGAGAGACTGTGGCCCTGGAGATGAGGTTTACGTCCTTGAGCCCTCAGAGGCAGGCGTGGACTATGATGCAGGGATAGGACAGTTGCAAAGAGACCCTGGGACCCTTTCTGTCCCTATTGGCTGGGCTCGAGCTCAGCTTCCCACAGGGAAGAGGGCCCCCCCAGCCTACCTCTGACTGCAACTTCCCATAGGCCCCAGTGCCCCAGATGCTGGGCAGGTGTCTCACAGCCAGCTCCTCTCAACAGCTGGTGTCCCAGTTCAGGCTGCCTGGAGGCAAACAGTATAGGTTTTGTCCCCTATAAACACGCAGATGAGCCTGGGGTTGGGGTCAGGGTCTCCCTATGATATGCAAACTGCCTCTAGTGTGGAGCTTGTAACCTGGGCCCAGACAGCCTGGGATGATGGGAGGAACAGGGGCCAGGCCTTCCCTTCTCTTGTTCACCCTGGCTTTGTGCATTTCTCCTTCCGGAAACAGAGTCTCATCCCAAATGCCATGTGGCGTTTGGAATTCCCAAGTCCCAAGCCCTGGGGCAGGACAGGTAGCCACCCTAAAGATGTCCTACCTGGCCCAGCAGACAGGTTGAGGGAAAGGGAGAAAAGGAAGAGACAGGAATTATTTGAGCACCCAAAACGTGCCCGGGGTCTTACAGAAAGGGAATCTGAGTGATCAGGGTCAGTTTTGCCATCTGTAAAATGGAAAGAATAACACAAATGTTGGAAGGCTGAGATGATGGGGTTTGGGGCTTGTAGCCAAAGTCAAGGGGAACTGGGAAGGCCAAGTTCAGCGAGGAGCCTTCCCTTAGTACATATGGAGAGGAATGGGGAGGGGCCAGAAAGGTGAATTAGGGCTAAATCCCAGAAGGCTTTGAATGCCAAGTCAGGGCTCTGGACTTATCAGATAGACAATAATAGCGAGCTATCAAAGATTTCTGAGCAAGGGAAGAACCCATCAGAGCCATGTCCCTAGCAGAAACATTAGGACAGTCCCTAGAAGGGAAAATTTGGAAATGTCCCAAAAAATAAAAATAAAAACCAACATAAAACAGAGTTTGTTGCCTGTCATCTTGGTGAAGCAAATATTCCAGTTCCCGGCAAATGAATTTAAATGACTAAAGACATTCCAAGGCATGAGCGGGAGCTGGGTTGTTGGGGCCAGATGGTGTGGTGCCTCCCGACCACTGACAAATCCATCTCCCATAGGTGGCCAGGAAAAAATGTAAGCTCTGGGCCAGATCCCATCCACCTGACATTCCTGTTAATAACAAAGCCTAATTAGCATGGCTTTTAAGCATCCATTACATTAATTTAACGTGAAAATCTAATGGGGCTTTATTGGAATTTTTTTCGGCAAAATTAACCCTGCGGGTTTCTTACACATGTTTTCATTAGGGACTGTGAGCTGTAGAGATAGTCAGAGAATTAGAATTAGCCCTGTGGTTTTCCCTCTAACCCAATCCCTCTGCCCCTAAGCCCCCAAGAATGTATGTCTTTGTTTAGCAGAGCTCTAGTCCCCACATCAAATGGTTCCCATAAAGGACCATTTTGGTGGGGGGGGAGTCAAGCCCCAAGGCTTGAGCACAAGCCTCTCTGATTCAAACATACCCCATTCCATCCCGAAGGCTGCAATTCTGGGCCCTGAAGAATCTCAGGATACCAGGACAGGATCCCTAGATAGGGAGGCATTCACCATCAGATGGTTTGACCTAAGCCCGTTCCCCTCTCCCCTACTCCTGGCTCTCTTCTAGCTAGGGGTGGCCATGTAACCCAGTCCCAGCCTAAAACAAATAGGAGCCTCAGGGGAGAGCATCCTTCCCTGAATGGAAAAAAAAAAAAAAAAAAGCAAAATTAACTAGAAGAATACCCTCTGCTCACTCCTCCATCCATCTTCTTCCCACCTGGAACATGGATGCAAGGTCTGGAGCAATAGCAACCATTCTCTGCCATGAGGATAAAAGCCCCAGGCAGAGGGCTTGTGGCAGGAAGGAGGGCAGGCAAAATGGAAAACCGGAAGAGCCTGGGCCACTGATGCATCATTGGGCTGAACATGGTACCAGTCCTCAGCAGTCTATGCCTGACCTTCTTGTTGTAAGTCTTTACTTGCATAAGTCTCTCTTAGTCACTTTTGCCGCTACTTGCAGTCAAAAACAATCCTAACTGACGTAGCTGGAACCTGGTCTCAGATTCTGTGTGACTTTGGGCAGGTCCCTCCATCTCTCTGAGTAACAATTTCCTCACTTATAAAATAGAAGGATGGAATAAAGAATGTTTAAAAAAAAAATTTTAGCCAATAGACCCTAACAGTCCTACCCCAATCCAATGAAATTGTGTTCCATGAGGGTTTTTTTTAAGCTTATTTCTTTATTTGGAGAGAGAGAGAGAGAGAGAGCACGCACAAGTAGGAGAGGGGCAGAGAGAGAGAGGGAGAGAGAGAATCCCAAGCAGTCTCTGTGCTGTCAGCACAGAGCCCAACAACGCCAGGCTGGATCTGAGACCATGAGACTATGACCTGAGCCGAAGACAAGAGTCAGACACTTAACCAACTGAGCCATCCAGGTGCCCCGTCCATGAGTTTATAAACCTAATTCAAGGGTAAGCGGTCAAGTGAGCCTGGGAGTTCCGGAGTCCTGCCTGCTGGGCACCTACCCCACAGCAGAGAAGCCACAAAGCCACCTCTGGGAACCCCAGTGCTCCAAAGAGCACAGTTGGTGAAACCACCAGCATTGAAGACATCTGGGGGCCTTTCTGGCTCTGCTATCATGTAATTTTGCCTCCAGAAGGCATCAGGTGGCTCCGGAACCTAGAAGCCAGGGTGGCCGGCAGAGTTCTAGAGCAGTGCTTCTCTCTACCTTTACTGTGCACACAACCTCCTGGGGATCCTGATAAAGTGCAGATTCAGCAGGTCTGCTATGGGGCCTGACCTCTAACAAGTGCCCAGTGATGCCCCCCACCCCTGGCGTAGGGACCTCACATTGAGGAGCAGCGAGGAAAGCACAGTCCCAGAGTCAGGCAGTCAGGGGTTAAATGCCGACTCAGCCATTTCACTCTGGAAGTTTGGACAGGTTGCTTGACCTCTCTGAGCTGAACACGAGGATCACACTGCACAGTTCCAGGCACACTGTGGGTGCTGCCCAGCTGGGTCACACTGTAAAGGCAGGCAGGGGCTGCAGCTGCCACAACCCAGCAATGCAGGGCTGGGGCTGACATGGGGTGGGAGGCAGAAAACAGGGGGTGCGAGGCAGTGGGAGAGGGAGGGACAAATTAGGATGGGTATGTCAGAGCATTTTGACATTAAAAGAAAGTGCAAATTATATGCAAGTAACATCACTCTCTAGCAATCACGTGATTGGATAAAGATGCCTCTGCCTGGGGACATCCATCCCCCATCTCTGCAGCCTGAGTTCAGAAGTGGCCCTGACTTTAATGTCCCACTGACCTCCCTCATCAAGATGGGAAGGAAGGAAGTCACCAGAGAAACTTAGCAAACGTCTGCTCCAACATCTACCCCCATTTTGCAGATGGAGAAACTGAGACCCAGAGAGAGTAAGCAACTTGTTCAAGAGAACACAGCTGGTTGGTAGCTGGCTGGGCGGTCCCCCATGTCTCCTGTCTGTGACTGCGTGTGAAACGGTAGTGGGGAGTCGTGGGGAGCCCTAAAAGACCTGAGAAGGAGCCAGGCTGAAGGAGCAGGAGAGCATCACATGATGCTGTCACCAGGCCAACCAAGGCAAAGGCCTTTTTTTGGGCCAAGAAGAAGAGATGAGAAATAAAGATGCTGGGGCTCTTGCTCCCCAATTAGTGTCAGGGCTTCTCTTTAACCCGGCCGTGTGCAGGTGGCAAATCTAGCTCCCCGGGGATCCCCGCTCGTTACCAGCTCCTTGAGGGCCTTGGCAAGGCCAACAACTGCAGAGCTAGAGGGTAGAGGGTGGGATCCCTCCTGCCTGCACCATGGAAAGAAAAGCACCTAGACCTTGGTGTCGCCTAAGCCCAGCTTCCAAACCCATCTCTGCCACAAACTGGCTGTGCAAGCTTAAGCAAGTGTCTGCCCTCTCTGGTCCTCCGGCTCCTTGGCCATAAAATGAAGACAGAAATTCTCCCACACCAGGAGCAATCAACTAAACACAAAGGGACAACATGCCTGGCCCTAACAGACCCTCAAAGCCAGAGAGAACCATGGCACTCCCACTGCTGTGAGCACAAGGGGTGTCTGTCTGTAGCGAGGAAGGAGAGCAGCTGGTGGCCCACTGAGTCCCTCCGTGCCTTTTGGCCTCTTCCTGGCTGGCCCATTTCTGGACTCCATGGACTGGAAAACTCGACTCACCCCTCCCCTTCGTGTGAGCTTCTCAGATTTAAGCCAACCTCCAAGTACATGGAGTCTAGGTCGTGCTGCGTTAGCTTTCTGATTATTTCCTGCTCTGTTGTTCCTCCATGGAACATGAGTCGTCAAAGATTTGGCCCACTTCTTATTCTTCTCTTGACTATTCCCCCCTCCATGTGCCCATTAAGGGTGGGTCTGACTGGTCCACAGATGGCACGCTTGCTCCTTGCCCTGTCCCTGCTCTGCCTGCCCTGGCACCCGCCCTGCCTCTCTTAGAGAGAGGTGGCCCAGGGCCCATCTAGAATAACCACAGAGTACCTCCTGTGCATGCCCAGTGGTGAGACCAGAAAGAGCTCTGCAAAGGAGTCCAGAAGCCTGATTCTTGGCCCAGTGTTGCTCTTTACTTGCTGTGTGACTGTCTTATCTGTAAAATGGAGGGTTACATGAGATGTCCCCAAGGTCCCTTCTGGCTCTGGCATCCTAAGGCCCCCACCACCAAGCCCTCACCCATCATTACAAAGGATAGCTGAGGAGGAGAGGAGAAGAGAGCTCGGCCTGGCCTGGCCTGACCCCTGGGCATTGGCCACACAAGTCTTGGGGTAACACAGGGGAAGGGAGCAGAGCTGATATGGGGTCCTGCCTCTGTTCCAAGCCACTCGGGGAGTGATGTGGCCTTTGGAAGAGGAAAGTTAAACCACGCTGGTTCAAATGCACAAAAGCCAGCTGGAGATTTTCAGCTGAGAGTTAGCTTAAAGGAAGGAACGGTGCTTATTTGGGGGTTATGCAAATGGCTTGCTGCAGAGACTTCTGGGAAAACTGGTTATCCGACTGTGTGAAGAAACGGGATTAAGGATGAGAAGAGACAAGACCCCACGATCTGCAATTCTCATCCGTCCCTCGGAAGCTGGATCCTCCGTGCCTTCCCAGCCCTGCTGAGCCGACGAGTTCTTCCCACGCCACAGAGATGGCAAACGGAGGCCTGGAGAGCTTGGGAAACCGCTCAAGGTCACACAGTAAGTTGGAGGCAGCGCCAGGCAAGGCGTGCCCTCCTTCTCCAGGGAAGCCCCCTTATCTCACCAGCCCGGCTTTCTTCTTGCTGCTGCGGGAGCTGCTGTCTGCTCTCCCCTGCAGAAGGGAGTGCTGTGCAGCCTCCAAGATGGCCACCAGTGAGCCTGGCCTCCTGGCTCATGCCTTGGTGTCATCCTCTCCCACACTGTGTAACCAAGGGGCCATGGCGGAACGAGGGCGTGAGACCTCGAGGCTAGGTCGCTGAACACACTGCCACTTCCGCCTAGGTCTCTCTTTCTCACCCTGGGGACAGCCAGCCACCATGTGGTGGGGACCTCAAGCAACCCTGGCGAGGTCCACGTAGTGGTGAACTGAGGCTCCCTGGCCACGCCAGCACAAACCAGCCAGGCCTCCGAGGGAGCCGTCTGGGAATGGGGCATCCTGGGGCAGACTCTCCGGCCCCAGTCCAGCCCTCGGATGACTGTGGCCCTGGGCCCGCATCTTGACTGTAACTTCATGACAAACTTAGAGCCAGAGGCTCCCAGCTAGGCTATTGCCAAAAGTCTAACCCACAGAAACCGTGAGAGACAATAAACACTGGCTGCTGTTTTGCTGTTTTAAGCCACTGAGATTTGGGGTAATGTGTTACATCAGCAGGTTGACTGCTACAAGAAGGAGCAGGTCAGAGCAGCAGGGACCCTCCACCCCCTGGCTTGGCTTTCTGCTCATCGGCCCCCTGACTTGAGGGACCGCAGGGGCCTGAGCTGGGCACGCTGGGCTGGGAAACCAGGTTCTTAGGGTTGGCTTCCAGCAAGGAGTCAGCAGTAACTTTGGCCTTATGACACCAGCACCTGGTCAGCCACTCCCTAGGGCCTGTAGCCTGAAGATAAAATCCTCATGGCTTAGCATACAGGCCCTCCACAATCTGTCCAGGACCTGCCTCTATGGGCTCATTCTTCTCCCACCAAGCACCCCAGCCACATTCCCACCCCCACCCTGCCCTACGAGCCCTATGGCCCTCTCACACAGGGCCCCTCACCATTCCCTAGACAAGAAAAGCCCTCCTGGGACTCTACACCTTGGCATACGCTGTCCCTCAATCTGGATTATGCTCTTCCCTTCAGTCACTTGGCAAGCTCCCGCGTGACACCTCAGCATAAAGGCCAGGCCCCTGGGGAGCACCCAACTGCCTCAAGCAAGCAGGCTCAGTCCCTCTGCCGCCTGGCACCCACAGGACCTGGTGGGGTACACTTTCACATCACCGGGGCCATGGCTTCTTCATCTACGGCATTTGTCACATGGCACTCTTCTCCCAAGAAACTGTTTTGTTGAATTAATGAATGAACAAATGCACAAATGTGGCTTTAAGCAATTCACTCTTGCTCTCCGGGGCTTGGTTATTTATCTCTAAAATAGGAATCATCACGGAGCGCCTGGGTGGCTCAGTCGGTTAAGTGTCTGACTCTTGATTTCAGCTCAGGTCATGATCCCAGGGTCATGGGATCAAGCCCTGGGTCGGACTCTGCACTGAGCATGGAGCCTGCTTACAATTCTCTCTCTCTCTCTCTCTCTCTCTCTCTCTCTCTCTCTTGCTCTCGCTCTCTCTGTCTCTCTCTCTCTCTCTCTCTCTCTCTCTCTCTCTGCTCCTCCCAAGCTTGCGCTCTCTCTCAAAAAACAAAAAAAATCAAAAAACAAAAAAAAATTGGGAATCATCACCATCATCATCACCATCACCCCTTCCTGGCTTACTGATCACCTATCAAGCCGATCCAGTGAGACGAATGATGTAAACTATAAAGTATGGTGCGCCCATGAGGAGGGCTCTCCTAAACTCCGCCGGGACCTGACATCACCACCACGCTGCATGGCTGCCCTCTCCCCTGGCCCAGTTTCAGGAACTTCACAGTACCTTCTGGAAAAAGGCAGAATATTATCCCCCTCCTGCTCCCTGCCTCCCTCCCCCTGCCTCCCTCCCCCTGCCTGGAGCAACTCTGCCCCCTGTGCTCCCCCCACACCCTCCCCAGGAGCATGGAGAGGCCCCTCAAGACACAATCTTCTCCCCTCCTTCCTTCTTCCCCTCTCTCTTCAGCAAGCAAACTGGAGAAATGGTAAACGTTTTCCCATTATTCAAATGGCATGGAAATTACCTACTTGGCATTCTTCTTTGACATGGAGCCTTTAATTAGCCACTGGCTCCCCAGTCCCCAGCTCCCTCAGTTCCTCACCTCTCCCTCCATTAGCATCCTAATCAGGGATGCCCAGGCTTCGAGGGAAGAGAGAGTGAGGGGGGCAGTGTTTTCAGGAAAGAACCCATCCGTGGCTGGAGGGGAGCCTGGGTTCTGGTCTCCGCTCCCGTCACCAGCTCTCTAGTGACCTTGGACTTCCGCAGGTCACATACAAGTTGAGGGCAGAGCTAGACTCAGATCAGGGCTTCAGCCCCAGGCCAGACGTCCATCCTCAATTCCACAAAGTAGCAAAGCCCCCGTTGCACACGGATGCCTCTCCCAGACCCACCTGGCCTTGGCTCCTGCCCTACTCAGGCTCCCCTCTTCTGAGAGTTTAGCTGTTCCCTTGCCCATTGTTTGGGGGTTCCCACACCCTGGGGCCTCCAGCGATGTGGGAGGGATGCAGCACCTGATCTGTGGGGTCCGCTCGCAGCCTGGTGGGACTCAGGTAGGTGCCCTGTAGATGCCCAGTGGGGGACAGGCAATGGGTGGGTGCTGGGTGTCGTAAGCCTGCAGGAACGTAAGCCACGGTTCTGGCTCTCAAGGAACCGGCAGACTCATTGAGAAGACTAAGACTAGTCTTTCAAACGGGATGTCACCAAGAATCAGAGAGAAGGCATAGACTCTGGACCACTCTACCACTTGAGTGCATTAGTTAATAGCAACGCTAGCTGCTGTAACGGGTGAACCCCGAAATCTCAGCAATGCGATGCCTTGTTCACACAAAGGCCAAAGCAGCCCTGGTTGGGGGAGGGGACCAAGCACCATGCCCCCTGACCAAGGCTGCCCTGGGCCTAGGATTTCAGCTGGCAGATGGGGAAGAGAGGAAGGAGAGGGCGCACCCACGTGTTAGCCATCGTGGCCCAGAAGCACCGCGCATTTCTTCTGCCCACATTCTGTCTGTGAGAAGCAGACTGGGCATGGTGGTCCTGGGGGGCAGCTGCATCCACATGGTCACCCCACACCGGAAGGGGAGCAGAGAAAGTCGTCTCCGCCGCATGAAGCCTCAGTTTTACTACCTGTAAAATGTGGGCGGGGGACCAGATCAACTTCCCCGGGCTGGAAAGGAACCCTCAGAGTTCGTGCAATCCAATCACCACCTCTTTCCCTATTTCACATGTGAGTGAACAGGTCCAGAGAGTTAAGCCCATGATCGCCACGCACCCAAAAATCTAAGCCTCTGGACCCGCAGAGCAGCGGTGAAAGTCCTAGCTGCCATTCACAGAGCGCCTGCCTCCCACAGAGCACAGGCTCTTTACACACGCTGTCTCTGATTCTCGCCCCATCTGTGGAGTAGGTATCACTGTCTCTAATTTACAGACGAGGACAGTATGGTTCACAGAGAGCAACATGCCCAAGGTCACTGGACGTGCAAAACCAAGAGGTGACCCTGTCCCAGGATGCCTCCCCTTTCACTACACCACCTTCTTCCCAAACAGCTGACACGGAACAAAGCCCCAGGCCTCTCCATGTTCTGCCCCCCTGGAGGTGAGATCTCCCTACTGCCACTCACACCTGACCCCCCGCCACCCCCCCGCCCCCGCATGGGAGGTCACACCATGTGCAGTTATCACTATCAATAACCAGCAGAGGTCCAGAGAGGCTGAACCACTGCCCCAGGTCCCACAGCAAGGGAGGGACTATCTAAAACTCAGGATCGAGCTTAGCCGTCACTTTCCAGGTGGGGGTCCAGGGCTGTTATGGTGCCTTCAGTGTCAGAGACTTAAGCTCCATCCGCCTTGCTGCTTCACAGCCTCTCTCCTATGTCAACCTCATGGCCCAGTGTGGCTGCTCCAGTGCTAGTCATTACATCCACATGGCAGCCGGCAAGAAAGAAGCTGAGGGAGAGAGGGGCACCCCTCCCTTTAAGGACACTTCCTGGAAGTTACACACACCATTTTCTGCTTCAAGTGCATTGACCCTAAGTTGCTCATATGGCCACACCTTCTTACAAGGGTAACTGGGAAATGTAGTCTTTATTCTGGAGGCTACGTGCAGGGTTCTTACAGGGGCGGAGGAGAGAAGGCATTCCTGCAGTCTCTGTGCCAGGAACCAGTCAGGCTCAGCTCCCAGTCCAAGCACTGGGCCTGTGATAGTATTGCCAAGGTGATAGAGACAAGGGTTGCAGGCTTGGTTCAGTCCCAGGATAAGAAACGACGGGTCCCCCGCTGGCTCCTTCCTCTCTGGGAGCCTTGGCTGATGTTCCTGGCTGTAAGAACTCAACCCCCGGAGGGCTGATCCACAAGAAGGATTGTCTGGCTTCCACCTGTGGTGTTGGTCTAGCTGTGTGCTGGGAATGTTTAAGTTTCCTCCTCTGCAAGGGCAGAGAGAAGGGCTGAGCAACCCCCCCCCCCCCCCCGCCCCCGGCCCCTGCCCCTAGTCTAATCCCTCTCAAAACCTTCTCTGCAAAGAAGAAATAAAATGGCTTCCAAGGCCCCTCCCCTAACCGTCCCCAGTGTCACACTGCGATGGGTAATTTTGTGTGTCACCCTCACTGCCTCACTGGGCCACACGGTTCCCAGACATCCGGTCACACATCATTCCGTGTGTCTGTGAGGGTGTTTCTGGATGAGACTCACACTTGAATCGGTAGACTGAGTAAAGCAGATCGTCCTCCCTAACATGGGTGGGCCTCGTGCAATCAGCTGAAGCCCAGAATAGAACAAAAAGGTTGAGTGACAGGGAATCCCTCCTACCTGACTGATTGGGCTGGGATATCGGTCTCTTCTGGACTTCAGACTCAAAATATCGGCTCTCCTTGGGTCTTGAGCCTGGCAGTTTTCAGACTGGAACTTACAATATCAGCTCTCCTTGGCTCTCAGGTCTCTGGACCTGGACTAGAACTACATAACTGTCTCTCCTGCGTCCAGCTCACTGACTACAGACCTTGTGACTTCTTAACCTCCATAATCACACGAGCCAATTTCTTACTAATCAATCAATAAAATATGACAAATATATTCTGTTGGTCCTGTTTCTCTGGAGAACCCTGACTAATACACACACCCACAGGAGAATCACAAAAGTTGGGGGGTCACTGTGCCAGCCCTGGACTCTAGCCTTCTCAGTTGGGGGGTTTGCCTGAGCCTTGGCTTCCTCACCTATAAAATGAGGTAATTACGGGCCGCCTGGGTGGCTCAGTCGGTTAAGCGTCGAACTTTTGATTTCGGCTCAGGTCATGATCTCACGGTCATGAGATCGAGCCCTGCTTTGGGCTCTGCACCGAATGCGGAGTCTGCTTAAGATTCTTTCTCTCCAACCTTTGCCACCCTATGGTCTCACGGCAGACAGATTAGACAAGATGTTTAAAAGGGATTATAGTTTGTAATGAAAAAAGTAGCTGGAGTTAACCAGTATATCCTGGGGTGGGCTTTTAAAATGACCTTCTAATTTTGCACTTTTAAAAATAAACTTTATTTTTTAAAAAATCTCTCTTTCCCTCTCCCTCTGCTACTCCCTCACCCTTTCTCTCTCTCTCAAAATAAAATAAAATAAAATAAAATAAGGTAATTATAACTGTTTCATGGGACTGGTACAAATATTGGATTAAATGAGATTATCTAAGTATAAGATCTGGCACACAGTAGATGTTCAATTAATCTTAGTTTCTCTGCCTTTCCCCTATCCCCACCCAGGATAAAGCCCAATAAATTGGCAAGAATGGACGGTGGTTGTATTCTTCTGGTAGCAAATTTATCTGGGATTCATACGTTTACAGTAAGTAGCACACAAGGGGACATAAAAATGCCCTCCCACGTGAATTTACAGTTTATATCTTTCTGGGATGTTCCTCCCTCTTATTTTGCCTTTTGGGGCCTTCCTCCCATTTTAATTCTTGCTCACCTGGAAACATGGCAGGGGTAGGCTTGGCTGAGGGCCACTGAGGTTATTATACCCTGCTTGCCACACACACACCTAGATGTGATGGTGCCATCTTCCCCACTAGAGTTGATCAGGAGTCTGTCCCTGTACTTGCCAGGGCCACCCCAGACCCTTCATTCTCTGGGTTGAGAGAACTGGGGTGAGAGGGAGGGAGGCCCCATCAGGACCTATTGGTAAGAGGGCCTTTGACCCATCATGATAAAGACTGATAGTGCTTTGTTTTATTTATTATTTATTTATTTATTTATTTATTATTTATTTATTTATTTAGAGAGCAAGCAGGGTAGGGGCATGGAGAGAGGGAGAAGAATCCCAAGCAGGCTCTACGCCATCAGCACAGAGCCCGATGTGGGGCTCGAACTCACAAACCATGAGATCATGACCTGAGCCGAAATCAAGAGTCAGACACTTAGCCCACTGAGCCACCCAGGCGCCCCAAGACTAATGGTGCTTTGAAGGTCTTTACGGTGTTAACACATTTCTGCCCCCTCTCTGTGCAGAGCACCCAGGAGGGCTCAGGTCCTGCTTCTGTCACCAACTGGAAATGGAACCAAAGACTCAGTTCCCTCATCTGTGACAAAAGGAGGGATTAGACAACCTTCATCGTTCCCTCCACCCTGATTATTTGGAGGTGTAAGTGGTGGCCACATGTCCCCATTGTCACGCCAACACCCACATCCCCATCCCTCTAGCACCCAAACTCCCTGTTAGGAAACTTCCAGCTGTGTGTGCCGGGGTCAAGGGTCACCTCTGGTGGAATGTCTGGAACAGACTGGCCTGCACTGTGTCCTCTCCCTACTTCCTCCTCGTCGCAGCCCCTGGGTTCCTGCTGTCCCCAAGACTAGGCTTCTCACCTCATTCGGCTCCAGGAGCCCCCTTTTGCTAAGTTATGCAGAATTGGTTTTCCATCACTGCAGACCCCGGACCGATACCTAAACCACGCCCACGCCCTCAGATATGCAAGCCTTGTTCTTCAGGATGCCGTGCTCACCTACCTATGACTCATCCTCGGGTGGTCTGTCCCTGTCCCTGTTCATTATCAGTTACTAATAACTTTCTCCTCTGCTTTTTAAGAATGGAAAAGAAGGAGGTAGTAAATCCAGGATGAACAAAACTACCAGGAAGTACAACCTTATTTAAAGGTGGCTCCCCTCCCAAAAAGAAATCACAACCAGCTGCGCTGGATGGCTTTGAATTAGACTGTGCTCACTTAACGACCCTTTGCGGGGCACCTGCTGGCACTGTGCTTGGCACAGGGACACACAGGCAAAAAGAGGTGCCTTCTCTGGAGCACCTCACAGCCCAGGCTCCCTCGACAGATTAAAATCCAATTACTCAGCAGTATAGTATCTTCGTGCTTTATGAGATTTTGTATATGTGGGTTTGACACCGTGATAAAGACATTAATAGTCTCCCTTCATATGCAAAATGTCCACGAATGTGTAGCCCAAATATTTTTTAGGCATGAAGAATGTTGAAGCTGGCAGGCCCAGTAAATCGTAAACTGTGTTTGCATGCTCACCACACGGCAATGCCACTTCAGCTGATAAACAGAAACACCTACCAACATGTCAGGAATTGTCTTAAATTATGCAAGTTTCTGAGTTATACAAGGCTTTTTGTAGCGTGTCTCACACACGCTGCAACAGGTCTTGTGTCTGGAGCTCTGGCTGCGGAATCAGAGCGTGGGGAACTTGCTCCTGGCTCTACCACTGCGTGACCTCGGATGAGGCACGGAGCCTCTCTGTGCCTCAGTTTCCTCAGACGTACCATCAAGACAACAGTGCCTACCGCCAAGGGGCTTATGAGGATTAAAGGCATTCTTTCATGCAACCTGCTCAGAAAGTACCCAAGGCCATGGCAGCAGGGGGTGTCTGCAGTGAGCTGGCAGGAAGGGGTCATTGACACACACTGTGAGGAACATGAACCTTCACCCAGAGTAGAAGCAGGTGCAGCAGGGCTCAGCATGACCCTGGCTCCTGGGGTCCCAAGAGTCGCGGGGCTACTAGAGAAATAAGGTCCTCTCACCCTGGCGACATCACTACCCTTCTGTGCCTGAGGGTGACGGCACCATCCAGACACCTGACCCTGACAGTCTTTGTACTCATACTTCAGGAAATTCACAGTCACCGTGGATTATTTTTAAAGCTAATCCAGCACTAATAGGGCCACATAGTCATCCAGAGGAGAAAGCAGAGTAGCAGCCCAGGTATCCCAGAACCAAGGCTCCGACCAGCGCCTCGGTGTTCCAGAAGCCTGCCTCTCCAAAGTGCTCCATCATCGTTAACGCTGTCTAAGCCGATCTAATGTGATCAATACGACCCTGGGGAGGCACAGGTTGGCCCACCTACCCCAGCCTGGAGGAGAAAGGAGGCCTCCCTGCTGATGGGAGTGAACCCAAGGAGGCAGGTAATGCGCTGGGGCTGATGGTGCGGTGATCAGGCAAGGGGAACAGTTTGCACAAAGGCGTGGAAAAGAGAGAGAACTTGGCCCATTCGAGGAATTGCCGGTAGCTCCACATAAAGTAGGAAGAGCATCAACCAGGATCCTACTCACTCACTTCCAGATGAAATGGTTTCTAGGGCAAGTGCATGAGGCTCAGAGAGACCCTCTCAGGGGGCGTTCCTAAACTTCTTTGTGCTCCGGATGCCTCTGGCCGTCTGGTGAAGCCTAGGGGAGGCCGCCTTTAAAAACATAAAGTAAAGTACATAGAATTGCAAAGGGAACCAATGATAGTAAAGTAGTTATTATAAAAAGATTTTTTTTAAATATGTGTGTGCTCTGGGGATACAGCATACAATGTAGAGAATATAGTTAATAATATATAACAACTTTGTATGGTGACAGGTGGTAGCTAGATTTCTTGTGATCACTCCTTAATATATAGAGATGTTGAATCACTATATTATACATCTGAAACTAATATAATATTGTATGTCAACTACTCTTCAATAAAAATTTTAAATGAACAAATAAATATATGTGTGTTCATAGTAATATATGTGTCTCTTTAACAATGCATTAAATGACAAGATCTAGCGGCAGAAAGTAGTGCCGAGCAAACATTGCTTTTCAAGATATTAAAACAACTGTAATATGGAGGGGGACCCGGCTGGCTCAGTCACAAGACCATGCGACTCTTAATCTTGGGGTTATGAGTTCGAGCCCCACGTTGGGTGTGGAGGTTGCTTAAAAACGAAATCTTTCAAAAAATATTTAGTAAGGGCACCTGGGTGGCTCAGTCGGTGAAGCATCCAACTTTGGCACAGGTCATGATCTTGTAGTTCGTGAGTTCAAGCCCCAGCGTTGGGCTCTATGCTGCCAGCTCAGAGCCTGGACCCTGCTTCAGATTCTGTGTCTCCCTCTCTCTCTGTTCCTCCCCTGCTTGCATCCTGTCTCTCTCTCTCTCTCTCTCTCTCTCTCTCTCTCTCCTCTCTCTCTCTCTCTCAAAAATAAAGATTTGGGGTGTCTGGGTGGCTCAGCAGGTTAAGCGTCCAACTTCGGCTCAGGTCATGATCTCACAGTTCGTGGGTTCGAGCCCCGCATCGGGCTCTGTGCTGACAGCTAAGAGCCTGGAGCCTGCTTCGGATTCTGTGTCTCCCTCTCTCCCTGCCCCTCCCCCACTCATGCTCTGTCTCTCTGTCTCTCAAAAATAAACATTTTTAAAAAATCAAAAAAAGAAAAGAAAAAAGAAAATGCCTGTGATTTCTATTGGTGACAGACTGCAAGTACTGCTAATTCTACTTACTGTAGTCTGGTCCCTGCATTCATAATAAAAGGAAATACTCCACTGCGGTAAGAGGTTAATGAAAATAAAGACGTGAATTTTTTGCCTCCAAGTTCACAGACCCACAGAATTCTCTCCACGTCTCCTCGGATCTCCAAGACACAGAGAAGCCCCGCCTCACAGAAAGAAGCCGCTTTGTTCTTGAGGCGCAGTGGTTAAGAGCACGGAAGCCAGACCGCTTGCATCACCCGCTGCAGGGCCTCAGGCAAGAACCCCCCGCTGTCCAGTGCCTCGGTTTCCTGTGAATCGAATGAGGTGACACATGTAAAACAGAGTGGTGCCCGGCACGTAGTAGGTGGTCAATCAGTAAGAGCTTCACTCTTGGGGCGCTGGGTGGCTCAGTCGGTTAAGCGGCCGACTTCAGCTTAGGTTGTGATCTCGCGGTCAGTGAGTTCGAGCCCCACATCGGGCTCTGTGCTGACAGCTCAGAGCCTGGAGCCAGTTTCAGATTCTGTGTCTCCCTCTCTCTGACCCTCCCCCGTTCATGCTCTGTCTCTCCCTGCCTCAAAAATAAATAAAACGTTAAAAAAAATTTTTTTTTAAAAACAAAAAAAAGAGCTTCACTCTTAATTCTCAGCCCCGAAGACGATGGAGAGAGAAACTTGCAGGTGGGGGGCATTATTTACCGTCTCAAGTCATGTTAATAAGCACCCGAAGCACAATTAGCAGAGTTATTTCGATTCTGAGGTTTGCTTGACTATAAAAGCCTCCCATTTGTCCTTCCACGATTTCGCTGCTAATTACAACGGCGGCCGTCCATCGCCGCTGCCACACGACATCCGTGTTGGCTGCATCTAAAGTAGTTGTTAAGGCGGCATAATGGCGCATGCTGACTAATTGACCATCATGCCCTGGATGGATGGAGTCAGAGGACAGAGGCCGGCCAGGACCGGGCCCTGGGACCCTAAGCCGCGTGGCCCCAGTGAGCTCCCGGGCCTCCACCTGCCCTCCCGAGCTGCCCCACAGGACCAGGTCATGGAAGAGCACAAGGGACAGGAGTGCTGGACTAGTCAGTCAGGGGATCATGGCCGGGTCCACACCTGCCAGGAGGCCACGGGCAGAAAGACGTCTGTGGCCTCCGGGACAGAACGCCGACCAGTAGGACATCACTGCTCCCGGGGCCTCTCCGGTGTTGTGGCCAAGAAGGCCAGATCGTCAAATTGCCCCTCGGAGGACATGCCCAGTGGACCCTGCAAAGGTAAGAGGTCAGCCGTGTCTGGATTATGCCATTAGGATCTGCAGGCTATTGTAACCACAGCATAACCTGGCTTTTCCTGCCCCCTATAGCTATTGCCCCCCAGATATTCAAACGATGGTTTTTCTAAATAAAGGATTTTGGAGGTAATTGCTTCATAGCACTAATAAGAGAAGAACGACACTATAGCAAGGAGTGCACTTTCTAACAACGAGGTGAGTGATCCTTGCAAGGCCCCCTCACCGTGCTCCCCAGGACCCTGGTTTTGAGGAGCTCAAAAGCAAGCATAGAGCACCGAGATCTGTAAGCAGTCCCAACAGTGGGGACCAGGGTAGAGAGTGAGGGACCAGACATTCTCAGGAACCATAGGGGAGTTGTCACTTGGTATGTTACAAAGGAAAAAATGGGTCTAGTGATAGAAGAATTAGGGATTTCAGAATCAAGAAGAAAGTGGGTGCAGGCTTTACTCTGGGGTTCCCTCTATCCCAAGGATATTAAAGAAGAATTTGGTACAGTTGGGTTCTTCTCCTTCCCAACGGCAGATCTTCAGCCCAGGCTTCTCTTTCCTTTCTCCTGGAGGGGACTCCGGAACATGAGAAAGAAATGGATCCTTTCTCATCACCACAGAGTGAAGGAATCCTACAGAACTTGTAACTCATTAAAAAAAAAAAAAAAAAAAAAAGTCACAAACTTCCTGATTTAGGAAATAGTTCTGGATTGTCCCAACCTAAATCAAAGACCCTAGCATCGACCACAGAGTCTACAATCACAGCACAGATTCCAGACTTAGAGGAACCTTAAAGAAGCCATGGAATAGTCCTGGGGGAAAAAAACAGGAGAGCAGGGTCACCGTCACCGTGTGCTTAGCCAGCAAGGCCTCACCCACCACCGGGGCCATAGTCTTCTTCATGGGGACGCCCAGGTGAGCAGGCCGCCAGCGTCCCCTCTCCCAGTGTCTGCTTCATGCCCCAGCAGAGTGACGAGCAAGCTATCCCCATGCAGCAAATAAATAAATAAATAAATAGCAAGCGTGACTTTGTGTTTGAAGGACAAATGCCAAGCCTCCTCTCTGGGGCCCTCTCCCAAAGCTCTGTATATCACCTCCACATGACCAGGCTGTCAGGCCTGTCACCCCGAGCTCTGCTTGGCTGTGATAAACACAAGACAACACATTTCCTACACCCTCGGGCCCTGCGATCGGGGAGAGGGAGGGGTGGAAAAAATCCATCCAAGCCATCGCTGGATTTATGTTTGAAACTGTTTTCCTTTGTCAGGGGAGAAAACGAGCAGATGTTCCTAAAGGTGAACCCTGTAAATCAGTGCACTGTTGTCCCATCACTTCCCTTCAACTTCCCTACCTCTTACCTCACTTTGAAGCGGCCTCAACCCCTTCTCCAGGAAGTCCTCCCAGATGATGCTCGTCTATGTCCCAGCCCTACCACCCAAGCTCTGGACCTTTCTCAGCCCCCAGTGAGTTTAGGTCATTCTGTGATTGTTTATTTCTCTTCATTCCATGAATACCGGTCCAGGAACTCCTAGAGAGTACTGACTGCCTCCCCCATCAGATCAGGACAAGATATGTCTCCCTCATCAATCCACGCACTACTAAGGACAGAAAGCATGCCTTCCTACCTCTATCCCATCGGCAAGCCAATTCGCCCTGCACCGTTCTAAACGAGGGGGGACATTATGAAGTCTGAAGGAACCCACCAAGTGTTGGTACATCCGTGCAATTTCTGGAAAGAGGGTCTGTAGCTTTCAAGTGATCCTCAAATGGATCTGTTCAGAGCCAGAATGAGACCTCTAGAAGCGCCAAGCACTGGAAAGACTGCATACCATCATATGCGATTCAAATAAAAACAGCGCCGAGCTCTCAGGCACACAGCTTCCATGGGGCACAAACTCAGCAGAGCCAACCATCTCATTTTTACTGACGCCTTAGTGTCTGCCAAGTTTCCTTATAGGGGGACTCTGCACTTGGCCTGCTACGTAGGAGAGGTTCAAGCTGGTGGCTCCCAGAGTGGAGGTGGAAAAATCGAACAATCCCCCCCCCAGCCCCACCCCCACCCCAGCCCATGAAGCAGGCAGGCAGGTGGGGAATTAAGGTGTCTGTCCCTTTGAAAACCTCTGCTCCCACCCCCAGGGCAGGGGCAACGGAGATAGGGCCATTTTTATGTTTTCTGAACTAGAACAAGACAGAGAGGATGAAATTCGGTAATAGCAGTTGACGCCACTGAGCTCCCCTCCTCCCCAAACACCCCCTCCCTGTCCCTGGTCCCACCTCCAGCTCTCTGAACCAAGGAAAGCCCCTGAAGAGCTTCAGTGAAGGAAGGATTTAAGGACTCCCACGAAACCTCCCACCACCTTTGAAAAGCCATCAGCCCCAAATGTGTTGGCCCCCACAGACCCCAAACCCACTTCAGTGCATAGCCCCACTAACCATACCCTCTGCACAGCTCTGGAAGCCACATTCCCCAAAGGAAGGGGTCAAGGTTAAGGCTGAGAGTCCTCCCAGGGCTTGGAAACCAGTAAGAGACACACAGAAGATGCTGGATGAAGCAGCATCAGGGGCTCCACATTGGGAGTTTGGGAAAACCAGTTCCTGGTCCCAGTTCAGCCATCACTGCTGGGCAATTCAACCCTGGGCAAGCCACGGCCCCCTCTGGCCTCCATTGCCTCCATCTATAAAGAGAGGGGCTTGGCCACCTGAATGCTGATCACCTCTGCGTGTCTTGGAGGAATGGGGACAGAGAGTAGGAGCCAAGGGGACTGAACTCCAGACCCCAGTGTGGCGCAGGGGAGGGTATGGCTGGTGAAACCTTGCTGGGCAGGGTATAGACAGGGCCTGGGGAACCCGGCAGTTGTGATTTGTTTGGGGCCCTCAGGGCTCACTCTGTTGAGAAGGAAGGGAGGTGCCAAAAAGCCAAAAGGATGTAAGAAGAAACGAAGGCTTGCTGAGGTTTTGTTAGGCACACAAATAACTACATTTAGTTACAGCTCTATGAAGTCAGTACTCCTGCTGTCCCCATTTTACAGATGAGAAAACTGAGGTGCAGAGAGATCAAATGACCTGCTTAAGATCACACGGCAAGGAAACGACAGAGCCAAGACTCAAGCTCCAAAGCACATGTTCTTTCCATGGGACACTCCACCGAGGAGCGCCTCTGGCCTCAGGCTCAGAGACCCCAGGACACAGCCTGGCCACGCTCCCCTTCAAGGTACTCGATGAGCAGTCACGGCCCAAGGCATGCTGACACAGGCCGCTACCCCTCTCCCTCACCACACCTGCCCAGCCCAGGCACTCTTGTTTACCTCAGCTCTGAGCCAGACACCTGGGAGGCCAACAATTGGACACCTCACGGCTCCTCCAGGAAGGTCAGCACAGTCTCCCTGCCACCCCATCTCTGCCATGCTGTGCTGTGCCCACAGCCCTGCTGGGCTCCCGACCCCCCGGCCGCCTGCCTCATGACCACCCTGTGTAATGAAGTTTGCAGTCTAAGCACACCCCCTAATGACAGACCTCAGCCACCAAGGGACAGGTGCAGGGATGGAAGAGAGGGCCGGGGAGACGCAGCTGGGGGAAGGGACAACGGGGTCCATCCCATCCCCATCCCTGCAGAGGGCTGGTGGGGAGGGACAACTAGAGGTCTAAGGATCAGCGGGGAGGAGGGGATGCGGGGTGTAGAGGGGCACCGAGGCTTCAGGCTCTCAATTTTTTTTAATGTTTATTTATTCTTGAGAGAGAGAGAGAGAGAGCAGGGGAGGGGCAAAGAGAGAGGGGGACAGTGGCTCTGAAGTGGGCTCTGTGCAGACAGCAGAGAGCCTGATGCAGGGCTTGGACCCACGAACCGTCAGATCATGACCTGAGCCGAAGTCGGACACTTAACCAACCAAGCTACCCAGGCGTCCCCACACAGTCAGGCTCTTGGAAGAAGGCTCTCCGGCCACCAGATCCTTCAGACGGAACACTCTTCAATAGTTCTGTACACAACTAACCACTATTGAAAGGAGATAGGGTCCTCCAGTGCAGAGGCCAGCCGGGCAGAGCAGATTCAGTGCGAAGGCAGGGCCTCTGAGCCCGACCACCAGCTTGCTGTGTGACCCTGGTAAGCCATGCTCCCTCCTTGTCTGCAAATTGGGATTTGGGTTCAGACTCACTTATTCAAGGTGTGGGTGATACATGCTTAAGTCGGTGCCGGGCCCTGCGTTAGGTCCTGGGAATGAAAAGCACAGGTAAAACCAGAAGATGACTAAGAAAGACTCAGGCTCTGCTCTCCAGGAGCTAGCAGCTAATAGAGAAGTTAAGTTTGGTAATAATACCAACAGCTAACAGTTACGGAGCCCCTACCATGTACCAGGCAAAGCCCTATGAGATAGATACTAGTATTACCCTCGTTTTAGAGATGAAGAGACTGAGACCCAGAGAGGTTCCATAATTTGCCCAAGGTCACACAGCTAGTAAGTAGCAGAGCCAGAATAAGAGACAAAATACTGTGAGTATCCAGGGGAAGGAAGGCTTTCTGGAAGAAGTGGCTTCTTACCTAAGTCTTTGAAAGATGGGGCAATTTGGACACGCAAATTGACCCCTCCCCCCACTCTCTGCCAAAACATCAACTAGGGTCCCAGAAGAGCGGCAGAACTCAGGCCAGACTCTGAACAGCAGCACCGATGGAAGGTACAAGAAAGAGGGAGGGAGGAGGCAGGGAGAATAAAAATACTTCCCAGATCAAGCCCTGGCCAGGCTCCTAGAAATCGGGCAAGAGGGAAAATCCAGGGGGCAATGGGGTGGTTGCCGACAGACCAGGGGTGAGTCTCACAGCACGCACTGGGGGAGGGGAGGGCAGTCTCCACACTGTATCTCCAGAACCCTAGGAATTAAAATCCCAACTGTGACCCATAAGCACACAGAACTCTGCACAGCCATAAACTGCATTGTCGGGGAGGATATTTATTGTCGTAGAAGAATGTTCACATATATTTCAAGTGAAAAGGCAGGTTGCAAAATAATATGCATGGTATGATGCCATTCTGGAAGGGAGAAAAATATCTCTGTAGAAGTCTGGAAGGATATACAGGTCTTCCTCAACTTATAGTGGGGTTACATCCCAATAAACCCAATCAGAAGCTGAAAATATCTCAAGCTGACAATGCATTTAATACACATAACCTACCAAACATCATACTTAGCCTAGCCTACCTTTTTTTTTTTTAATGTTTGTTTCTTTATTTTGACAGGGAGAGATAGTGAGCAGAGGAGGGGCAGAGAGAGAGGGAGACATGGAATCCCAAGCAGGCTCCACGTTCTCAGCACAGAACCCGACGCAGGGCTCGAACTCACGAACTGTGAGACCATGACCTGAGCCGAAACCAAGAGTCAGATTCTTAACCGACTGAGCCACCCAGGTGCCCCTAGCCTAGCCCACCTTAAACACGCTCAGAATACTCACATTAGCCTACAGTTGGGCAAAATCATCTAACACAAAGCCCGCTTCGTAATAAAGTGTTGGATGTGTCATGGAAGTTCTCGAATACTGTACTGCAAACGAGAAGCAGGATGTTTGCCTGGGTACAGAAGGGTTGTCAACGTATCGGCTGTTTCCCCTCGTGATCGTGCGGCTGCCTGGGAGCCACGGCTTGCTGCCACAGCCCAGCATCACAAGACAATCCTGTACCACATATCGCTAGCACAGGGAAAGATCCAAGTGCAAAATTCAAAGTATGATTTCTATTGAACGCATATCGCTTTCACACCACCGTAAGATTGAGAAACCGTAAGTCGAGACATCGTACGTTGGGGACTGTCCGTACACCCAAAATTTCAGCAGAGGTTATCTCCAGGCAATAGATGATGGATGATTTTTATCTTCCTTACATTTACTTACATATTTTTCAAGGTTTTCCTTTCTTTTTTTTTAAGTTTATTTATTTTGAGAAAGAGAGAGAAAGTGTGCGTGCAAGCAGGGGAGGGGTGGAGGGAAAGACAATCTCAAGCAGGCTCCATGCTCAGGGCAGAGTCCGATGCGAGGCTCAATCCCATGACCATGAGGTCATGACCTGAGCCAAAATCAGGAGTCAGACGTTCAACGGACTGAGCCACCCAGGCACCCCTACATTTGCCTGTATTTTCTACTTGTTCTACAACAGAATACATTAGAATACAATAGAATAGAATAGAATACATTATTATTTTAAAAGGTAAATGTGTCAAGGATCTTGGCAGGGTGGCATGGGCAGGAGAAGATTGGGCTACTGGTGTGAGTGCCTCTGCAGTGGGAGAGGATAGAGGGCAGGAGGGCTCAGCCGGGGTGGGGGGGGAGTGTGGGGGACAGGGGAAGACGGGACAAAGGACTTGTTAGGGGAAGGGATGGCACAGTCCAAGGAGAGATGTGGGTTTGGAGAGCTAAGCTCTGGAGTCTGGAGAGGAAGGCAGGCCTCAGAGAGAGAGAAGTGGACCTGGCAGGGAGTGGATGGCCCAGAATGATGGGAAAGGCGGCCGGGAGGGTAAGTCCAGAATACCACCGAAGGCTGCACCCCGATGGCAGCTTTAGAGCTCGCTGAGGGGGAGGGAGGTCTGTGGAGCTCCTGATCTGATGGGAAGTGGGGAACTTTGCTGAGCTCCAGGATGGGGAGGGGGCGGAAAGTAAATTGCCTTCCTGGCCTCCTCCGAGACAAGATAGGAAAGACGGAGCAGAAACCATTGTCGTGAGAGCCTGTGTCATGTGTGTGTTTGCTGTTCTCTTTACACTTTGTGTCCGCCCTCATTTAAGGACAACCCTTAAAGCAACCAGGACTCTCCTCAAAGCTTCTACAGCATCTGCAGGCTATCTTTAAAGGGAGCAAGCCTCCTGTCCCTAGAGGTATTCAAACAGACACTGGGCCATCCTGGCCTGATGTCAAGGGTTAATGCATCAGAAAGAGAGTCACCCCTGGGGTCCATCCCATTCATGGGATCCTCAAAGTCGATGATCGTGGGGTTTTAGGCAATACTGACTGGGAAGAAGATGCCTGGCTAAAAAAGAAATTGGTGAAGGCCTTCACCCCACCCTCCCTGGTCCCCACATGTCAGTGCCTGAAGGATAAACTTGCCCGTCTGCAGGTGTGGTCAGTAGGGTCTCTGGGTTCTGGAAAAGGTCCCTGTCCCTTGTGCCCCCCCTGCTTCAGTAGAAGTGGATGTCCGTGGTCTCTCTCTCTGGATGTGCCGCTCCCTGAGATGTGCCCAGGAGAAGAAAACATGCCTGGTCTAAAGGGAGGCAGGAGTTCATCAGGTCACAGGGAATTTTACAAATTGAAATGTCAGAACCATCCTAGTCGTCTTTCAGCGGGTGCATTGAGGTGAGAGCGCAGACCTTTTGTGAGCCTTTCGTGGTGCACGGAATTAGTGGAAACATCAGCATCGTTGTTGTAGATACAGGTGAGTCACCAAAGGCAAAGAGAAAAGCTATAAAGACAGGGTAGGTCATGCAAAGCAAACAACGGATACTAACTGTGGTCACACTGATTGTTTACAATTTACGTCTCAGATGCCGCCTAGTAACTACTGTATTTGTTGTTAAGCGGGGAGGATTTATAGGGAAGCCAATTTGGGTTTGCTCAAAGGAAGAATTCCCCAGTGATTAGGGCAACCTAACAGTGGGACCTATCGCTCAGGGAGACCATGTGCCTCCCCCCAACCCCCACCCATCCTGAAATATTCAAGCAGAAGCCAGCCTCAAGGGGGGTGCTGGCTGGGTCCCTTCCATTCACCTCTCCGATCCCCTCTCTATCCTCCCCTGCCCCCAGCCCTAGATGCTGACCTGCATGGACCCCATCACAGGCCCCAACTCCCACCACCTTCTGTTGGATCAGGCCAGTGGGAGCCCTGGCAGGGTGGGGGAGAGAAGAGAGGTACTTACCTTCCACACTCCCTCCCTGCAGGGCCACCTTGGCCTCAGGACAGAAGGTCCAGCTCTCTTGTAGTCTGCACCACACAGCCCCAGCTACCTCTGGCTTGTGGTCCCTGCTCTCCTCTCATCCCTCGCAGCCCCAGGAGGGACAGGGCCAGGGAACCACTGTGACCAACCCTGGGGTACTACACCATCCCTGGTGGTTTCCCTACACCCTGCCCACACCTTTGTAAACTGTTCCTTTATCAAAACCTTCCTGAAACTGTCCTAATGTGACTGTGCCATCTGCTTCCTGCTGGGATCCTGGCTGATACATGGGGGTTCCTGATCAGACGAAAAATTAAACTCTATAGCCTCTCTATGGTGTACAATTAATTCAACAGTTCCACAAAATGTGAGTCGGGTTCACTTGTCCTGGAATTTATTTCATTACAGGACTAAACTTTACGCCATCAGCCGTCATCAGAAGTGGCTTGTGGCTCACAACTTTCCATACCATTGTCGCTCATGGCTGCTGTCTCCAAAGAGGGAAACTGAGGCCTCCCAACACCGTACCCAAGGTCACAGCTGAACACAAGAAGTCAGGAACCCCAGGATCCCACCCTAGGGTGTCTTCCCTGAGCACAGCAATCCAACCAGACCTGGCCACACTTCCCTGCCGCCCACCCTCATAACTGAGGCAATAGCCTTTCCCTCCCCATCCCCTGGTGGGAGAGGCCCTTGGGGAAAATGATGAGGTTTTTATAGCATTCTGTGGTAAGCACTTAATAACTCTCCAGGCTATAGGTCTGTGCTTCACATGGGCTGGGGATAATTCACAGTAAAATATGACTTTTCATTTATCACACTGACGTGTAATAAATACTTCCCAGGGAAGCATGGGCATAAAAGGGGGTGGGGTGAGCAACCATGAGATGAGGCTCCGTGACTGACTGTTGGGGGGTTCAGGTCCATGGCAGGTGGACTCCAGGGCTGAGCAAACCCGAGTCTCCAGTAGACCAGAACCCTGGAACCAGGGATGCTCACGATGTCATGCGGAACTCCTCTGGATTATGAGCCAGTGTGGTACCACAGCTCCCCCACCTGCCTTACCACCATTTCTGGGAAATCAAGAATCTCCCTCCTGGAGCCCAACTTCCCCAAAGGCCAGTGGGGCCTGAATCCAAAGATCTGGGCAGATGTCCTCTTCCCCCACACTCACATCTGGCTCTGACTTCTCTTAAAGAACATCTTCCCTCGCCTTCCACTGCCCCCTCCCTCCCCACTGATGATACTTAGTGATTTGACGGGAAAGAACACTAGGGGACATACATATTTCAGTTCAATAATTGGACATCTAGGTTGCCTTCCGATTTTTCGCTAGGAGGTAATAATCATAATAGCTTGCATTTGTGTCACATCTACCAGGGGTCAGGAGCACCTGCTCATTTAATCCAACCTCCCCCCCCAACCATGGCATTACGGCCACGCCCAGCTCACAGGGGAAGGCACTTAAATTCAGAGGGTTAAGCGGCTTGCCCAAGACCATACCGTGATGATGTGGTGGCATCAGACCTCAACCCAGATCTAGCTGACTACAGTCCCATGGTCCTCACTGTTATGTAGCTTAGGTTGGGCTCCGTCAGAAGCAGATCCCGAGGCAAGTATTTGAACGTGAGACATTTATTTAGGATTGACCCCAGGAAGTATCAGGAGGAGAACAGGATTGTGAAACAGGGAAAGAGTGAAGACGACACAGAAAGTGTTACAAGCAGGCTCCACCGAGGACCACTGGGGACAGGATAGAACACTCCTCACGGTGGGGCACTCGGGTGGCTCAGTCCATTAAGCGTCCGACTTCGGCTCAGGTCATGATCTCACAGTCTGTGAGTTCGAGCCCCGCGTCGGGCTCTGTGCTGACAGCTCAGAGCCTGCAGCCTGATTCAGATTCCATGTCTCCCTCTCTCTCTCTCTGCCCCTTCCCGGCGCTCTCTCTCTCTCTCTCTCTCTCTCTCTCTCTGTCAAAAATAAATGAACATAAAAAGAGAACACCCCTCTGGGTAATCCTTCCCATGAGTAAGGGACCTGGGGTTTGTCTCCACCAATTCCTGTCAATAAGGGTATCTTGCCCCGCTGAGATGGCTGAGGGGGTGCCAATAGCCAGAGAAAGCCTCGGGCAAAGAGCCCCCAGGCTGCAAGCTAGCAGCTGGCAGCCCCTGGTCTGCATGCATGGAGACGGTGAGTGCAGAGGGGGCCTGGGCAGAGCACCGACAGCGGCTGCCTCCCTGCTCAGGCCCTTATCTGGACCCCTGTCATCGCCTGCTGGACAAATACGATAGTCCCCTAACTGGTCTCCCCATCTTGGTCTTGCCCCATCTGACATATCCCCCAGCTCCAGACCATAAGCAATTCCACCTTAGTCCACACAACAACGAATGGTTGAAAAAGTATCCCCTCTGCCGGGGAAGATTCCTTGCTGATGTCTGGGGCACACCCCTGACCACACAAAGGCAGAGACCACTGGGTCTGGATTATCTTTGAACCTTTCCTCAGTGCCTCAGGTGGGGTCTGGTACACAGTAGGTGCTCAGGGAATTCTGTTGCGTTTGAAATAAATCTCTTCGGGTATACTTGGCAATGAAGGGAGAGCTAGCTTCCCCGATAGCCCCTCCCCGCCACTTGTGCTGAAGAAATGGCCACGCCCCTAGCGCAAGGCTGCCTCCCTGGGAGACTGAGTGTTAGCATTGTTTTGGTGCGTGAATGAACGCGCGTGCACGCACACACACACGCACACACACGCGCGCGCACGCTGTCCAGAGCTGAGCCAAGAGTCTGACTCCAAGGCAGGCTTACCACATACTGGTCACATGCATGCCTACGTAACTGAATTAATGAATTGAGTAATGAGTAGTGCTGTGACCCACCTAGAGAAATTCTTTGGAGCAGTGGCCACATAGGGCCGGGAGTCCACTGGCCCGGTGAGAGGTGGGTGTCCGTGATGGCGAAAGGCTGCCTGATGCACACCCTCCGCCCCCACCAGGGGTATTCTTCCCTCCTCTTACAGCTCTGACCCCGAGACCAATGACCCGGCCCGTGCACAACCACAGAGACAAGGAGCCAGACAAGCACCGTCAGCTGGCTCTGGGAACCACATTCCCGCAGAGAGCCAGGGCTCCGGGGATGCCATTCAAGTTCTTTTCCACCTGACAGGTCGGCTTTCCAGGTGATGCTCTATGATTTGATGGAAAAGGGCGTTAGGGGACACATGGTCCTCAACCGTTGCTCTGTTGCTTGCCACTAGGTGACCCAATGCAAGTGCCAATTTTGGTAAGCCTCGGTTGTTTCGTCTGTAAAATGGACAAAGTTTGCCAAAAGAGAATGGCCATGGGGTTTGTCCCATTGTGGCCAAGTCCACAGCCCAGTGACCGACACAGAGCAAGCGCTTGTCTCTCTCCTCCCTTTCTGTCTGACCTGGAGCGTCAACAGCAACTTCCTACCATCCTGACCCAAAGGCCCTGTGCAGAGACGGTGTGGAATCTCTCCAAGAGCCCACACAAGAAGAAATCTTGGAAATCCTGGGACAGATGGCTCAAGCATCCTATTTCTCTGAAAACTTCTGAAACAAGAGCGATCTCTGCCCATTCTCTGGCTGCTTTTATACTTCCTTTCTTGCCCGGCCCCCCAGACGAATCCCACCACCAGCTCTATTTACCTCCATGAATTCAGGAATCCTCTCAGGTCCTGAGCGACCTTCGCAACCTCACTGTTCTTACAGGGCAGGGTGTACGTGAACCCATTTTCCAGATGAGAAAGTTGATGCTCCAAGATGATAGCTCTCCAAAAGCCACTCAGCAGATTAATGGGAGAATGGGGACCTGGATCACGAGACTCCTGCCTCCTCATCCTTGACCCAGGCATCCTGCCCAGCATCTATACCTGACAGTGACTGGGGACTTGTCTTCAGCAGCTGGAGATGCTTCCCAACCCCTGCTTCCCACTCCAGGTTTGAAGCAAAGAGCAATAAACAATTTTTGGCATTTCTCGCCTGTCGGAGTGCATTTCTTGCTTAGAGAGGATATATGGGTTTCTGAATAATTAAGTACGACACTCAGCTTCCAGGGCCCAAGACTCCAAAAGGTACAGTGAAGCTGAAGCAGAAACTTTCCACCAGCAGCCAAGCCGGAGAAAGTTCGAGAAGTTTACTCCTCCTGTGTGGGCCCCACCTGGGAACAAGAAACCCAAGCTGGAAGGGCTGTTGGGGATGATCTGGGCCCCACACCTCATTTCCAGGTGAGAGAACACTGAGGGCTGGAGAGGAAAACTCACTCAGGGTCACCCAGAGCCCGAAGCCTTGGGAAAACGGTAGAGTTCCCAGATAGGGGCCCAAATATCAGGATGTGAACTCAGCTGTTTCTTTCTAGCCATGTGACCCCGGGCAAGCCACTTCATCTCTGAGTCTTAGTTTTGCTTCTCAGCCACATGAGAACAAAGCCGAATTAGAACCAAAGTGCCACCTTCAGAAGGACAGCCCTCGACAGAGACGCAGCAGGTAGCGTGGCTTACCAGAAGAAGCAGAGTTAAAGGTCAACAGACTTAAGGCTATTCACATCTCAGGACTGTGAAAAGTCATCAACACGAGCATTTATAGGCTGCTTACTATATGCCAGCACTATGCTGATCCTCTTACCTACTCTGTTACATTTGGTACTTACAACAACTCCATGAGATGATAAAGTACTTTGGCCTCATCTTACAGAATGAGGAAACTGAGGTTCAGAGAGGTTAAGTAACTTGCCTGAGGTCACACAGCTAGTAAGTGGCAGAGCAGGGATTCAAACACAGTGGTCTGCCTCCAAGCCTACATTCTTAAGCCTTCTGCTTTTCTGCCTCCTTGGAGATTAAAGAAAATGTCTCTGAACCCCAGAGACTCCAGGCAACTCAAAGACAGCAAAGAAGCCTGTTTGAGCATCCACAGCTATAATTTATAGGAGATAGTGGGAAAAAAAAAAAAAAAACGAGAAAACGCCTCTCACCCCTGCCCTCCCAGACAACAGAAAAGGGCAAATGAAGAAGAGAAAGAAGTTGAATAACTTTTCTGTTTCAGCCTCCCAGGACCATAAATGGAGTTGCATAAATCACCCCAGGGCCAGGGAACTGAAATAAGACAGAAGGAGGATGGGCCCCCATTTATCACATCCCCCTGCCTATAACAAATGCCCCCTATTGAAGCCCAGTGAGTCAGCACCCCTTTCAACACACACACATGGTCCCACAGCCCCTGCCCTTTGCTCTGGGAACAAAGCCTCTATTCCAGAAGACTTTCCCCCACCCAAAGTTCACCGAAAGACCCCCAGGAAATGGTGGTTAGACAGGAATTTCAGGGGCCAAGGCAGGACCCCTACCAGGGGCTCAAGTCAGAACTACCCCCTCCCAAACACAAATAGGACAGCCGCCCACAGCCTCTGTCGACCCTCAAGCTCGTGCAGGTGAGGCCACACCCACCCTGGAGCTGAGGCTGCCTGAAAGAGCCTTCTGCATCCAGAGGATCTGACTCTAACTCAGAAGAGCCAGGCGGGAATGAACCGTGACAGCGTTCTTATCCAACTGACACACAGAGAAATGCAGGCTCAAAGAGTGGAAGGTCTGTCCTGGGTCACCGGGCTCATCAGGATAGAGCTCAGATGAGACATGAATCTCCCGGCTCCTGGTCCAGTGCTCTCGCACTAGCCATCCCTTCAAACTTCAGGCTTAACTACATAACTGTCCCCCGAATCTGCCACTGCATATGCCCTAGAGCTGGAAGCCAACGTGCTGCAGGGCCTGCTAAGTACCAAGAGCTCGTCCACGCTGGGGCTAAAGGGCACGGGTGGAGAGAGGCAGCCACAACAGAGTCAACCTGGAACGTTAGCACCAGCAGACCTGGCTTCAAATCCCAGCCTGGCCATTATGTTAGTTATCCACTGACGCACAACAATGACCCCAAAACTCAGCAGCTTAAAGCACCACATATTTACTAGCTCACTATTTCCGCAGGGCAGGAATTTGGGTACAGCTTAGCTGGGTTCCCTGCCAGCGTCGGCCCCGGGTCTGCAGTCTCACCTGGTGGTTTGACGACAAAAGAATCCATTTCCAAGCTCAGCTACCTGGGTTCAGTTTCTCGCAGGCTGTTGCAATGAGGGCCTCCCTTCCTTGCCACATGGGCCTCTCCCACATGGCGGCTTGCTTCATTAAAGCAGGCAAGCCAAGGGGCGCCTGGGTGGCTCAGTCGGTTAAGCAACCGACTTCGGCTCAGGTCATGATCTCGCGGTTCATGAGTTCAAGCCCCGCATTGGGCTCTGTGCTGACAGCTCAGAACCTGGAGCCTGCTTTGGATTCTGTGTCTCCCTCTCTTTCTGGCCCTTCCTCTCTCTCTCTCTCTCTCTCTCTCTCTCTCTCTCTCAAAAAATAAACATTAGAAAAAATTTTTTTAAAAAAGCAGGCAAGCCAAGAGGGCTATAAGGAGAGTCTGAGAGCAAGAAGGAAGTCATGTGCTTTGGTAACCTAATCATGAAAGTCACATCCTATCACCTGCCATATTCTCTTGGTTAGAATCATGTCACTTGGTCCAGCCCACACTTGAAGAGGAGATGATTATGCCAGGGCATGAATACCAGGAAGTAGAGGTCCCTGGGGGCCATCTTATAAGGTAGGTATACCATAGCCATTGCCACCTGTGTGCCCTTGGCCACATTCCTTAATCTCTCTGTCAGTTTCCTCCTCTATAACCATAGGGAGGGGATACTGTGCTCAGCACCAAGGACATAGAAGGTGTTTAAAAAATGGGGGTTATCAGTCTTCTAAGTCCTGTCAGTAGACCTGGACTCCGGGAGAGGCTTTGGGGGCTAAGGAGCATCCAGGCACACATAAAGAGTCAGGTGGACCTCGACACAATGCAGGGGTGGAGGACCAGAGATGGGGGACCAGGAGCAGGACCAGGAGGCAGGAGAAAGGGAAACCATTTGCTGAGTTGGAGCCCAGAAGCAGTGTAACGGGGAGAGTGTGGGGCACAGAATAACAGGGGAAGCTGCAGATGTTGGCCTAGGAACCCTGAGAGTGAGACACACAGAGCTCCCCTTCACATCACAGCTTCAGAAGGAAGGCTAGGACATCCTCTCTCTCGGGAGCAGGGATCTGGAGTTCCAAGGAAGCGGTCTCCCCCTGGCTGGCTGATCACACAGGATGCCCTTAAGTTTGCAAGTCCAGGGAGTCTGGGGAGGGGCAAGGGCTTTCATGAAGAGCTCTGCTTCACCCTGGTAAAATACCTATCTGATTAAAATTGGAGCCCGTGGCTGTAAACTGTAAGCCATGGAGAAGGAAGAGAATAGAATGCTGGGGCACCCAAGCTCACATAACTTTAGAAGATTACAGATGGGCATTAGGGAGCCATGAAATTATTTATAAAATTGTGTGTGTGGCTGTGCATTTTGTGGAGGGAGAGAAATCTGCCCACCCCCCCCCCAAAAAAAAAAGATTAGGAACACAGATCCAATCCAACTCTTCCATTTTACAGATGAGGAGTCTAAACCCGAGTGGTAGCAGGGAGTCCCCCAGGCCATCCAGCTATCCAACAGGGAGCCAGGACGAGGACCCCCGCGAGCCTGTTTCCCTCTTGCCTTGGATGGACTCTTAATGCACCCTTCACCCATAGCATCTTAGGCCCTGTATCCTCCTAATAAAGCAGCGACGACTCTGTTGATGTTTAATTATTTTGCAGGAGAATAATTTTAATGGGCCACATGAAACTTAAAGGATTTTTAATAAAATATCGGGAGCTCTGGGGACTCCAGGCCCCTCCCCATGCTCCCCGCTCCCCTCTATTATTTCTCCTGATCCCATGAAGATATAACATTTGTCACTGTTTCATTAGGATCTGCATCGCCCCATGTTATTTATGAGCTTGCTATTTATTGAAAATTGTATTTTTGAGGGGGGAAGAAGGGGAGGGATGAAGTTTATCACAGAGAAGCCTTGGCATGAAAATTAGTGACATTTCAAAGTCCCCAAATCCCTGCTCCTATAAAAACTGGCTTGATTTCAGCCCCCAGATGACAAAGCCATGACTTCAAGTCCTGTTCCAGGTGGGGGCTGTCCAGGGGCCCCTTGATGCCTTGATCACCTTTAGGGGGAAGAAAGGTTTTTATAATCTCCTCCTTGATTTGACCTGTGTCTGTCTTCTTTTAAAAAAAGAAAATGTTTTTATGCGAAATAACATATGCACAAGTTTAAATGCAGTATCCTGCTAAACGACTGCCTACTCCCAGTTCTGTTCCCCGTAGGCAGCTGAATCTTTTTAAAACATCTCTTCTTATATTTACCT
The DNA here is from genome assembly GCF_027475565.1 of Acinonyx jubatus. NCBI lineage: Eukaryota > Metazoa > Chordata > Mammalia > Carnivora > Felidae > Acinonyx > Acinonyx jubatus. Next base: position 22,025,956 of record NC_069397.1, read on the forward strand.
CCATTTTTCCACATAATATGCTTCTGCTGATATTTCTTGATTCATCAATTTTAGACACAATCTATTGACTTACTACTGTAATAGGTGAGGATTTATCTCCCTCACACCCCTGTCACTTCTTCCTGCCATATCTCTCTTTGGAGTCCATCATTAGTCACCTCTGTGATCTCCCAACCTCTGGAGTGGCACTTGACAAAAAGAGAATCTGCATGTCGTAAAGAGGATATTAATATCCCCACCCTTCACCTTGCTTCTCCCATTCCACCTCCTAACTTTGGCCGTTCATACTTTTACTTGTTTGTTGGTAAGGTTGCTAATATTTACATGTATCCTGCAACCATATAGGTCTTTCATATTGATTCTAAGAGTTGAAAATCACTGAAAAGCACTTACATATGTGTGCCTCGGTAAAGACCATTCATTGCAGAGCCGAGTGGCTACTAGGATTACGGTTTTCTTTCAGGTACGTTTGTGTATCTGTGCGTGTGTATGCGTGTGCGTGCACACTTGTAAGTTTCCACTTGCCTTTCTTTATTCTTTTGTCTTATTTGTCTTTATCACATTCCCAATTCTTTTTTTTTAACGTTTATTTTCGAGAGAGAGACAGAGTGCGAGCAGGGGAGGGGCAGAGAGAGAGGAAGACACAGAATCCGAAGCAGGCTCCAGGCTGTGAGCTGTCAGCACAGAGCCCAACGTGGGGTTCAAACTCACAAACCGTCAGACCATGACCTGAGCCAGTCAGATGCTTAACCGGCTGAGCCACTCAGGTGCCCCAACATTCCCAATTCCTTTTAAAAGTCCTTATAAATCAGGAGTGCCTGGGTGGCTGCAACAGTTGAGCGTCAGACTCTTGATTTTGATCAGGTCATGATCCCAGGATCATGGGATCGAGCCCCACATTGAGCTCTGTGCTGAGCATGGAGCCTGCTTAAGATTCTCTCTCTCTCTCTCTCTCTCTCTCTCTCTCTCTCTCTCTTTCTCTCTCTCTCTCTCCCTGTGCCCCTCTCCCCTGCTCACACTCATTCTCTCTCTAAAATAAAAAAGTCTTGGGGCGCCTGGGTGGCTCAGTTGGTTGAGCAGCCGACTTGGGCTCAGGTCATGATCTCACAGCTCGTGAGTTCGAGCCCCACATTGGGCTCTGTGCTGACAGCTCAGAGCCTGGAGCCTGCTTCGGATTCTGTCTCTGTCTATCTCTCTGCCCCTCCCCTGCTCGCTCCCTCTCTTCTCTCTCTCTCAAATATAAATAAACATTAAAATTTTTTAAATAAAAAAAGTCTTAATAAATCATATTCTATCCAGTCCTCCTTTTCATGAGGGAATACCACTGGCACCACTCTCCCCTACTGGTCCTCTTGCTTCAATCCAGACTGGTGTTCTCTAGGCCTGTTCACATCCCATACCCTGGAATTCATCCCTGCTCTGCTGAGTTCTATCTACAGTTTTGTGCCTTCCCACTCTTCCCCCTTGGATGGTTTATTCCTCCAATATTGTAACACATCCTCAAGTTGCTTCTTTAAAAAAGATTCACAGGTGATAAATTTTCTGGGTTCTGGCAACTTGAATGGTGGGTTGCCTGGGTATAGAAATCATAGGCTGAAAATAATTTCTTCCAGAATTTTGAGGATATCTGATGTTGCTGATGAAGTCTGATGCCCATCTGATTCTTGCTCCTTTGTAAGTGACCTTATTTCCCTCTTGGAAGGTGTTTAGAATATTCTTTTATCTTACTCTTCTGACTCACAATAATATGAAATTTGGTATGGACTCTTCTTCCTATGTATTGTGTTGAGCACTCAATGGGAACGTTCTTTTTTTTTTAATTTAATGTTATTTATTTTTGAGAAAGAGAGACAGAGACAAAGCACGAGCAGGGGAGGGGCAGAGAGAGGGAGACACAGATTTTGAAGCAGGCTCCAGGTTCTGAGCTGTCGGCACAGAGCCCAACGTGAGGCTCAAACTTGTGCACTGCGAGATCATGACCTGAGCTGAAGTCGGATGCTTAACCAACTAAAACACCCAGGCACCTCATGGGACCTTTCTTATTTTAACTTGAAACTTACATGTAATTTTATATCTAACATATTGTAAACTACACAAATATGTATCCGGACACAAACATTTCCAGTATCCAGGTTCCTCCATGCCTTCTCCTGGTTAGTAGCTTTCCAAGAGTAGCCACTTTTCTCTTCTATCTCTATAAACTTAATTTTGCCTTTTTTGAGTTTTATATGAATGGACTTTTACAATATAAACCCTTCTGTATCTGGATTCTTTATCTTAACATTATGTCTCTAATATTCACCCATGTTGTTCCATGTAGAGAATGCTGGCTCTTTTTTCATTGCTGTATATTCCACCATGAGCATATACCCACAATTATGTCTACAAATAATGAGGAGCTCCATTATTTAGACAGAGGAACTGTCTCTAAGTTTTGAGCTGCTTCTGTAACATTCTTGCATGTTTTTCAGTGGAAATAAGTATTCATGTCCCTTCAGTCTACATTTAGAGGTAAAATTTGGATCACAGGGCAGGCACACATTTGACTTTTCTAGATGCTACCAAACAGCCTTCCAAAGCAGTGCATAAATTTACACTACCCGTGGCAATGCCTGAGAGTGCCACTTGCTCTACATTCTTGCCGTATTTTCAGACCTTTTGCTTTTGCCATACTAGGGGTGTAGTGATATTTTATTATGGTTTTAATTAGCATTTCCCTGATGACTAACAATATTCAGCATGTTTTGCATATGTTTATTGACCATTTTTGTACTTCCCTCGGTGACTTATTTTGTAAATCTTTTGCTCATTCTCAGAAGCAAAAGTTTCTTACGCTGTGAACTTGTCGGATTTCTGCATATACTCTAGATGCACCTTCTTTGTTGGGTGTATGCATTACAAACATTCCAGGTCTTTGGCTTTTCTCTCTCAATATTGTCTCTACTGAAGAAAAGTCCTGGGTGGCTCAGTCAGCTGAGCATCCGACTTTGGCTCAGGTCATGATCTCATGGCTTATGAGTTCAAGCCCCACGTGGGCTCTGTTCTGACAGCTCAGAACCTAGAACCTGCTTCAGATTCTGTGTCTCCCTCTCTCTCTGCCCCTCTTCTGGATTCTTTTTCCTTTAGATACGTTATTGTCTTACTTTTCACATTTAGGCCTCTGATCCATCCTGAACTAATTTTTAAGTTTATTTATTATGTTCAGAGACAGAGTATGTGAAAAGGGGAGGGGCAGAGAGAGAAGCAGAGAGGGAATCCCGAGCAGGCTCCATGGTGTCAGCACAGACCCAGACACGGGGTTTGATCCCACAGACCATGAGATCATGACCTGAGCCAAAATCAAGAGTCAGATACTTAACTGGCTAAGCCACCCGGGCGCCCCATCCTGAATTTTTGCATTTGGTAGAAATCAGGATGAATGTTCATTTCTTTTTCATATGGATAGCCAACTGGCCCAATATTAATAGGCTCTTCTGAATCTAGATGCAGGTCTGCCAGCTTTCGGAAGTTATCTTGCATTGTTTCTTGATAATCTTCAACCCTCCCTTTTCTCTGTCCTGGAACTCCTATTATTCACATGTGAGACCTTCTAGATTCTTCCTCTGGGCTCTCTTTGCTCTCTCTACTTTCCTCGCATTTTTCCTTTTTTGTTTGCTTTCTGAGAAATCTCAGCTTGATGTTCCAGTCCTTGTATTGAATTTCATTTCAACAATATCTTTTTATTTCCAAGGATTCTATCTTGCTTTCCCATTGTTCTTATTCCACAGCTCTGCCCTCCTTCTGCTTGTTGATGGAGAGCTGCCTTTTCATGCCACTTGGGGAGCCACGGTCACTCCGCGCAGGGCCTTCTGCACAGAAGCCAAGGGCTGGAACATCCGATCTTGGTTGAAGTTCCAGAGGGGGACTCCTAGCTCCAGAGGAGTTGTTTTCCCGGTCTTCTTCCTTCTCATTCTCTTTCTCATTGTCTAAGGTCAGATTCCCTGAGGCAGTGAACTTGGAAACAGCAATTTACCTGCAGGGGATTTATGGGGGTGCCCCTGGGGCCACCCGGCAGAGAGGGTGAAGGAAGCAGAAACGGGCAGAGGGAGGAGCTGAACCGCCATGCAATTGCCATCAAGGCTTCAGCTGATCCCAGAGGTAGCTCTGGAGTTGGACTGGGTTCTTCAGAATTATGCCTTCTTGAGGACAGGGGGCAGGAGTTTTAACCTCCCCATCCCACTGTTCAGTTGCTGACTGTAGCCTATGCGGGAGAAGGCGAAGCAGCTCCCTTCGCCTCAGGGAAGCTTTTGGAGAAGGACTCAGCAGGGAGCCTCCTAACCCCTTGCACTGTAAGGGGTCCATTCGTGCACGTGCTCACTCCCACTGGAAGTGTTGTCTGTGTCCCGCAAAACCTAGGGTAGTCTGTCTCCTTTTATAACAGGCCAGAACTTCCCCCAGCCAGGCTGCATGCTATCTCTAGTCATTGGTCTGGTAGCCAGACGAGAAGTGAAGGTAGGTCCTGAGGACAGTGCGTATTGTCCAAGACAGGCCTCTGTGTCATCTTCTGTAAGAGCAGAGCCAGGGTGACTCTTGTTGGCCTTTAACAGGGAAAAGCAGGCCATTTCTGCAGGCCGAAAGGGACCAAGGGGGTCTGAAGATTCATGATATTCAAGTGGTTTGACCCAGATGTTCCAGTCACAAGCCGGGGAGTTCCCACTCCTTCCCAGTTATAGTTATGACCTTGGGGTAGCAGACTAGGCTTGATATTTAGTTTTTTCTGCCCTTCAGTTCCAAGATCATTTTAAAGGTTTGCTCCTTGGACCACTCCCGGCACTAACTTTCTTAAGTCAACTTAAATAAGCTTTCAGAAAGAGATTCGTGTTCAAAAAGTTTATTGGAAGTTGCCTTGGGACCAACACCCATGGGGAAGCGTCAGTGCCCTCTAGCTGAGGACCTCAAGGAAAACCTCTACGGTGCACAGGTTGGGTTTATTGTTTGGTGCAATGGGGCAGAGCAGACACCATGGGGACCAGTAGGACCTCTCAGGAGAAGGTGTTTAAAAAGACTTATTATAGGATCTGGGCTCATGGTAGGTGATTTGGGGGATGGTTCAAGGAAGCAAGACTTTGCTCTTAGCAAGCAAGGGTAATTCTATGATTGGGTGTCTTAATAAATCTTATCTAGAAGGAAGGAAGACCAAAGCGAGGCTAAAGTTATAGTTGGGAAAAAGCACACCCCACCCCCGTTGGGACATGGGGGTGTTTGCTATTTTTGTGGCTTGGACAGTGGTCATGCTTTTGTCCTTGCTTCGACAAGATTACAGAGTGGTCTTGTTTTGTGCCTCACTTCAGCATGATCACTGAGTGGTCATGTCCAGTGTTCTGTGAGAGGGTTCCTGTCCAACAGGGCAACACCAAGGCCAAGGTGTGAGTGCAGGGCCAGCTTCTAGGTGTCAGAGGCTGTGAAGGAAGCAGGATTGGGCAGAGAGAGAAACTGAATTGTGATGTAGTCACAGCAAAGACTTCAGCAGATCCCACAGGGAGTTATGGAGCCAAGTTGGCCCTTCAAAGTTGTCCCACTCTGAGGACAACTTATATCTCCCCCTCTGCACAGTGAGCAGTCATTGGTTGCAGACCATCCCTGGGAGCGGGTAAGACCTTGGGTGAGGCAGCTGGGGTTTTTTGGCTATAGCAATCCCAGAGAACAACTCAACTGAGAGCCATCAGCTGGGGGAATGAATGGTCCAGCCCTGAAGGGGGCATCTGGGCAGCGAGGCACAGCATCCTCTACATTCAATCTCAATCTCGCTCTCTCCCTCTCTTTTTTCCTCTCTCTCTCCCATGCACACAAACAGACACACGCGCACACATGCCCCATCTGGAACCGAGACCCTGAAACCCCTTCTATGTACTAGGCCTTGCTACGGGGAAATGGAGGAATCCACTTGTGCCCGTCTTCTCAGCCCCACCATACCCACACCCCCCATTTGGGCCTGATGAATGGGAGAGAGGGGAGAGAGACCTGAGGCAGGTCAGACATGGGGGAGAGAATTAAAACCACTGAAACTAACACCTTTGCACCAAAGCCCCCCACCACAAACCCTAGCTCAGCCCTGTCTTCCCCACCCCTCCTGGAAGCAAAATAATGTAAAACATCCTTCCATGTAGCTAATCTGCACTACAAAGAGAAGTTGGGGAGAGAGATTTAGGCTACAGGGAAGGATTCAAATTGAAAATGCTCAGGGGGCCCCATTAATAAAAACAATAATTCAGCTCCTTACTGAGCAATCCCAGAACAAAGAGGAGAAACCGCTGATAAGGAAGGGGGGACAAGAGGAGGTGAGACAGAGATAGGCTGACAGACCGGGCTAGAACCAAAATGCCCCATTGAATTTCTCCAGAGAAACGTGAAGTTCTATGGTTTTAATAAGCCCACACCACACTTTTCCCTGGCTGCTTCCCATGATAGATCTCCCCACTGGAGCCATAAAGATCCCCTCCAAGGGGTGAGATGACCAGAGTTCTGGACTCCTTGGGAATCTCCCTACATCTCCCAAATTTGCTTGCACAAGGAAGCACAGGATGAGCGCTAACATCACAGTCACCAATTACATGTCAGACACTGTGCTCACTAGTTTGTCCCCTATCTCTTATAATCTCCAGCAGCCCAGTGATAATGTTAATAACAAAACAATTAGCATAGTCTGGGAGCTAATTACATACCAGATGCTGTGCTTTATCTCACTGACCCTCATAACAAAACTGACAGGTAGACCTACTAATATCCCCAAATCCCCCTGGTAACAGCTTTGCTGAGATATAATTCACATACTAAACGAGTCACCCATTAAAGCACACAAGTCAATGGTTTTTAGTAGACTGTCAGAAGACGGCTGCATGATTATACAATATTTTCATCATGCCCCCTCACCTGCCAAAAAGCCATACCTTTTAGTTATCACTCCCCAAACCCCTTCGCCCCCAGCCCTAGATGACCACTCATCTGCTGTCTTTATACATTTGCCTGTCCTGGACATTTCATGTAAGTGGAATCATACAATATGTGGTCTTCTGTGACTGCTTCTTTAATTTAGCATAATATTCTCAAGGTTCACCTATGCTGTACCATTTATCAGCACTTCATTCTTTGTTACAGCTGAAAAATATTTCATTGCGTGGATATACCACATTTTGTTTATCAGCCCATCAGATGATGGCCATTTGGCGTCTTTCTACCATTTGGCTACTTTTTGGCTATAAACATGGGTGTATAAATTTTTGTGTGGACATATGTTTTCATTTCTCTCAGGTATATATGTAGGAGTGGAATTGTGGAATCATATGGTAATTCGTGTTGAACTTTTTTTTTTTTAACGTTTATTTATTTTTGAGACAGAGAGAGACAGAGCATGCACGGGGGAGGGTCACAGAGAGAGGGAGACACAGAATCGGAAACAGGCTCCAGGCTCTGAGTGGTCAGCACAGAGCCCGACGCAGGGCTCGAACTCACGGACCGCGAGATCATGACCTGAGCCGAAGTCGGACGCTTAACCGACTGAGCCGCCCAGGCACCCCTGTCTTTTTCTTTTTTATAGGCATCCTACTGCTGTGAAGTGATATCTCATTGTGGGTTTGATTTGCATTTCCCTTGCAGCTAATGATGTTGAGCATCTTTTTATGTGCTTACTGGCCATTTGTACGTCTTCTTTGGAGAAGTGTCTGTTCAGATCCTTTGCCCATTTGTAATGGAGTTATTTGTCTTTTTATTATTGAGTTGTGAGCATTCTTTATATATTTGAAATACAAGTCCTTTATCAGATATATGATTTGAAAATATTTTCTTTCGTTCTGTAGGCTACTTCATTTTCCTGATAGTGTCCTCTGAAACACAAAGGTTTTTCATTTTGATGAAGTCCAACATATCTATTTTTTCTTTTGTTGCTTGTAATAACCCCATTTTACATATGAAGAAAATGAGGCAGATTTCTAGCAACTTGCCCATGAACACACAATAGTAACTGGCAGAAGCCAAGTCACTCTCTGAAGGAACTCCGAAGCTTCCTTGGAGGGCTTGAGCATGAGCAGGGACTGTGTCTCCTGTAGCTGTAGGCCTGCCTGAACTGGGGCAGGTCTCCCAACCCTGAGAAAATGCTTACTCCCGTCCCTGCCCATGGGAGTCAGGAATGGCCACAGCATCAGGCCCTGGCAATAAAATGGGGCTACCCTATCCAAAGTGTTGATAACGCTCAACAAGTCTGCCCCAAAGGGCCACAGAGCACAGAAGAGAAATTCTTCCTCCTGGAACGTGTGTACACGATAGTATGGCCTGTGGCAGGTGGATGGATAAAAGGAACCTCTCAATCTAGAACCCATCGACTCACCAGAGCCCCAGAGCTCACCCAATAGTATTAAGAGAGCCTTACAAAGTCCCTCTTGCTCCACTTTGATATTTCCCATACATCACCTCATTTTTCCTTATAAATATCCATTCCTTCCACAAATGTTGAATCAGGCACCCATTCAATGCAAAGCGCTAAGCAGAGAAACTGGAAGATAAAGTATTTTTCTCTCTAGATCACCCCGAGAAGGGGAGGAAACTATAGTCTGTGATCTAGAGATGAGGAAGTGGAAACACCAGAACATTTCATGACTTCACCAAGGTGATTAAACCAGACAGTGCTGACCTAATAAAGTCCAGATCCCTGGGACCTGTGGTCAGGTTCTATCTACACCACAACGAACATCAGTCAGTGGAGTCAAACTCAAGGTTACCTCTGCCTTCGTTTCCCGTATAAGAATGGGATGTGCCCATTAGAGAAATATTACCCAAACCTGAAAACACAAAGGTGGCCACAAGTGAGTCTCACAGCCACCCTGCCTTCCGCCCATTCTGCTAAAACAAAGGGGTAGCCCCACAGCTCCAGAAAGGAATTATTGGCAGGTGCTGATTTGGCAATCTGGCTTCCTGCTAGGAAGATTAGGGTCCAAACCCATCTTTTGATTATTACTATTTTACGACTAATTTTCCAGTCAAATCCTTTATTTGTGCAAAAGCCCATCTGGCCTTAAGCACATTCTTCTTGTCTTTGAATTTTATCTTTTTAATTAAAAAAAAAAAAACACTCACATAAGGCGGCACAAATTAGGTCACCATCAAAGAGTTGCCTTCCCAAAGAGCAACTCTGTAGATATTTAACCCTAGCGCTGCCGCTCATGCTGGCAGTGGTTCTGTCCAGGTTGCTCCGCAGCCCTTAGGCTCGGTTTTTTTTCTCTCCAATAAGTGGTTTGGGTTCCACACTCCTGAAAGCTCCCCCTACCTCTAACATCCTTGGGTTCTTATCTAGGCCCGAGTCACCAAGCAGCAACTATGATATACCTGAGGATGGGATGGTAGCCAAGATGCATGATGACCTTAAATGCAAACAAAGGGCACACTCCACCTGTTCTTGAGGATGACAGGCCCATTTATTGAGTACCTGTTGTATGTCAGAAACCTCATCTTTAATCTTCCATCACTGGTGTGAAGGAGCAGCCAAAGGATTTCCTTTTAAATATAAGCCAGAGCCTATCATTTCTCTGCGCAAAACCCTCCAAAGGCTTCCTACTTAACTGGGAGTCAAAGCCAAAATCCCAACAATGACCTATGAGATCCTACATGATCTTCCACCTCTCCCTTCCCCTCTGATTCCTCTCTCCCCACTGCCCACAGCACCCCAACCACACTGGCCTCCTCACTGCTCCGTGGATGTGACAAGAACACACTCACCCCTCAGTCTTTGCTCCCGCTATTCCCTCTGCCTGGAATTTTCTTCCTCTGAACCAGTAGTTCTCAACCAGGGGATGATTTTGCCCCCTTAGGGGCACATTTGACACTGAGTGAAGACATTTTGGGTTGTTGCAACTGGAGAGAGGGTGCTACTGGCATCTAGTGGGTAGAGGCCGGATGCTTCTACACATCCAACAATGCACAGGAGAGTCTCCACAACAAAGAATTATCCCACCTGAAATCGCAATAGGGTTGAGGTTGAGAAGTCTTGACCTAGATGGTTTCATGGTGCATTCTTCCACTTCCTTCAGGTTTCTGCTCCTCCCTTCTTACATAAAATAGAGAACTGCCCAAGTCGGCGGTCCCCACCTCCTTATTGTCTTAGGTTTCTCCCTGGGACCTAGCGCCCTCTGACTCTAGCTGTCTCTTTTCCCAGCCGGAACGTAAGCTTCCTGAAGGGAGGGAGCTTTGTCTGTCTCATTTGCTGCATATTTCCCAACACCTGAAAAGATGTTCTGAATGAACAAATCAATTATCTCCCTCTCACAACTGTGGAAACTGAGGCTCAGTTAAGCTAAGTGGTTTACTCAAGGTCACTGTGATGGCTGATGTGGTGTGCTTCCCAGCTGCCCTCCCAGGGCTCAGCTGCTCACCTCCCCAGGGGCCAAGGCTCTTGATTATTGAGGCTCCCGGCTGAGTCCCGCTTCAGGCACTGCCTTCAGCTAACATCTGCCTTGCCAAAGCGTATGCCCTTCTCTAGGAAGCCTATATCTAATGTCTGGTCAATGGGGGTACAAAGTTCTGGCTCCCTTGCCTCCATCTGGGACAACCCCCAAAAGCCATTCTGGCCCTAAGCCTCCCCCTGGGATTGGCTGAGGCTTCCTATTGCAACTGTACCATGATTCAACTTCCCCCTCGGCCCCCTCCTTCTTCTCTCTCACTCCCTTACAGCTACGCTTCCTGAGCACACACTGCCATGAACCTCCCACACACCCACACACACATTTAGGTTACAGAATCTATTTCTGGGGGAACCTGACCTATGACAGTCACAAAGCTTGAAACTGGCAGAACTTGAATTCTTACTCAGATCTAATCAAATTCAGCATCCTTGCTCTTTTGGGTCTTCGACACTGCCTCGGCCTAGACTTTGATCAGCCACAGGTAAGGCTCCATGTGATGAATATGACAGAGTCCTTGTTTTTGAGTCATCCCAGTCCTCAGGGAGAGACAATTAATTCCCCAACCAACCCACTGGAACCGAGTATCAAGGGCAGAGTGGGCTGGGCACCAGAGGAACCCATGGGCAGCCCCACTGGGACAGGCTGCCTTGGGATCTAAACGACAAAAATGCCTCCTGCCAGGTCCCTTCCCCCAGGCTCACAGCACAGACCCTGCAACCTCCAGAGAAGATCCCAGCCAGCAGGACCTAGAGCAGCCACTGCTACCTGAGCAACTTGAGGTAAGCCTGGAAAAAAGGACCACTAGGTATCTTGTTTCGATGGAAAAGGATACAGAATTCCCTGTCCCAGGTTGGGGCATCTCCAGGCTCAGTCTGGTTCTCAGCACAGTGAAAACCCGATGTCCTCCTAAACGCCCCTCCTCCAGCCTCTCCTGGGGCTTGGCACTGATCTGGTGGCCACTTTATCTTTTATGTAGTTTCCTTCCATGCTTTCCTATGCCTCCCACAGTTCCTGGGAGTCTCAAGAAATTCTCCAAACACATTCACCCTCTACTGTGAAATTCCATGGTGCAGTCCCATCTCACAGTCCTGGTTTTTGTCATTACACCAGGCTTCTCAGATGCTCAACAAATGTCATCAAAGGAAAAAGGAGGGAAGGGAAGGGAAGGGAAGGGAAGGGAAGGGAAGGGAAGGGAAGGGAAGGGAAGGGAGGAGAGGGAAAGGGGAAGGGAGGGGGAGGGGAGGAGAGGGAAGGGAGGTAAGGAAAGGAGAAGGAAGAGAGGGGAGGAGAGGGAAAGGAGGGGAGGAGAGGGGAAGGAAGGGAAGACGAGGGGAGGGGAAGGGAGGGGAAGGAAGGGGAAGCGAGGGGAAGGGAAGGGGAGAGGAGGGGAGGGGAAGGGAAGAGAAGGGAAGAGAAGGGAAGGGAGGGAAGGAGAAGGGAAGGCAGAAAGACCAAATAACCTACTCGTGACAGTGATTACTTGTATTTATCTGTTTGAACGTCTAGGGCATCCTAAAGCATGCCCCAGCATTTAGGGATTTCTCCAGGGCTCCTATCCTCCAAGGCGGGTCACTTGCCTCCATCTTACAGCTGGAAACACTGAGGCTGGAGAAGACAAGAGAAAGTTCTCCTGAGTACATTTAGAGGCAGCAGCAAGAGATTCAGACCTTGGGCGTCCTAATTGCTTGGCTGTGCTGAGACCCTGGGTGTGAAATACTAATGGAAGGATTCCGCCCACGCAGTGAGTGATCAGAGAGCAGGTGAACAGATGCCCACAGACAGATCAGAGGCGCATCAGCAGGAGTGGGAGCCATTCCAGTTCTTCACCACCAGCCCTACCTCTTTCTCCGCTGGCTTCAGGGAAGGAAGCTGGACCCTAGGAGCCATGCGGTCTCCCCAGGGGTTCTGGCCCTGGCACCCTCTGGCCGCACTGCTCTACATTGGCCATCCTCCACCCAGCCCTGCCTTTGGACCTGAAGAGCTGAGGCAAAGCACCAGCTCTGCCTCCTACCTGCTACTTGAGCCTTGGCCAAGGCCTTTTCCTCTTCTGGCCTCACTTTCCCTGACTGTAAAATGTGAAAGCTGGGCCTGATGGTTTCTGAGGGATCCTTCCAGCAGGAAAACCTCCAGGCTCTCAAGCCCACCAGGTGAAAGACACGGGAGCGGCCCCACCGTGTCACCCAGCCCTCCTCACCGGGGTGCACACTGGCCCTTGCTGACCAATCAGTTAACAAAGCTGAAGGCCCTCAAGGTGTCTGCTTCCCAGTCCAGTCTCCCTTACTTTCCTAGGGCTTCTCTGTACCCCAACTCCTGGCTCTAGGGCCAGAACCCGGAGGACCTCTCACAGCTACAGAGAAGAGAGACCAAAACTTGCTGAGCACCTCTGCCATACCAGGCACAGAGCCGTGGGCTTTTGCGTGTATTTCTCACGAGGTTCCTTCCAGTGGGTAGTTTTATCCCCACCCAGTCTAAGGCTCAAAGGGGTGAAGTACCATGTTGAACATTACACAGCTCTTGGTGGGCAAGGCCAGAGTCCAGCCTGGAACATATATGCTTCCTGAGAGCACACCCTCCTGAACTTCCCCCCGCACACACAAATTTGGGTTACAGAATCGATTTCTGACTCTACAGAATCATCAGGGAGGTCGCTTACAGTGAGGACCTGTCTCCTCTCTCCACCTTCCCCACCCCTCGAGTGGGAGAACAGCCCCTTCTTCCACTTTAGAAGGAGGAAGACCGCATGTTGCTCTGAGAAGCCAGGCTTCGGGGCTCATGTGAGAAGGAGCCAGAGAACATGCGAGAAACCCAGACTCAAGAGGCACCAGCCTTGAGACTGGCTCCTAACTCTGCCATTCGCTAACCGGCTTAACCCAAACAGGTTGTAACTAGCTCTCTTACCTGGAAGGAAAGGACAGAAGTACTTGCCTCATTGAGTGGTTACAAAAACTGAACCCGACAACGGCTATGAAAACGCATGGCACAGAGTATGTGTTGGATAAACACAACCCTCCTGACATTCCCCACCCCCACCCCCACCATCCCCCAGCCCAGCTTCTCTTAAACTCAAGTCCTGACTCTCTTCACACGGTAAGTCCCAAGAGATAAGCATGGAGACATTCACCTTAGCAAAATGTCTCTAGCATAAAAACATGCTCAGGATGGCGATTTGCTTCCTCTGCCCCTGCCCCACGGAGGAGTCACAGCACAGGCAGTGGCCACGGCAATCACCGCAGCCAAGCGGACCACAGCAGGCTTTGCCTTCCTTCCCTCCAGCCTGGGAGCCTGCCATCTTCATGCATTCCATTCAAGCTGAAAGTTGGCACACAGGCGCACAAGCCAGATGTTTGAGTTTTGTTAAGAGCGGCTTAAATAAAGCCTTTAAAACAATAATTCTCAGCCATCAAAGGGACATTTCTCTTCTGGCTTCATCTTTCTGACACACAGGAGATTTTTTTTTTTTTTTTAAGAAGAGAAGGGGCTGAAAAACAACCCTTCTACAAAGCAGGAATCTTTTTTAAAGCACATGGATTTTTCCATCATGCTCTGCTTTTCTGTTATCGCCAACAAAAGAGAAAAGGAACTTTGGGGAAGAGCCAATTTCCTCCAGCCCTTGACACACACCTGCAGCTCCAGAAGGTGTTTGGGGGAACTTAAACAGGTGGTGGCCATCTGACAAACTTCCTAAGGCAAAGTTTAAGCAGACATACACTTGGATGACATTGGCAAGTTGGGGAACCTGCCTCCTTCTCCCTCCTGACCCCTCTTACTCTCCCAATGGAGACTTTGTCAAAAGTGTGCTTGAGAGAGGGACAAAGCTTGCCCCTCCACCATCATGATACCAGGAACAGTGATCTGGGAATGGATGCAGGTCGCAGTCTAGAAGCACTCCTTCCCAAGGAAGGTGATATTGAAGGTAACACGCATGGGGCAAAGCCACCCAGAAGGTTTTCCTGGGCACAGTTGCATGACATTTCCAAGAACCAGTCACAACACATCATTGTCTTGGTACCCACTATTAAATTCCTAGAGACTCTGATAGGATAAGCCTGGTGTGGCTTTAAGAACAGACCCACTGGGTAAGAGCCATAGGAGAAACTACATGCTCAAAAGCAGAATAAGGCTTCCAAAAACAGCCAAGTAGCTCCCATCAGGCTTGTCCTCCCACAGGTAACAACTACAAATTCTGTATAAAATATTTTATACAGAGGCACTGGTAAAACAACAAACAGGCAGAAATTGGAGAAGAATTGATACTTGGAAGAATGACAATGGGTATATTTTATGTTTTTAAAGCATTTTTCCTGAGGGCAGACCACAGTCGGTGTCAAACAGGATAGCTAAATTTATAGGAAATCTGAAATCATAGTGGCTTGAAGAAACAGAGAAAATGTGAGTGAACACAGCAGCTGGAAAGTGATGGCAGAAACCCCAGAAAGGAGAGAGCCACAGAGATTAAGCCCCAATTTCTTTGTATAATCTCTACCTAAATCTCTGGCTGATCCTTCAATATACATGCACAAGAGAGACAAAAACCCCAACTAAAATTAAATGACCTGAACTGAGATTTCAGCTGCTGCCAACCATACGGGAGACAGTTTGAAGTTTGAGCCCAGTCAAATTAAAAACAAAAAATTGATACTCTTTTAGAGGAATAGAACAGAATCTAGAGTCTCTCTAATAGTTCATAAACAATGTCCAGGATACAATCCAAAATT
This sequence comes from Acinonyx jubatus, assembly GCF_027475565.1. NCBI lineage: Eukaryota > Metazoa > Chordata > Mammalia > Carnivora > Felidae > Acinonyx > Acinonyx jubatus. The sequence goes on from NC_069397.1 coordinate 22,041,098, forward strand.
ACTAGACATATGAAGAAACAGGAAAATGTGACCACAGTCAAAGAGAAATAAATGAAGACCAATGGTGAGATGACACTAGGGCTTTAATGGACACAAAAGTGGGCCTGGTATAAGAAATCACTTTGCCGAAGAAACTCTTACACTGAGGTCACACAGGCCCGGTTTGTGTCCCACCTCCACCACATCCAGCTGGATGATTGTGACCAGTTCCTTTACTTCTCTCAGCCTCAGTTTCCTCATTTGCCAAAAGAAAGTAACACCACCTTCCTCCCTTGGTCATCATGGAACCAAATTAAATAAGAACATGAAAGTGTCTGGGACAGTATTCGCAATGTAGTATGAGCTCAATAACTATTTGTTGACTCTAAATAATGATTCCCAAGTCAACAGCACATCTCCACTCCTACACTTGAGGAGTCTAAACCCTCCACACGCCACCTCCTTCAGTTCTTAACATGGGAATGTTTTGCATTAAAGAACCGGAGTTCTGGGGAAATCTCTCTGATACATTCTAAGGGACAGCCCCACCCATCTAAGTCATTCAAATGCACACATCCGGGGATGCCCTAGTGGCTCAGTCAGTTAAGCGTCCAACTCTTGGTTTCAGCTCAATGTCATAATCTCACAGTTCCTGGGTTCAAGCCCCACGTCATGCTCCATGCTGAAAGTGCAAAGCCTGCTTGGGATTCTCTATCTCTCTTCCTCTCTGCCCCTCCCCTGCTCGCTCTCTCTCTCTCTCTCTCTCTCTCTCCCTCTCAAAATAAATAAACTTAATTAAAGAAAAGACAAATGCACACGTCCAGCCACACTTTCAGTAGGGCCCTAAAAGGGATGAAGAGAAACCAGCAATGCTCCCTACCTAGATATCATCCTGTTAAATGGCTGCTTAAACTAAGTCCTGCCTCCTAGACTCTGGAAGCCCCACCCTCAACTAGGAACGCGGTGATCAGGAACTGAGATACCAGGACAGTCCTGAGGTCAGATGTTGTTCAGGTGAGAAGGGGACTGAGAGTTGACGTGGTCTAATCTCTTCATTTCAGACCCTGGAAATCTAGAAAAGGAAGGGAGAAGAGGTGCCTATGGTAGATTCCCCTGGAAAATTAAGAGAATCCACCACCTTGACACGACACCTTAGAGGATACCAAGCACATATTCATTCAGAATTTTATTTCATCCATACCACAGCTTTATGAGTTATGAAAGGGGCCGATGGAAGGGAATGCTTTTTCCATTTTTCAGATGAGGAAATTGAGCGCTAACAGGCAATGTGACTTGCTCTGTGTCACCCTGTCAAGCATTGTCTCCTAGGGACTCGTCTCTGTCTCTCCCTCCCTGATCCCCAGATACAGCCATTTCTATTAGACAATGTACTTGTCAATGCATTTCTTGGAGTTCATCCCAAGCAGAAGAAACTGGACAGAAGGTGGGACTATCCAGCAGGAACCATGCTGGGGAGGTGGCAAGAACCGGCTGCTACTGGTTAGCCATAGGAGCAAAGTCAGATTCCCACCCCACCTCTACCAGGACCCATAAATTTCTGGGGCCTTGACCTTGTGGATGGCCTTTGGGATGTCCCTCTGGGTTCCTGGGGTTGGATCTATGTGGAGTACACCACAGCAGACTCCGCAGACTCAGACTGAGGGTCCCCCCACCAAGTGACTAGAAAAGCCTCAAAAGAAGCCACTTGGACAACTGGGGGTCTGTCTCACTCTCTCAAGCCAGTCAAGCTTCTCATTCTGGCACTCACCCAAGGCTGAAGAATATGCCCCCTACCCTCACCTCCCTTCTCCTTAGTACTCAAGCAAGGCCCAGGCCACAGCGAGACCAAATTCAGATTTGGGGACTGGCCAGTCCCTCTGAAGCCTGAGGAATCCCTGCCCCCTCACTGGACTCCACTTGTCCCATTTGGCCAGGACACAGACAACCTCCCACAAAGCTAGTGGCACGGATGCTTAGGCCCAGGCCTGCTACACTCCAGCCCTGCTCCCACCTCTGCCTCCCCTAGCTACGCCCTCCAGCCCTTCAGACCAGTCCTCTGGTCTTCCCCTGGCCCCACCATGCTGCTATTCCGAGCTGCTCATAAATTGCCAAGTTTGATTCATTTTTCTTCATAAATTCAGAGCTTCCAGCCTCCTGTTTGATTTGTGTTCCTGAATTATCCATGAAATTTTCAATGGCTCAATGAACAGTCAAGCGGAGGTTCCCCCTTGGCCCCCAGAAGAAGCCACAGAGACCAAGAAAAATGATGGTGGAGGTACCAAAGGGGGAGTGGTGTGGTCCAGCCTCTACGGAGAGAAGAAACTTCAGGGGTACGGCAGGAGACCTACAGGAAACAGAGGGGAAGCAGGTGGCCAGGTCTGGAGAAGCTTCTCCTCTACCACCTAAGGAGATACAACCAGAGGGGGAGACGAACATAGCAGAGGTCACACAGCCTGTGCCTCAAATAATGATAAAGCCCCGGGCATTTCTTTGAATCCAGGATCATCAATCCACAGAGCATTAAGGCTGGAAGGACACTTCAGATACACCTAATTTTTCTTTTAGAGTCTGTGTGTGTGTGTGTGTGTGTGTGTGGCGAAGATACGTACCAAAATCTACCATTTTAACCATGTACAGTTAAGTACACTCACATTGCTGTGCAACCATCACCACCATCCATTTCTAGCACTTCACCTGATTTTACACACGGAAAACCTAGTGCCAAAAGACAAGAGGACCAGATCGGGGCCAGGTAGCATGTCTGTAGCAGAGACCAAGTTAGAATTTGTCCAATGGAGTGTCTAGAGGCAGACCCCCCCCCCCCACCAGAGATAGACCCCTATGGGAATGGGGGAGCACACAATGAGTGTGTGCTCCAGAAGAGAAACGGCCCCTCCCACCAGTCTCTGCACCCCATGGGTTCCCCACCTGACTGGCAGCCCCTCATCCTGAGCACCTGCTCATCCCTTCTTCCATAAACTTGAGAAACAGCCTGAGCCAGCAAACACAGTGGGTGTCTTGGCCCCCAGCAGGTTTATGGAAACCATCCATCCCCTGCTGAGAGCTTAAATACATCTACATAATCAGCTCCCCTTGACCCCGCTGCTCCCTTCATTTCTCATGGAACCTCACAGAGGCCCTCATTCTTCCTCTTTTTTTTTTAATTGAAAACATCAATTCCCCTCAAGTCAGGGAAGTATGGTGCTCTGTTTAGACCCAGGTGTGACACAGCTAGATTAGACCCTGGGAGGGAACAGTGATAAAATACATCTCCCACCACACAAACACACACACACACACACACACACACACACACTGGTGTGAGCATTTAATTACCATGGGAAATCACTTCCTGACACTAAATCTACTCCACTCTCTCTGTTCCAACCAGATGGCTTTTGCTGGAATATTTGTCCCCATAATGAGCCCTCAGCCTCTAACTAAATAATTCATACACAGGTAGGGCTGGGTCTTGTAGAAAGGTTTGGGACGAAGTAGAGGAGCCAGGGAAGACCCTCAGGACTGACGGAGGTAGGGGCTCAGGCCAGTCCATCAGGGGAGAGAGGGGAGGGTGTCTCTGTGAGAAGAGGACATTTAAGCTGACGGCTGAAAGTTTAAAAAGACCCAATCATGGGAAGAGGGGAGAGGAGAGCATTTCCAGCAAGAAGATGGCACATGCAAAGACTCCAGGCCTGGCCCATAGGTCTAGGGCCACCTGCTCCCCACCTTGTCCCAGCCCATCTCTCCTTGAGGTTTCTCCCTGCCCTGCTTACCACTACCTCGAACCCATGATTAGGGGAACAAGGTGACAAGCTGATAAGTAGTTATGCCACAATAACCCCCTGAGATAGATCAGGAAAATATTACTTTGGAGATGAGGAGAGTGTGCCTTAGAGACACTGAGTGACACATCATATGGGACAAGCAGATCCCCTCCTTCTAGAGAAGGTATCATTTGCTCGCTCCTGGAGGTTCCCAGCTAGGCTGAGTGGCAGAGTTGAGGCCACCACAGATAGGTCCCACTTCCTGCCAGAGGACCCTTCGGTCCCACCACCTACCGTACTCTTGGAGGGGGAGCCTGGGTGGCTGCGAGATGCTGTCCAGCAGAACAGCCAAGCAAGACAGGTATAGATGCCTAGCTTCCTCCCTTACCAACTGCACTACTGGTTCAGCTCACTTCACCCCTTCCAGTGTCACTTTCCTCATCTGTAAAATGAGCTTAATAATTTTCCCTACTTGATAAGGTTGCTCTGTAAACACCTGGCATGGTTCCCAGCAGGTAGTAAGTGCTCAAAAAAACAACAACCCAAAACCATACTTATTTATTAATAATCTTATTAGTAGTATTATTGGGGTTCAGGCACAAGACAAGATTGGATTTTTTTAATTTGCCTTAAAAATAAAGCACACCCAGGATGCCTGAGTGACTCATCAGGTGAAGTGTCTGTCTCTTGGTTTTGACTCAGGTCATGATCTCAAAATTCATGAGATCGAGCCCCAAGTCAGGCTCGGCACTAACAGCATGGAGTCTGCTTGGGATTCTCCCTCTCCCTCTCTCTCTCTCTCTCTGCCCTTCCCCTGCTCGCGTGCATACTGTCTCTCTCTAAACAAATAAACATTTAAAAAAAATAATAAAGCACACCCTTCACAGCCCACATTTATAGTTTTCACACAAAGCAAACACTGTCTTCATCCTCCCCTCCCTCTGTGAATGGCCCAGGGCTCTGGCCAGTGCCTCCATAGGAAGAAAGCCCCAGGATGCTGTGATGATCCAGGAAGGGGACATTCGGAAGGGCCACACAATGGTCTCTGTTGATTAACATGCTCCTAAAGCAACAACCTCATTATCTGATGCTCCTGGGTCCTACTGGGCCCTCTACTTCTATTTCCCAGTTGTAAGCAAGCAGCCATATAGCTGTGCCCTAAGTCATGAACAGACTTCCATGTTGTAATCAAATGAAACTCACAACAATGCCATCCAGCCACATGTGAGTGCTGTGTGTTATGATTATTCAGCTTCTTGGAGATGAACTCTCAATGATAAGCAGTGGCTCAGATAGGAAGCATCGGTATTTTTCTCCTTTGTCAGTTCTGAATCTTTAAATGGTGGTGGTATTAGACTGAATCCTGATCACAGACACATATACTGAAACTCATTCTCAGGAAGTTTCAGAGAGCCTGGAGCCATCAGGCAGGGTTCCCTGTTGCCCCCACCCCCACCAAGCGTACAGGTCGAGGCTCCCTGGGTCTGCAAGTGTCCCTTCCATTCCTCCCTTCATAAGGGCATCTAGAATGTCAGCCTGTTCACTGGTCTCAAGGAAAGCGGCTTCTAGAAGGAGCACGGATTCTAAATTAGAATGCCTTGCACTCAAATCTCGGCTCTGCCACTCACAAGCTCCATGACCTGGAATGGGTCACCGATCTCCTCAAGATTTTAGTCTCCCCATCTCTACATTGGGTCGTTGTGAGAATAAACAAACTAGCATATGTTTTAACAGAGCAGCACATTGGTTAGACCCTGGCATCGGACTGCTTGGCCTTGGGTGAGTCATTGGCCCTCTCCAAGCTTCAGTTTCCTCATCTGCAAAATCAGAATAGAAACAGTACCTATCCCATAGGGTTGTCGTGGGGCTCAACTAAGACCTTCCAAGCACAGTGCTGACACTCAGAGTGTGTGCCACAAATATCTCCTGAGGTGCTTCTAACACTGTTACTTGTTCTGTGCTTGGCAGATCTTAAGCCCTCCTCTCAAATGTGCCGGCTCCCTGCTCCTACTGGAAGGGACAGCCTGGGGGTCCTGGGCAAAGGTAACCCTGGTGCCCACAGCCACAGCTCCATGCCCAGGAGGTGGTAACACTGACACTGAGTTTCCTCTGGGGCAAGGTGGGGCAGGGAGATATGGACAGGGAAAAATCAGGGAAGCAACCAGACAGGTGGGAAGGCCAGGGTTCAGGCAGGGCTGGCTCCGGATCTCAGGGCTTTGGCTTGATAGACAGGGTGGGCCCAAAAATGTGGGCCTTTGCCCTTAGCAACGCTGAGATGCGAGGCCCCAAAGCCCTGGCTTGGACATGTGCTCCACTCATCTGGGAATGAATAATTTACAGTCTTTCCTCTTATACTGCTGAGGAGGAGAGGGAGAAGACTGTGAGGGTGCTGGGCACCCAAAGATGAGAAAGGAGGGTGGGAGATAACACAGCCCTTTCTCCGGCCTCTCTCTGGCCTATCAAGTCTCCCTCGGATGCTGGCAGACCTGCTGATCCTTCTCACGAGGGCCCACACCCCCAGATGTCAAGAGCTACGCGAACACGTTCAGAACACGCCGGTGCCTCGGTAAGACTAGCAGGGAAGAGAAAGGAAACGTTAATAAACGTGTGATGCTTGTACCAACATTGCCGAATGACTTCCACTTCCCCCACTTAGATCCCGCCTCTCCTGTTGACAAACTACTTTTTTCCTTCATTCAGAAAACACCCCTACTTCACCAGTCTGCGAGTGTAAATGGCACTCACAAGGCCCAGATGTCTCTAGCTCAGAGCACTCACCCTCTGCAGACTCTCTCCCATATCTGGGAGCCCTGAGGGCTTCCTCACTCATTAATAGGTTTGGGTTTCCACGCTCTTGATTGCTCCGCAAATTGGCTACAACAAACCCTTCCCTAAATGAGATGGGTTTTTTTTAATCTTATCAAGACTTTAACCCAGTATTTTTGAGCACCTACTTTGTACCAGGTACTGTGCTAAGCACTGAGCATTGTCCTGCAGGGTGGAAGAATGTTTCCCTGTGTTACGTTCAGGCGCTGGCAGGAAGCAGACCAGACCTCCTGGGGCCACTGTGATGAATTTTCGCTCAGGGATCCCACTCTTCCCCAGCATCCTGGCTTTCATTGCCCCTTCCACTGGCCCAGTGGACACAACTCTGAATACGTAACCCCCATTGTGGACACAGTTAAGGGTTTGGGTGCCCCCTCTCTGTCCACCAAAGTCTGACTCTCCCATGAGTCAGCAAATGCAGTGCAACTTAGGGTAAGAAGGGTCACAACCACACATGCCAGCGAGATCAGAGCCTGGGCCACCCCAGAGGCCCTGTCCCCTCTCTCGGCATGGCCCCTCCTGTGAGAAAGGGAGCAGCCTCGAGTGGGAAAAAGTCACTGAAGCTCTAGGTGGGAAGAAAGGGCCACATCTGACATCACCCCCTCCCTCAGGGCTGGGCCTGCTCCTGTCTGAGCCTAGCCACATGGGAGCCCAGTGTGGAGGCACTCAGGATGCCAGCCAGTGCTCCTGGCCCCTTCCCCCACCCCCAAGCTAGAACCCAAGGCGAGCAGGAAATATACTGAAAGGGTTGGGAGGAGGGGTGGTTACAGTGAGCCACACACCAGCCCTGGACACACACACACACACACACACACACACACACACACACACCCCGACTAGACAACCCATCCATGCCTTTGCACAACCTAGAGGTTCCAACTCTGACCTGGACTGGGGTTCTAATTAACGGTTTCTATGGACCCTACCTCCTTCTTAAGGCCGGGTTCCATTCTAGGCCCCCATTCTGACCCCTGTGACCCAATCCTCAGGCTTGAGAGCTTGCCTCAGCGGCTAACTAACAGTAAGAACAAAATCAGTAAAAATGGCGAATATTTATAAAGCACTATAACCAAATACTATCACATATAATCCACTTAATCTTCATACAACCTATGAAGTAAATACTATCATTAACCCTATTTTGCAGATTTGAAAGCTGAGGAATGTAGCCCGAGGGCCGAGGGCCTTAACTGGTAACCCATCCACCTGCTAACAGACCTCTGCAGGCTGACCCCTCATCTGACACTTCCCCCGGACATCATTTGGCCGGCTTGTGGCAAAGCTGAAGACTGGACTCTGCCAGGTCTGTGCTCCATGCCTCATCTACATCTCATTTCATCCTCAAAATGACTCCAGATGGTGAGCATTATTGCCCCATTTGTAAATTCCAATACTGAGGCTCAGAAGCTTATAGGCCGTGCCCAGGCCCACCCAGCTGGTGAGTGGCAAAGCTCCCAAGTATACAGCAACCTGTCCCCTTGCTTCCTACCACCCAGCATCCCCTCTACACAAGCATCTAGCATCTAGTTTTGGTAGGCAGATGTCCCATCCCTGCCTCCTCTCCCTTCCCACAGGTCTGGTCCTGGGAGGGGTGGGGGGGGGGGGCGGTGCTCTGTTCTAGGGGAGACAAGAGGTAAGAGGAAAAATCAGGCAAATGCTGCAGGCATGAGGGTTTGGAGAAATTCTCTGAACAGCTACACCCATCTCCCCTCCACCCCATTCCTTCCCCGGGGAATCTTGGTGAAGAGAGACACACAGAGACGAGGCCTCTTGTAAAACTAATTAAAAGGCCCTCCAAGCTTGACAAGCGGGTCCTTCGCTCCCCTGAAAACAGGCTCCTGCGCTCAGGTGGGCAGGTGCCCCCGTCTGCTGCGTGTGGTGAGTGTCTCTTCCCGCATCTTGCCCACCCTCATCCCCAGGGCTACAGCCCCAACCAGAGGCAAGGGGCTGGGTGCGCCCCCTCAGCCCTCACCTCTGCCCCGGCATGGGAGGAAAGAGAGCAGAGACTGGTTTCACTTTCCTCCTCAACCCTCACCCTCCTCTTTTTGCCAGACAGAAGAGCCACCCCCTCCCACCCACCCCCCCCCACACCCACCCCCCGCAAGCTCCCAGATCCTGTCCCCAGTCTTGTCAAACCTGGCCTCATCAGAGGAAAATGGGACTTCCCTGAACAGCCCCAGCAGCTCTGCCTCCCCCAGCCTGGGATGTGTCCTTTCACTGAAGCTGGAGCCTTTCTGAGTGCTCTTGGGGAAGTGGGAGAGCTGCCTACAGACTTGATCCCCAGGCCTCTGTAAATGTTATTTCGTTTTCAGGAAAACCCTGCCCTGCCTCCAAATCTTCCTTACGCGTCAATGCACAGTGGCTTTCCACTCTGTGAAGCCACCTTGAAATCACACCCAGGGCTCACCATTCCCCACTCAGTGCCCACTATGCCGCCTCCCTCTTTTACCATCCCCATGACCCTGTGATATAACTGAGCTCCCTGACAGCACGGCAGGGGCGCAGTGTGGCACCCACAGTGCCAGCACATAGCAGGTGCTCAATAAAGATTGGGTGGCGATGCGGTTTTCCCACTGCCTGGAATGGGAGCCCTCAGAAGGGTGAATCTCAAGGCTTTTTAGGTCTAAAAAGGGCCCAGGGCAGAATCTACCTGAAGCAGGGCACGGCACGGGTACTCAGAGCACACTGCATGCATAGACTATGAGTAAAGCCAGCATTTAATTGGGCACTTACAAGGGTGCTGGGTGCCGCACTAAGCACTTTACACCCATTATCCTACTTATTCCTCACAATGACTATGTCACATGGATACCATTAGCCCCATTTTCAGATGGGGCAATGGAAGATTGGAGGGTTAATTAACGTGACTAGCGTGATACTGCTACTTAGCGGCAGAGCTACACTCAGATTGGACCTGTCTGACTCTGGAGTGCAGGCTCTTATCCACACCAGCCTCCTGGGCATTTACACCCCACCTCACTACACAGTGATCCCCTTGTTTGGGTTTAAGGCTCCGTGTGAGTCCTTCATGCAGAGGATGAGAGGCTCAGCTGAAATCGACAATGCCACCCCTGTACCACCACCATCCCCCGCCACACACACACCATCCCTTGTTCTGGGACTCAGACTACAAGGGGACCATCAAAGGTAAAAACATCCTGGTCAATTACAGAGTCAATTCTCCGGCTCCAGGAGATAAGCCTCACCTGTCAGATGAAAGCCTTACCCCAGGCGCCCAGCCACCTGCAAATCATAATTAAAGGGAAGTCCACGGCCTCTGAGGCAGCTGAAACTCCAACTCAGCCCCACAGGCACACCTCACCCTGCCCTCCCCTTGCTCCAGCCACCCAGGCCTCCATCCACTCCCCTTCCTGGACCAGGAGTCTTGAACGTGCCTCCCTTGTATGTTTTTTGTTTGTTTTGTCCTGATGAGTGGGAAAAGATACTAACAAAAAATTAAATCAAATCTAACAAATAACTTTACTTGCAGTTAATTGGCTGCTAGGCAAACAGGCCACCATGGATGGGCACCTGGAGGGAGAAGAGACATCCTTGCCGGCCCAGGGCTCAGGGCCCAGCTCCCCAGAGGTTTCAGGTTGGAGGGCAGCTGGGGGGTACTCAGGGCCATGCACACACTGAAAAGAACTTAAGAGTCACTTTTAAAAGAAGGGGATGGTCTGTCTTGAGCAAATCACTTTACCTTCTGAGCCTCCATGTGCTTACCTGCAAAATGGGTGGGTCTCCTAATGGATCTCAGAGGCTGCCGAGGGGAATTTAAAGAGTTCACTTAGGGGAAAGCTTTACAGGGAGCCCAGGGCCATGCAGATATATGGGACTGTGACAGCTAATAGTGACAATGGTATACACCCTTACAGAGTGCTCACATGGAGCAGGTGCTGTCCGAGGTTGCTTTATGTCCATTAAAGCTCATTTTGTTCTCAGCACAACCCTCTGAAGTGGAATTATTGTCGCCCCATTTTACAGATGAGAATATTGAGGCACAGGGAGGTTAAATAAGTTGCCCAAGGACACCCAGTTCATGTGTGGCTGCAGCAAGCTGGTGAGGCAGGGCAGTTTGGCTCTCGACTCTGCTCTAATCACTGAACCACGCTGCCTCTCTGGAGCAGGGAGAAAGATCAGGGAGTCAGCCTCTCTGGACAAGATGGCCAGAGGCACCTGCCCCTGAGTGAGCACCTACTATGTACCAAGCACTTTCCTCACGTAATTCAACAGCCCTGCCCACCTCTCCTTCACCCCTACCCCACACCCCACCACCACAAGCTGCACACCAGGTGATTGAGGGCCAGAAAGCCCAAGGTCTCCTGGCTGGCAGGGATATGAGCTGTGTATTCTCATTCCCCTTTCCCTTTTACTTCCATTCCACCCCAAACTTGTCTTCCTGAGCCCAAAGCCCCTACCAAGCCCTGCATTTCTGAGTTCCAGGGACTGAACGCCCTGGGGGATGGGCAGTGAGGTCACTAGAGGCTGGACATAGGCCACACCCTGCCTTATACCTCCTGCCACAGGGCCCATCTCTCCCTACCCAGGTTGCCAGCTCCTTGGTTCCCCCACCCCCTCTTCCCATTGCTACATCCAAACAGCCTGTCCCATCCAGGGCACCCAAAAGAGCCCTGCAGAGGGGGCACCTAGCATGGTCAAAGCTGGGCACTGGAAAGCTTTGGACCATGGGTGAGAACTGCTCCCCTGGACCAGACTGAGGTGCTCCTCAGCATCCTCAGATGCTCCCACCCACATGCCCAGGTGTGCCCCTGATTACCCTCAGGGCACCACCTTCCCTCCTGTCCCCACTCACAGGTCCAGGGAAAGGGAAGAGGCTGTCCGGCTCTTCTGCCTCTTCCTCCAGGAGCCCCAACCTAACCCTTAGAGTAACTGGGCTCCACAGGACTCTACAGAGGGTGCGTGGGGTAAGGCTGCCCCCCACAGGCAGTCGGGGAAGGAGGTTGCTTTGCTCAGAAAACCTGCAATCTCTGTAAACTGGGGGTGGACAGTCTCTATGCTGGATTGTGTCTGGGACCCTGAGCCTCACCCTCAAACCCTGAAGCTGGGAGAAATCCATTTACAAGGATATTAGGAGCAGGCTCAGAGTAGAGACTGTGGGTGAAGGGCTTCCAGGTCCAGCACATGGATGTGGGACTCCGGAAGGAGGTAGGCAGATAATCCCGGAATCAGAACTCTCCCCAAAAGCAGGGTCAGGGGACATGTGCCAGCACTCTCCCCTGCACCCCATCCCTCTTTCACTGTCCCTACTGCTGGCTCTGGGCCTTAAAAACTCCCGTCCTATATGCACCCTCCCACAACCCCTAATTGTCCAGAAGTGTTCCTAGGATCCAACCAGGATGCCCTCTGCTGCAACTAAAGCCCAGGTGCAAATTCTCTGGTCCTGGTTGGTCTGGGTGCGTGGGGGAAGATGAGTGAGTGGGCACGGCTTTGTGCCCCCAGGGCTGCCTGGAGTAGAAAAGTGAGCAGAACACTATTGGAAGGGAACAGGGGGTGGGGGCGGGGGGAGCCCCAGGGGAAATCTTCAGACCAAAGGCAGCAAAGCCAAGAACAGAGCATTCCTTTAGATGTCTCTGTAGGAATACAGTCCAAAGCCCCGTTTCCGTAAAAACAACACCCTCACTGCTCTTTCGCCTAATCGGAATGTGTCTATAGGAAGGACTGCATGCCTACACCAACAGGAACACCACTAATTAGTATTTAAAACCCGGCAGGAGAGGCGCCTGGGTGGCTCAGTCGGTTGAGCGTCTGACTTCGGCTCGGGTCATGATCTCGCAGTTTGTGACTTCAAGCCCCGCGTCAGGCTCTGTGCTGACAGCTCAGAGCCTGGAGCCTGCTTCGGATTCTGTGTCTCCCTCGCTCTCTGCCCCTCCCCCACTTGCACTCTCTCATGCACTCTCTCATGCGTACTCTCTCTCTCAAAAATAAATAAACGTTAAAAAAATTAAAAAAAAAAAAACAAAAACAAAAAACGGCAGGAGCAGAGGCTAGCATGTGCCCACCCCAGGGGCCAGGCCAGGGCCTTGACACAGCATTGTCTTCTTGGGTTTGAACGCCAGCCAGCTCTCCAGCTCCCTTTTTGAGCCACGGCCTCTTCATCCGTTAGGAGGAAGAATAATTCTTGCCTCATTTGGCACTTGAAAGAACTCGAGTGGCGTATTGCTTCGGAAGGTTTGAACACAAGGCCAGGTACCTACCCAGTGCTCCACCGGCATTCGAAAGCCAGTCTTTCTAGGGATGGCCTTGACTGGGTTCCAAGTCATCTCAGCCAGCTTATCCAAGCGTCTTGGGTAAACTGCCCTCTCTGAGCTTCAGCCGTCGAGCAGGGAGGATGCCCACCACAGGGTTGCCGTTACACTTACATAAGGCACCACGTGGTAGGTCTGTGCTGAGTCAGCATCCTTGGTAACCAGATGCTGCCAACCAACTGTTAGAGCCAGGAACCCTGACATTTTGGAAGGAATTGTGAAGCCAGCTGAGGAGTTTCCTGATGCCCCCCTCCAGTGTTAAGTTTCCTCCACCCAGTCATACCCATAGTATTTCAGGGCCCAGTTTTTTAGGGTCAGAGTCCCTGACCCCTCAGCAGGGAAGAAGCAAAAAGCTGTGCCTATGGATTGGTGATGATCACCACCAGCTCCCGCAGTGTCATGTGGGAGGGACTCAAGTCAGCCACCTGTCCGCATCTCGGGGCCCTCAGACAGTGCCGGGCTTGCCCCAAGCTCCAGCTCTGAGACCCCTTCCATCAACTCCCTGCACATCTGTCTGCTTGAGCACAGGAACGTCCAGGAGGACAAGAAGAGTGGGTTTCTGCCTGGCTCCACTCAAGCCTCTGTCCTGGGGATCCCGCAGAGCTGGCCTGCCCTTGGCTAAGATGGTCCTTCTAACCCCCCTACCTACAGGAGTCAGGCTGTGGCTGGAGACCCGGAGCCCTCCTAGGAGACGAGCCATGGGGCATCAACTTGACAGGGCCACTCACAGGAAAGGCCCAGAGCAAGAGTCAAAGAGTGAGCCATCCGTGGCAAACTTGAGAGCAGACCTCAGGCCTGCTGAGTCCTGGGTCAGAGGACCTTTCTCCTGAGGCTGGGAATGGCTTCACTGTCTCTACAGAACGTTACTCAGTGCTAAAGTGCACAGGGCAGATCTGAGTTCAAAGCCTGGCTCTCCCACTTCCTGTCAGGTACCTCAGACAAACCCACTTAGGCTCTCTGAGCCTCCGGTGGTTGTTGTTGTTACTGTTGTTTAATCTGTAAAATAGTGGCATAATTGCCTACTTCACGGGTAGCTGTGAGGATTCAGAGAGATGATGGAAAGGAGTTTGGTAAAAGGATGCAGCCATGCCTGGCACATGATGAGCATGCAGTATGGGGAAGCAGTTGCCACGGCCCCCATTTTATATTCACACACACGCACGCATGCACACACACACATGCATACACAGTGTGTGCACATGGGCACACACACCCCCCACACACAAACACGCCCACTCACTCACACACTCACACACACACACACACACACACACACACACACACACAATGCAAACTGCAAATATTAATGAAAAGAAAGAAAAAACCTCAAGCCAACAACCTGGGACTTTGTCCTATCCCTGCACCCATTTGCTTCTGACGGCACTGGATGCGGGAGACAGGACAGAGGGTAGACTAAGAAGCGGGAGCGCAGGACGTGACAAGGGGCAGGAATTCAGCCAGGAGCTAACAATCAAACTGGACCTGGGTTTTCCACAGCAGCCCTGCTCACCTCTCCCAACCAGCCCCTGCTGGTCACCTAGCAACAAGCATCTATCCCGAACCCTTCCTAAATCGCTGAGATTAGGCACTGCTCCTCATCAGTGCCTTCCATAACTCCCCATCACCCTCCCTCCAGGCATGAGCTGCCCTCACCTGGAAATCTACACCTCAGGCATCCTCTGGGTCCACTTCTCAGGGTAAGAACAACGTAGAAAGCATTGCTGGGACCTGTGACAAGGTGTTCCATGTGGAGGGAAGGGACAGCCATCCCGGGGCTGGGCAGGATCAGGGCCAAGGAGGAAGCCCACAGTCCCGCCCTGAGAAGGAAGTGCACCCCGGCGGGATCCAGAGCCACCTGAGAACACTTTCCAGAAGACACAGCTGTGAAAACCCAGGGCTATTTAATGCCAGGGACCAATGTTTTGGGAAAGCCAGAGTGGAGCAGGGAAAAGAAGTGAACAGAAGCACTTGCTGGGTTCGTACTGACTGCATGCTGAGCATTTTACAGACGCTGTCTCAATCCACAAACCCTGCTGGGTTAGGACTTCGACCCTCATTTTACCAATAAAGCGGCTGAGGTCGGAGGAGAGAGGTCCCTCCCCCACGGTCAGAGAGCAGGTGTGTGACAGCCCTGGGAAGGGAACTCGAATCCGACTGACCCTGGGACGCGGCAATGTCAGGGCTGGTGCCTGTGAGAGGGTCCGCGAGACAGACCCTGCTCAAAAACAGGTCTGCGAAGAGTCCCCAGCACCCACAGGGCCAATCAGGGCTTAAACCAGTCAGTGCAGCCCTCCCCCACCCCTCCAGGGGCCATGCCTCCACCTCCCCATAGCCCTGGGCTCTGGGCTGCCCTGGTGCGTCATCGGGCCCCTCTGGAGGGTTCTTCCAAGTCCCAAGGTCTCTGACAGGCAACGGCCATGCACCCCATGAGGCTTCTATGCCTTTCTGGCAGTCCTGAGCTGCCTCTGAGAGCCAAGGGCTCTTTATTCCCTACCCAGCACCACCCTGAGAGGTAGGCTGTGCACACGGCTAGCAGCATGGAGGGACAGTGATGGCAACAGGATGTCCGCCCCTCATAAGGCCGCCAGCGCCCCCAGGATGGGTGCAGGGCATGGAGATCTGTACCCGGGACGGCCAGAGCCCTCCCAGCAATCGTCCTTCTGTCCACTTCGCAGCCCCCAGAACATGCCGCCCTCTCTCCCACCTTCATGCCAGCCTTTGTCTCACACTGTTCCACCCCCAACATCACTTCCTCCTTTCTTCCTGTCATTCAGTAGCTCTTGCTGGTGGCTGCACACTTGAATCATGAGGGAAGATTCTGAATCGATGGGTCTGGGTGGGGCCTGGGCATCAGAATTTTTTAAAAGCTTCCCAGGGGATATCCCACCACGCCAATGTGAGACCTTTAGTGGACTGCCCCTTTTCCTCATACCTCGGCCCTGAAGTCACCTCTTCTAGGGAGCCTTCCCTCACCACCCCTCCACCCCCAGCCTGGGCTGGGTGCCTCCCTCTGAGTCCCCAGGTGCCCTGATACCTCCACTACCAAAACCCTTATCACACAATACTATAACTGAGTTTATTACAAATCTGTCCAGGGCCAGGACCGCGTCTTATTCTTTTCTGCATCCCCAGCACCCAGGGACTGCCACAAAGAAGAGGCTTCAGAAATGTTCGGTGAATGGATGAAGGATTCAAGGAACAAATGAACGAATGAATGAATCCAGGTGCTAGTGCTCTGCCTGCTGATATCTCTTCCCCTTCTTCCTCGGCCAAGCCTCCCAGATTGCTAAGCTGCCCAAAGTCCCCTCTGCCTAATCAGCCTGCCCCAGCCTCCCAGCCTTGGCCTATGCAGGGTCAGATGCCTGGGGTGCCCACCACACAGGCGTAAACCTCTCAGATCATTCTAAATGCTGCCCAGGTCTCACCTGCTTCAGGAGGCACCCAGTTAACCAGGCGGACCCCAACAATGCCCCTTGATGTAAAACACCCTGGTTTCTTTCCTACCACTTTCCTCCAACATGCGGTCTTGGACGGTCAGCACCTGGACTGACCTCACAGATGACGACGCTTGGCAATACATTCAGGACTATGAGTCAAGAGACTTGAGTTCCTGCCACCAACTTGCTGTGTGACATCGGGCTAATCACTTAACCTCTCTGTGTCTCAGGTTTCTCGTCTGTAAAATGAGGGAAATAATAGTACCCTCCTCATAGAGTTGCGATGAGGATTAATGAGTTAATAGACCTATCCTTAGAGTAACACTAGGCACAGGGTAAGTGCTATTACCATACTGTTCACTACTCTTATCAACCAATCACTAGGCTTGAGGCTTTTCCAGCCTGATGCATTATTTTACTATATCATTTGGCCCAAGCCCCCACCCATAGGCAGAGCCACCAGCAAGAGGCAGTGACAGTCCTGAACTTCCACCAGCTGGCCCCGGGTCTGAGTCTGTTGATATTTCTGTAAACACAGCCAAGGTACGCCCGGGCCACCACCCAGCCAGGACCAAGGCTGGATTTTTCAGCCTCCATTTCCCGTCAGGAAGGCCCAGCTTGATTCCCTCTGCACATACTCGCCCCTCCCTTTAAACAGACAGGAGCACCAAAGCGCAAAGACATGGAAATTACCAAACGCAATTTCTTTCCAGAGATGACAAATCTGCTGCAATTTGTATTTCCAAACAGGAGCTGCAGTTCCCGGGCAGCTCCCAGGCGGGTTCCCAGCCCCCAGGGACCACCTCCTGGCCGGCACAAGCGCTCCCAGCTCCACCCCTGCAGAGGAGGGGGAACACACACACCACCCACCCCCCCCCGCCCCCATCTTCACTCCAGGGTCAGCAGTGCTACCACAGGAAGGGGTCAAAGCAAGGGTAGGAGACCGAGGAGAGAACCAGGTGGTAGGTCCCTCAGGGTTCACTCAGCCACACCTGCTCTATCTGCACAGATGTCAGAGCACCCAACAACGGGTCATGACCCGGCTGAAGGACCGGCCCTGCCCCTAATAAACAATCCCAGTGACAGAGCCCACCATGCAACATGTAAGCTGGGCCTCTTTATTTGCAAAATCGCATTTACTCCTGGCTCCCCTACCCTGGGAGTTGGGTGGTCCTTTTCCCATTTTATGGGAGAGGATATGTATGAGAGGGGCCCCTGGGGCTGGCCCAAAGTTGCACAGTTAGTAGGACATGATGTTGAACCTCTCACGTCCCTGACTCCAAAGCTAGCGTGCTTCCCGACCACCACCTTGGGTACCTCATCGAATCTTAGTTTTCTCATCTGCAAACTGGTTTGGACCAATGTTTCTTAATATATATTTCTAAATATACGCCCCTGTTTAAGCAACATTGAGAGCTCACGCCCTTTCTGTGACCTACACGATGAAAAAACAGAAGATTTTTGGTTTGTTTTCCAAAACAAAATTCTGAGAGAAGGTTCATTTCCAAAGATGCTGACACCAAAGTTGCTTTTGCCCATGCTAACTCCTCCCTGCTCCCAGGAGATTCGGATGCACTCCTTATAGGAGCACAGGGCCTCCACTGCTCACCCCACCATGCCCTGTTGAGAAGATCCAGGCTCAGACCCTGGGGTGCTATCACTGCTCACACACTAGGAGAGGTAGCAGGACCTATGTCTGGGGCACCCCTCTGCACTGACAGCCTGAGAAAGTCACCTCTCCCCTCCAACCCTCTGTCTGTAACACAGGAATAACAATAGTTCCTAGTGGTGCTGTGAGAGCATTGAGTGAGTAAATACCTAGAACACTGCCTGGCCCGTGGCAAGTGCTAAGTGTTAACTCTTGTTAGGTTCTAGGGATGTTTCTTCACAGAGTCATCTTTTGCCTGCAACAGGAAAAGTCCTGTAGCAAGTGCAAGTGCCTGTCCCCTGGCTGGGCCCTAGGAGATCATTTTGTGGACATGTTCCATTACTGTAGCCTCTAACAGTGCTCAGGATGCACCCAAGAGTACAGTGGGTCCCATCATCTGTGAAAACCCAAACAAATCACAGCCTCTGATTTGTTTGGATTCAATTCAAACAAATTCAAACAAACCACAGCCTCTGATTTGTTTGGGTTTCATTTCAAATATGAAGGACTTCCATTTGAGGAACTAGCCATCTGGGAAATATTTTAAGTTAGATCTTTACCTCACTCCATGCACCAAAATAAATTCCAGATGGATCTCAGATTTAAACATAAACAATGAAACCATAAATGTACTTCCAAAACATGAATCTGAAAGTGGGAAAAACACCTTTCTAAGTAGGACGCAAAACCCAGAAACCATAAAAGAAAAGACGGGTCAATTCAACTACATATGATTGTCTATTTCACATGAAAAAAAAACTATAAATAAAATTAAAAGACAAATGTAAAGTCAAGGGAATACATTTCAATACAGGTTTCAGAAAAAGGCCTCATAAAGAAGGGCTGGAAATGAATGAGAAAATAACAAAGACCCAGTTTGAAAAAAATGGGTAAAGAACAGACAATTCACAGAAAAGCAAACAAAAATAGTCCTCAGACCTAAGACCTAAGATCCTCAGCCTTATTAACAAGGAAACACACAAAACCAGGAGCAGGATACCTATGGCTTTCTACCAATCATTAAAAAAAAAAAAAAAAAAAAAAAATGTCAATTATACTTCAGTAAAGCTGGAAAAAGCTTTTTTTAATGTTAAAGTTTGAGAATACTCCTTTGGAGAAACAGGAAGTGCCCCATTTTGCTGGTGAATTGATAAAATATATAGCAGTTTGGCAAAATTTGACACAGCACTTCCGAATCTTATCCTACCTGTGCAAAATGACTTATGAACAAGGATATCACTGTTGCATGATCAATTCCACACCTGTGGGCATAATTAACCAAATGTGGGACCTTGGGCAAAGTGACTTAACCTCTTTGGGCCTCAGTTTCCTCATCTGTAAAATGGGGATAATAACAGAACCTGCCTCAGAGGTTGTAAAGCTTCTCGAACAGTCAGTCACCTGGTGTGTAGTAAGTGCCCACCAAGTGTTACCATTCATATTATCATCATGATTAATGTTGTCACCAGCGGGCCCCACCTGGAGACTAGCTCCGAACACCAGTGTGGAGTTTGGGAATAGCTGAGTTGCCCATCATCTTCCATTAGGAGGACTCTCAGTCAGGCAAGACGAAATTGCAACTGTAACTAAGTAGAAACCCATCGCTATATTCTGCCCAACACGTACAGAAGCTTGGTCAGCAACGGAAACAGGAAAAATGGCTTTCCCAGAAGCAAACCTTGAGAGGGCCCATCCCAGCTCTTGCCCTGGGAACATTTTGGCTAAGTAGATGGGACCATTCCGTCTTGGAAAATCTATCCAAGTGATGGGTGAAAGCCTTGCTCACTTAAGGCCAACTAATAATAAAAGTAACCGATAACATGCTGTGATGTGTTTTCTAAATGCCGAACAGAGCTAAGCATTTAACATACAATAGTTCTTTATTCCTCACACAACATTATCAGGTAGGTATTATTGTTCTTCCCATTTTATAGAAGAAGAAACTGAGGCTCCAAGGTGGAGAGACTGAAACAGCAGGTAAGTGGCAGAGCCCACATTTGGGCCTGGGTCTCTGGTGCGTCAGCCGTGCCAAGGCGAGTGTTCTGTCCACCTGACAGGTGTATCTCCATGTAGAAACCACAGGGTAGCACCCTGGCTTCTTTTACATAGCTGTCATTATGCATCAGCCCCAAAGGCAGAACCTTTCTGAGCACAAGGACGAAACTGGGGTTTGGAGCTTAGGAGGCGCAGGCCGGGTCATGTGACCCATCCAGCCCATGTGAGGCACACATTGCTGTCCTTATCCCTATTTCAGAGGGGAAACAGGCTCGAGGTGCCATACCTAGCAATGGCAATTGTCTCCTGTCTCCTTCCTACCGCATCTTTCTGTGGCACCTCAGGGCCTAAGAAACCGAGGCAAAGGCCTGGACAGCAGGCAGGGGAAGTGAGGTCCCCTGCCTGCTCCTCCAATGAGAGGTCCCAGAGCAGAATCTGAAGTCTGTCCCCTTCAGGCACAAGGGCAGGCACACGTGGGCTGCCAGCTGTCCTGGCCAATTACCTTCCCGGTAAAGGAGGGGTCAGTGCTGGGGGAGGGGTGCGCAGTGAGAGCACAGCTTCCTGGAATCCTTGTAGTCCCTTTACCACAAGATAAATTGTTGCCTCTGATTCCGCTTCTCCCTCCCTCGCCCCAGCCCTACTGGGCTTCCTAAAACAATAAGAAAACACATTTCTCATCACTGCATTTATTCCTTCAGGCAGGGAAGGGGAGCTGCGCATCTGGTTCCAGGCTTGAGATGAGAAGGGGAGGAGAGGCCCAGGGAGGGGCTGTGAGAGGGCCAGTGGAGTCCAGGAAGAGACTCAGGGGGGGAGATGGCTGGAAACAAAATTCTTGGGGGGAGGGGGCACAGCTTGCTCTACTGTGTATTTAGTGCCTGAATCACGCTTTCACTCTGCTAGGATCCACGGAGGCAGGCCCTGTTTTATGCTGGACAGGCAGAAAGGAGAAATACAGGCCAGGATTCATAGTGCAATGGGCACATGGACCTATAGGCCACTAGCTATGTAGATGAGAGCATTCCACAAACTCCAATAGGGGAAAGTTCTGGGCTTTGAGGGAGCAAGGACCAAGGGAAGACTTCACTCTGGCTGTGGAAGATTCTGCAGGGGACAGGGGCCTTTGTGCTGCTCCTCAGAAATTCACCAGGCTGGTGACAATGCAGAGGAAAAAATGTTAATTTAATTACGGCATTCTTCTCCTGCAACGGTCCTTACTCTAAACGTGTGAACAGGGCTTTACAGTTTGCAAAGCTGCCATCATCTCATTTCATCTCATGCCATTCCTGCAAAGCAAAGATTATTATTCTATTCTACTTACCCTGCAGAAGGGGAAGAAGAGGCCCAGGGGGTGAAATGGCTCCCCTGGGTCTCCACAGCCAGTCAATGGCACAACTGGAATTCAAGCTCTTTCTACAACCCCAGGGATGCCAGTGTGTCCCCAGAAGGGTGCTGCAGGGGAGGCAGTGAGGGCAGAGTGGGCCCAAGGTGGGGTTAAGGAGGGCTGCGGAGAAACGGCCATGGCTCTGTGAAACAGGTCAGCTGCCATCCCCAGGCCCAGGCCAATCCGCCCACATTGCTAGGTCTGAACTGAGAGAGCCTCTGCCCTCGGGGGTGACATTCTCACTCAGCCAGACAGCCATAGTGGGCAGTGGACGTGGTGAGGGTTTTGAAGAAAAGGATATCTGGTCTGTCAGCTTAGATTTGTTCTTGCCTGCAATTATGGAAAGAGAGATATATATGGAATCAGCTGCTATTCTGAAAATGGACTGAAGGAAAAGGAGCAAGGACATAACTTTTTGTAGCACTTACAGTGTACCAGGTACTATGCTAGATTTTTCATCTCCTTGGCTCCTCCTGATAACCCTATCAAGGGAAATACCACAATCCCCATTACACCCACTAGGAAACTGAGGCTCAGAGAGGTGAAGCTACTTGCCCGAGGTCTCTGACTCAGACCCTCAGCTGATGCTCCTTCCTTTCCACCATAAATGTCCAGAAGAGGAGCAACCACAGGTGGTCAGAACCCGAGGAGCTGGGGGTCACTGTGTGGCATCCTCCTGGATACCCTAGGGGTCTGCAGAGAGACCCCCTCACCTTCCTTTTAAGATGATCAGTGCCAATAAACATAATTTAGTGCTAACATTGATTTATCAGAGCATGACCCTGGGAGTGGCAACCACAAAGCTAAACCAAATCACAAGAGAGAACCAGAATTCCAAAGGCTGCCATTTTAATGTGTCAGGAAGTGTGAACCTAACAGAAAGAATCTAAACAGAACTGCAGCATTCTCCTCAAGGTCAAAGGTTATTAAAACCTGGAGATAGGAAGATATTTCAAGATCTCAAGAGGCCAACAAAAGCCATGTCTGAGCACATGTTGTGGTGGCCTAGGAGGGGTTGCATATTTCCGTAGTGGAGTGAGTAATGAAGGCGCTCGAGTCCTGAGGCGCGGACTGCATAACCACCTCCTTCTTTACTTTATAGCATCCCTGACGGAGCATCTAAATATGGAGCTTGGCGGGCTCCATCTATGCCGCTGATAAGAATCCAGCCAGAGTTGTGGCTGATGACTCTGATTATTAGGCAACCTTAACTGTCAAAGAAGGTGACTCCCCAAACCACTTAGGAAGGTATAATTATCTCCTTAGTGGGTAAAGACCTTCCATCCTCATAGAAATATTTGAGAAATTCAAACCCACAGGGTGAACATTTTTAGATGTTAAAGGCTCTGTGCATATTGGCGCTGTATTTACAGTATTTTGAGAACTTGGCCTATTTGAATAGCAAGTTGGCCTTTAGTTCCAATCTAAAATGTAATTTAACAATTGAGTTATATTTGCGACTTTAAGGTGAAAAAATCATCTTAAATTCATATGTGTGAAGTGCTAGAACACTTAAGATAACTTAAGATTCCTTTGCATTTATAAAAATTACCTAATTACTTGGGAAGATTTCACAGGTAATAAATCATAGTACTTAAAAATAAAATGAAATCTATGAAATATATCAAATGAAGTTTTAAGTATTTGAAGGTGTGTGTGTTCTCTCTAAATAAATAAACTTTTTTAAAACATAAAGAAAAAGGGGGTACCCGGGTGGCTCAGTCGAGCATCCAACTTCAGCTAAGGTCATAATCTCACAGTTCGTGGGTTCAAGCCCTGCATCGGGCTCTGTGCTGATGGCTCGGAGCCTGGAACCTACTTCGGATTCTGTGTTTCCTTCTCTCTGCCCCTTCCTTGTTCACGCTCTGTCTTTCTCTCTCTCTCAAAAATAAACATTAAAAATTTTTTTAATTAAAAAAAAAACATAAGCATCCTCTGAATATCCTTTCTGTGCAAACTGTCTTGAGGCTTGAAAGAAATCTCACACTGGGGCACCTGGGTGTCTCTGTTAACCATCTGACTTTGGCTTAGGTCATGATCTCACAGTTCGTGAGTTTGAGCCCCACATCGGGCTCTCTGCTGTCAGCACAGAGCCTGCTTTGGATCCTCTGTCCCCCTCTCTCTCTGCCCCTACCCTTGCTGGCACACACACGTGCTCTCAAAAATAAATTTTAAACAAATTTTTTTTAGAAAGAAAAAAATCTCACACTGACACGGAGCACTTCCTACGCGCTCAGAGCTTATACTTTAAATGAATGATCTCACTTAGTCCTTATAACAACTCCATAAAGCAGGTACAATTACTATTTCCATCTTCTAGGCACTGAGCGCTGGAGCCAGGATTCTGAACTGGGGCTGCTGGGGTTTCAGAGCTATCTGCCTTAAGCCCTATGCCCCAGTTCCCACATAAGAAAGAACCCCGTCAGGGCTGGCTTGGAAACACCAATGAAACAACCCGGTAGCCGGCCTCATCTTGTGTTCATGAGTGTTTGAGCCATGACCCCCGTCCCCATCTCTGGATTTTATCTCTAGGGCTTCGCTACTCACTATGTGTTCCAAGAGCTAGCAGCACACACATCACCTGGGAGCTCGTCAGAAAGGCGGAGTCTTAGGTCCCACCCCAACCTTTCTGGATAAGCACCTGCATTCACAGGAGTCCCAAGTGATGCGGGTGCCCACCAGAGTTTGACAAGCCCTGCTCTACAGCATTTCCTTGGACCCACCTCACTCAACCTGACAAAACAGGTTGCTGCTCCTGGTCCCTGTCCCCAGAAGATGCCAGCCTCCTGGGGATATGTGCAGTGTTAATACAGAGAGGCGCAAAGCCACTTGGCCCAGCCCTTAGTGAGGGTGGGGCTCTCCCACCACTCAAAGTTCTTCTACCAGCAGTTGCTGAGAAAGGTAAATTTTGTTGAACTGCCCAAGGCCACGCTAATTTTTAATTATGCCATTAATGTTGGTCTCCCCCCCCCCAGATAGCTGTTAGGCTGGCAGTTACTGCGCTGCCCTGGCTTTAAACAGCTTGCAGATTTCCTGACAGTATTAATGAAGTTTTGCAAATTGATTTGGGGAGATTAGATGGAGAGAGGCTGGCGTGACTCGATGTGAAGCCCATTCTAAGCAGCTCAGATCCTTCTGCCCTTGATCTCCACCCAGGGCAAGAGAGGAAAGAGAAAAAGTCAGGCCAAAGCCAAAAGTGGGCCTGTGACCCCAGGCCTGTCACTTCATGGTTGGGCCTCTTCTTTAAAATGAGCAGGTTGGGCTTGTCCAGATTCACCAGTGATTTCTCCTGGCTTGCTTCACTCCAATTTCTAAGTCTCAGAAGCTGCCAGAATGGCTTGCCTTAGAGGAAACAAGCTTCCTTTCTTCCTTCTTTCCCTCATCCATTCAATCATTCATGTTTTCACTCAGTACACATGACCAAGGATCTGTAGGAGGCTCCACAGTAGGGGACACAGGTTTAAATCAGCTGCTTCTGGCTGGCATATAGTCACCCTCACCATGGTCTGAGCTCAGCATCAGGTTCAGAGTTCATCAGCCCCTCTGCTCCAAGAGCCACAGGACGAGGACCAGAAGAGACAGGGAGATGGGGCAGAAAGAGAATTGGCCTTGTGCCAGGCCTGGGTTCTGAATCAGCTCCGGCTCTAACGACTGTGTTAGTGACTTGGGCAAGTCCCTGTCTGTCTAGCCATCAGTCTCCTTTTGTGGAAAATGGGGAAATGGGAATGATAACTCTTGGTCTTGTTTGGTGGGGGAGGGAGGTGGTAGTTGAAAAGAATGTCATTAGTGAACCAGACGGCCTTTTCTGTGTTGATGAGGGAGAAGGATTGCATTCTATCCTGTTGCCAGGGAGCTGCCCTTCCCATCTCCAAGAAATCCAGCCACAGGGCAGAGTATCCAGGAGATCAAGCCTTGGCTGAAATCGCCAGGACTCCCTGCCCTTAACTCCTGACAGTGACCTCAAAGCCTTTAAAATATTCCCAGGGAGGGGCACCGGGGTGGCTCTGTCAGTTGGGCATCCGACTCTTAATCTCAGCTCAGGTCTTGATCTTGAGGTCATGGGTTCAGTCCCCTTGGTTGAGCCCCACATTGGGCCCCTTGTTGGGCATGAAGCCTACTTGAAAAAAAAAAAAACAACAACAACAACAAGGGGCACCTGTGTGGCTCAGTCAGTTAAACGTCCGACTGTGGTTCAGGTCATGAATGATCTCACTGTTCATGAGTTTGAGCCCCACATCAGGCTCTGTGCTGACAGCTCAGAGCCTGGAGCTGCTTCAGATTCTGTGTCTCCTTCTCTCTCGGCCCCTCCCCTGCTCAAACTCTGTCTGTCTGTCTCTCTCAAAAATAAACATAAAAAATTAAAAAAAAAAAAACAAAAACTGAAAACATTCCCAGGGAGACAGGCAGGGCAGGGGCAATAGCAAGACAGATCAAGGGTGGAAGGAAGTAGTCAGGGGCAGTATAAAAGCCATGGTCTGCCTCCACTCCCTGTAGAAGGCCCTCATCCCTAAACCATCCTACTGCACAAAGCCAAGCAAAATCCCGACTCCAGTATCCCAGGTTGGGAAAGTAGCTGACTTGGGGAATGGCTTGGCCACACACCGTCAGAGAAGTTGGGAGATGCTCTGGGCCTCCTGGCTCCCCTCATGCCTAAGGTGTATTCTTCTAGGCTGGACCGTCCCTGTATCTCTGGACCTGTTCTTCTAGCCACCGGCTTCTGGGTCTTAGCTCCTCTCTCCTCCTCTCTGATAAGCTGGCTAACCAAGTTCCTAAATTCTGCCCAGCACACTACCCCGGACTCCAGAGCTGCTGTTGCCTATAAGTTTACCTGGCCCACCCCCTCCACCATCACTGCCACCAGCAGCAAGAAGTGTTTGTTTATGGGCCTGGGTTTTCTTCTAAAATTAAGTTTTCAATTAAAGTTGAGAAGTAGGAGAAAATGCAGCCTCAGGCAGGCACCCCCTCTCTGAGGCTTCCTCTCAAACAGATGGTTTGTAGCATTTTTAATTAATGAGAGGTGTGCAGATGGGGGCCCTTAATAGCCTGCAGCAAAATGTAGAGGCTGGGGAGGGGTGGAGCAGGCTGGCCCTTAGCAGGCTCTGGGCCAGGGGATGATGCCCAAGTTGGGAAAGGAACCCTGCACTTCAGCCCTGTCTCTCCACGGCCAGTCCTGCCTGCAGCAGCCACACCTGCCCTAAGGATGAGAAAGTCTTGCACCCTGGATTCTCTGCGCTGTGCCAGCATGCCCTACAAGAAGGACGGAGGGTGGGAGGGCAAGCCACTTACACAGTGACCAGTTTTGCCTGAGGTCAACTGTTTGATCCCTGTGAAAATTAAGATGATGACAACATATATGAAACAGACTATAACTAACTTTGATTGCAGGTGCCAAGAATCTGGGGCCAGGAGAGGAGAAAACAGAGGTCCCAGAACAGCACCCCAAGCCCTGCTGTTGAAGCCCACCAGGTGACAACCAGCATCCTCCTTCCTATCCCACCCCAGAGTTCACCCCCCACCTCAGGCTCAAGAAGGAAAAAGTGGTCAGAGAAAGGTCAGCATTAACCAGCATTCCACTCCATCAACAAAAGCTCCTGGAGCCCCTGCTATGTGCCAGGGACCGTTCTAGGCACTGAGGACTCACCTGGGGACAGAAAGCCTCTTCCATTCCAGCGCAGGGCAGATCAGCAATTAACAATGAGCATTTTACTGAAATCTCAGGTAGGATGAGTAGTACGAGGAAAAATAAAGCAGACAATACAGAACATGGGAGGAGGCAGAGTTTAAAAAAAAAATAAATAAGTGGGACTAAATTAAGTAAAGGAGTAAAGCATGCAGGGGCCTAGGGGAAGAGTGTTCTAGGCGGTGAGAAAGCAAAGTCCCCAAGACAGAAACAGCCAGGGAGACCAGCGTGGCTGAAGAGAAGTGGCAGGGGTGGTGCAAGGTAGGCCACGGTGGCGGGTGGGGACTGGAGACACAGGAGAGCCCTCCCGAAACGAGCTGTCACCCCAACTGCCGCCACAGCGACACATCTACTCCCAAGCTCCACTCTGATGCCGCTTAAGGTTCTGTGGGGAGAAGGAGGTGGCAAACTTTGTCATCCACTGAGGCATCGCCAAAGAGAAGCAGGTGGTGAGGGAGGGCCGCCGAGGTGGCCACAGGGACGGGAGAAGAGGGGCTTCATTCTTCACAAGAAACAAGAGGATTATGGATTTCAGTGGGGAAGGGAAAAGGGTACACAGTGTAGACAAAGTAGGCAGAGAGAAGGAACATGCCAAATAAAAAGAGCAGCTTAACAGCGTGTGCGGGGAGTGGTTCTTAAAGCTTTGTGTTAAGTCTCTTCATCTTGAGAACAACTCTGTGAGGCCAACAACTATGAGGATGCCATTTTACAGATGAGGAAACTGAGGCACAGAGCAGTTAAGTAACTTACTCAAAGAGTAAGCCAGTGAAGGGACAGAGCAGGGCCCCAACCCGTGTTGGCTGGCTTTACGGTCCATGCTCACGGCTTTGGAAGATGCTATGTAGGGACAGGGACCTGCACAAAGATGGCTTGAAGAGAAGCAAGCTGGGCAAGGTTGGGGTGAGGGGGGCAGGGAACTCAAGGGGTGACTTTTGCCTCCCATACTGTTTTTCTCCCCATGAAATTCAATGATGATGCTATCCATTCAGTGCTTGAGAATTTCACAAAGTGCTTTCCTTCCTATTTGATCCTTTCATGGGTTGTGAAGAAACTCATCATCATGCCCAAGTTATAGACAAGGACACTGAGACTCAAGAGGTTAGGTAACCTTACCAGGAAGCGGCAAACACAAGATTCAAGTACGAGCTTTGCCTGACTCCAAATCCCATGCTCTTTCATTCATCCAAAAGCACTTATGGGCATCTACGTAGTGGCAGGCACGGAACCAAGTATTCAAACATGGGAAAGGTGCTTCTCTCAGAAGGATCCCTTGGTTTGTGCCCGTCTCCTACATCCTTCACCTGGCCCCATAAGGAACATGCATCTCATTCCTGGCTGAAGCAAGTGACAGCCTTGGGGTAGATAGGGGAAAAACACTCGTGAGCTCCTGCTCTGAGCTTGGTTTTTTGTGTATTACATCACAGAGTCTTTCCATCAGCTAGCTCAGCAAGGTAGATGTGGCTGGAGCTGCCTGGCCAATCCAGTGTCATGCTTCCCTACTTCTGGAGAATGAGAACTCTGGTTTTACAGAGAGTGTCAATGAGCCTAACTAAAGACTCGTTTTAAAGTCTCTACTTCAATTAGGTATAGCCATAAGACTCAGTTGTAGCCAACGAAATGTCAAAGAAGTCATTGTGTGAGACTTCTGGAAAAGATCCTTAAATCGAAGACTCTGAGGTAGGCCCTTTGGGCTATTTCTCCTTTTCTCCTGCTTCCTGCCTGGAACTCAGTTATGATGACTGAATATCTAACAGACATCATGGATCATGAAGGAAACTCTGAGGATGGGAATCTTATGTTCAGAATAGTGGAACAAAAAATGTAGGGTCCTGGGTCCCAGATGATACTGAGGAACCACTATACAAGCCTGATCTCCCTGCCTCTGAACATGGGTCGAAAATAAACTTCTTTATTATTAATCAAGTTACTACTATTCCTCATCTCATTTGCTGGCAGTCAAATGCATGCCTTAACAGATACAATGGCTATTACCATCATCCCCATCTGGAAACTGAGGCTGACACATTGTCCCAAATCCCACAGCCAAGTAAGGGAAAGAAACAGGATTCAAAGTTGAATCTGTTTCCAAAAGCCACGACCCTCCCGTCCCTTTGGTAAGAGCCCTCCCTGTTCACTCTCAGTAATTCATGAGAAGGCACAGGCATTACAGTGATTTTAAACAGCCAACATCCCTACATCCCTTGTTCTTGTCTTAGAGATACACACCAGAGCAGATTGTCTTCCCAGTTACCTGTACACTCTAGTAGATGAATTAACCACATACCAGGTAGCAGGCAGATTTTTAATTTCCCATTCAATACCTCCTCTGTCTCCAAGTCCCAAGTTGCCAGGTTCTTCAGGACTCCAGGAAGAAAGTCCCCAAACCCATTCTCATACAAACTTGACAATCTTCTCTTAGGACACCTTGTGCTTATTAATTCCTTAGAGTTTGTAGATACCAGACAATGTTGTCTGGGAACACAGTTCTTCCTCTAATACTATGTTAAATTGAAGAGATGAGCGGGGGCATCTGGATGGTTCAGTCGGTTAAGCGTCCCCCTTTTGATTTTGGCTCAGGTCATAATCTCACAGTTCATAGGTTCAAGCCCGGCATTGGGCTCTGCACAGCCTGCTTGGGACTCTCTCTCTCTCTCCCTCTCTCTCTTTGCTCCTCCCCTGCTTACATTCTCTCTCTCTCAAAATAAATAAATAAAACTTGAAGGAAAAAAAAGAGGTGAGTGGACATCTTTGGTTAAGGAAGTTTCCTTCTACTCTAAGTTTATTGAGTTGTACCATGAAATTTGTTAATGATCTTCCTTATGTGTGCATATGGAGATAATTTTATGGGTTTTGTCCTTTATTCTATTAATATGGCATATTATATTAATTGATTTTTTAATATAAAAACAACTTTTCATTCCTGGGATAAATCCCACTTGGGTCATATACTGCATAATCTTTTTTGTGATACTGGATTCAGCTTGCTAATATTTATTGAGGATTTCTGCTTAGATATTGTTCTATAATTTTCTTGTGATATCAGGAATATTGTGTTGGGGGCCCCCAAGACCATCCTCAGGTTCATTGATTCACTAAGAAGACTCAAAGTACTCAGTATATAGTCATACTCATGGCTATAATTTATTACAGAAAAAGAATACAAAGCAAAATCAACAAAGGCACATGGGACTAAGTCCAAAAGAAGTCAAGTGCCAGTTTTCCAAGGCCCTCTCTCACTGGAGTCAGTCAGGATGCTCTTAATTCTCCCAGCAAAAAACTGTGACACCTGTGAAGTGTTGCCAACCAGGGAAGGACATCAGAGGCTCAGTGACCAGGGTTTTTACTGGAGGCTGGTCACGTGGGTGCCCTATGCCTGAGATAAACCCAAGTTCCAGACTCCCAAAAGGAAAGCAAATGTTCAGCATAAACCATATTATTGACAGCTTACCTTAGGCACAGTGAGCCACTCTTACCAGTTACGGTGGTGGGAACACCCCCAAATCCAAGCTACCAGATGCCGAGTAGGAACAAATCTTGGAAGCAGGCCTTTGAAACGAGTCAGGCCTGCTATGTTAGCTCTTTTCTGCACACTTGCATTTAATTTTTCTTAATATTTATATTTGAGAGAGACAGAGAGACAGAGTATGAGCAGTGAGGGGCAGAGAGAGAGGGAGACACAGAATCCGAAGCAGGTCCCAGGCTCTGAGCTGTCAGCACAGAGCCTGATGTGGGGCTCAAACTCACGAACGGTGAGATCATGACCTGAGCTGAAGTCAGATGCTTAAATGACTGAGCCACCCAGGCACCCCTCTACACACCTGCATTTAAAACAAAAACCCAGAAAGCCGATAATGCTTAATACAAAAGAATTAAATGCTGATGTTGGAATTTTAGCCACAGGAGGTAGAAAAGTTTGAGTGTCAGGACATTGTTGGTGCCCTGAGACCATACTCTTTCAGCTTACCCACATGTGTGTGTAAGATCAAGCCTGCATCTCCAGAAAATTTAATTTGGAGCAACAGAAAAGAATTCCCAACTCATGTCACACAGTGCTTAAGCAGAAATATTTTCCCTACACTGTAGGGAAAATGGCTTCACAGGCCTTATGGTCTTCCAGCAATATTAGGCCCCCGCCCCCCCCAAAAAAAACTATGTAAGTTTCATCAGTCATAGTCTAGGGTAGAGACTGACAGCATGTCAAATGGGGAAACAGGAAAGAAAACACTCATTTGACTCACCGCTTTGGCATATTCTCAGTCACCCAACCTGTCTCCAGGCAGCATGATCCTGGTCCCACAGTCAAAGCAATGTTGACACTTCTTGAGCTCCAACAGCTAAAGCCAGAAGCTTCCAGGGTTATTGTCACTAGTTGATTTTACTCTATTTATGTCACCAGCTATGCCCCTAACACTCCTCTTATGCATACCATTGATAGTAATTAAAATAATAGCTAAACAGCTGTTAAGTACAAAGAACCAAGAACTCTGTGAAGCAATTTATACATACTAACTTATGCCCACAACAATCCTGTAAGATAGGTACAATACTGTCCCCCTTTTACAGATGAGAAAATTTTAGTTAACTGCCCCCAGGTTACACGGCCAATAGACGGTCGAGACAGAATATGATCCCACACACTCTGGTTCCAGAGCCAGAATTCTTAACTGCCAGCACAACCCAGTTCTACAAAGACAACTCCATGACAGAAAGAGTCTCCAACACTGTCTTTCCCACAGGATAGCCCATCACATTCTCTGAGCCAGATCGGGGGTGAGGGAGAAAAGAGAACTTCTTGAGGCTGTTAGTGAAGACAAAGAAGCAGGTAATACAAATGATATACAATTGGGTAGATTCCTGAAGAAAGTTTCCTTCAGTGGTACCATCTTCCAGAGGACATCTGGAAATGCAAGGGCATTCTTAGTTGCCACAAGGAATGGGGGTGTACTGCCTGAGTGCTAGGAATGTGGAACATCGCCAATGGATAGGACAGTCAAGCACAACGAATGGTGACTCCCATATGTCAACGGCACCCCCCACTAACAAACACTGCATACAACTCCAGGGCTAGAGAAGAAAGAGGCAACAGAAAAGGTCCTTTTAAGCTCACTGCTTTCACAGCCTTACCCTATGCATCTTGAGCTTTTGTGAAGTACCTGCCAGGCAAGCATATGGCCCGAACCTGTTCTTCAACCTCTGCATCTAGATTTATCTCCTGCATGGGCAGGAGCCAGATTTAGGCCCACAGGCTACTTGTCCAACAAGACACTTGGCTCCATCCTGGCCCAGGGAACTAGCAGACACGGGGCTATGCCAGCTGACTCTGGGACGAAGCAACTGAGAAATGTTAAGAAAGTCTCAGAAGGAAGGAAACTGCAGTCATTGCTCATTGTGACTGTCATCAGCTCAGTTCTGTACCATCAAGAGCACAGAGAACATGGCAAACCTGATCATGGGAAAACCATTCTTATCATTTGTAGGCTCTGGGGAAATATCAGCACTCTGGTACTTCTCTCTCTGTCCTCCCTCAAACATAATGCCCAGTAAAGGCTCAGTGAAGACTCCAACTCAGATGCCCAAGTCTCCTTTTTAAAAGGCTAATATTTATGAAAAAACTAAAGAGCAGTGTAATCAAGAATTCATAATCAAGTGTATGTTGTAAGGCAATCTTTAGAAATAGCTTAGCAGCAGGTCGCCTGGGTGGCTCAGTTGGTTAAGCACCCAACTTCGTTTCAGGTCATGATCTCACAGACTGTGGGTTCAAGCCCCATGTCGGGCTCTGTGCTGACAGCTTGGAGCCTGGAGCCTGCTTCGGATTCTGTGTCTGCCTCTCTCTCTGCCCCTACCCTGCTCACTCTCTCAAAAATGAATAAACATTAAAAAATTAAAAAAAAAAAAAAAGAAATAGCTTAGCAGCAGCTGTTTGTGTTTCACTAAGGCATTAAATCACTGATCTTCTAAATTCTAAAACACTGATCTTCCAGTTTCCCATTCCTGTCCCTTTCCCATATAGCCTAAACATCTGGCCAGGAAAAGTATGATTGAAGATTAACTCTAATTCATGAGGCACCTGATTTCCTGGTTGATAAGCTTAAAGACCTTAATCTAGAATAGGATAAGGAAAGCAAGTCTATTTACAGAGTCACTAGGGATGTCCTTAATGATTGTATCCCTGTTCCCCTAGATCTCTTTGACAATTATATAGGCAGCTGTAAAGGAAGAGTGAATGGACTGTTACAAGGCCTTAATACTTAGAGATATTAAACTGAATTATGTTCAAGAGCCAAAACCCTGGGATGGCAGTGTATTGTGGGAGGTTGGGAGGGTAGTAATGTATGGCTATCAGACAGGATCAAAACATAAAGCAATAGTGATGGCACCAATAAAGTGATCTCAAAGAAAGAGTTATTGTTATGGAATGGACTATAAAAAAAAAAGATAGGTAAGAAACAAACTGTTAGGAGAATGGCAGACAGGGGGATAATATTCTTGGCTCATGATACTTTAACTGAAACTGAAAGGTTTATGAAACAAACTTGGGATAAAGTCTTTTTTTTTTAATTATTTTTAAGGGAGTTGTTACAAATTTTCACATATTTAAAAGTTGGCTACTCTACAGAAGACAGAAAATTAGTTAAGCAATTTGCATTAAAACAGGATAGGTCTGGCAGTTGCAGCACATATAAGATTTAGCTGATGTGGATGACCTCCCGTCAATTCAAAAACACAAAAAAATGCCAGATAAAATGCAGCATACTTGAAACTATACGGCACATTATGATATACTATTTTATATTCATTAGGATGGCCATTATGGAAAAAAAATAACAGGGGCACCTGGGTGGCTCAGTCGGTTAAGCATCCAACTCTTCGTTTTGGCTCAGGTCACAATCTCCCAGTTTGTGGGTTCGAGGCCCATGTTGGGCTCTGTGCTGACAGCTCGGATCCTGGAGCCTGCTTCAGATTCTGTCTCTGTCTCTCTGCCCCTCCCCTGCTTGCTCGCTCTCTCTCTAAAATATAAAATAAAATATAAAATAAAATAAAACAAAATAAAATAAAATAAAACAAAACAAAACAAAACAAAATAAAATAAAATAAAATAAAATAAAACAAAATAAAAATAACAGAAAAGAACAGGTGTTGGCAAGGATGCAGAGAAATTGGAACCCTTGTGTACTGCTGGTAGTTATGTAAAATGTATGGTGATGGCTCAAAAATTTAAACACAGGTTATCACATGATCCAACAATTCCGCTTCTGGGTATATATCTCAAAAACTGAAAGCAAGGACACAAAGAGATATTTATATACACATGTTCATAGCCATTATTCACAATAACCAAAAGGTAGAAGCAACCCAAGTGCCCATCAACAGATGAGTAGATAAATGAAATGTGGTGTACCTATGCAATGGAACATTATTCAGTCTTAAAAAGGAAGGGAATTCCAACACTTGCCATAATAGAGATAAATCTTAAAGCCATTATGCTAAGTGAAATAAGCCAGTCACAGAAGGACAAATACGATATGATTCTCCCCATATGAGGTACTTAGAGTAGTCAGACTCATAGAAACAGAAAGTAGAATGGTGGTTGCCAGAGACTGTGGAGAGAAGATAACAGGGAGTTGTTTAATGGGTAAAGCATTTCAGTTTTGAAAGAAAAAAGTTCTGGAGATGGATGGTGGTAATGGCTGCACATCAATATGAATGACTTAATGCCACCGAACTGTACACTTTAAATGATTAAAATAGTAAATTTTATGTTATGCATATTTTACACAATTTGAATAATAGCAGAAAACAAGCAAACAAACAAAAAATAAAAACTATACTGAACTTTAAAAGAGAGGCATATTTGCCTCATGAGAAAACCCACAGAGAGTGATAAACTCTAAAGATGAATAGTAGATAGAAGCCCAGGAAAATAAGAAACTAGACATAAGATCCAGTCCAGGTGTCAAGTTCTGATGCCCACACAGAAACATGGCCATCCTCGAAGGACAGAGTTGATACCAGGCCCTAAGTGAGAGAAGGGCCTTGGAAAGGCCACCTCTCTGTGATGCTACACAAACTCTCCCCACTTTACTGCCACGCAAAGCAGTAAGGGAACTTGCTCCGCTCAGGGCTCCTACAAGGAACTGAAGCCCAAAGTCTGCACCGTGCTCAGGCTCGGATGAAGATTTTATGCTACCTGATGGGGCACCTGGCTGGCTGAGCTGGTAGAGCCTGTGACTCTTGATCTCAGGGCTATGAGTTCAAGCCCCACATTGGCCATAGAGCTTACTGTTAAAAAAAAAAAAAAAAAAAAAAAGAACTTTATGCTACCGGAGTTTTTAAAAAAGGTAAAAGTGAGTTCCCATGCTCTATAAATTGGTGGTGGGAACCCAAACTGGTACAACCCCTAGTGAGGGGAATTTGGAAACATTGTTGAAATTGCAAAGCATATACTATAGCAGAAAATAAGGAAATAATATTTTCAAAGTGCTGAGGGAAAATAATGGTTAACTTAGAATTCTCCACTCAGCTAAATTACCACTCAGTGGTAGGGGGGCAATGTAAAAAACCTCTTGAGGGAAGCAAAACCGAGAATATCATTGCCAGACTCACAGGACAAGGACTAACGATATATGCATCAGTAAGAAAGAAAGTGAGCCCAGATGGAAAAAGATAGTTACAAGAAAGAATGGTGAACAAAGAAATGAGTAAGCATATGGAAATTATAAACAATAACTGGCTATATAAAACAATAATTATTATTATGACTAACTAAGGGGATTTAAAAAATAAGATGGAACAAAATACTGAATAAGAACACATGTAAAACAAGAGGGGATGACTATATTTAAAATGTTTTAATGAGTTTATAATGCTAGGGAGGAGCAGAAAGTTAGTAACTACATTAAGTATGCAAGTTAAAATTTTTAAAGTAATAATAAGATAGATGATTTCCAAACTAGCAGAGGTAAAAGAGGGGGAATAAACTATAAAACTGTGCCATTCCAAGAGAAGTAAAAGAAGAAAAGCATAAAAAAGAGAGGTAAGCAGAAAGTACCAAAATTATATGGAAGAAATAAATCCAATATATCAATAATCATAAAAAATTAACTTGCCAGTTAAAAGTGTCAGAGGACCACATGGGTGGCTCAGTCAGTTAAACATCTGACTCTTGATTTCAGCTCAGGTCATGATCTCATAGTTTGTGGGTTTGAGCCCCGTGTCAGTCTCCACACTGACAGTGTGAAGCCTGCTTGGGATTCTCTCTCTCTCTCTTTCTCTCTTTCTCTCTCTCTCTGCCCTTCCCTCACTTACACTTTCTCTCTCTTTCAAAAGTAAATAGATAAACTTTAAAAAGACAGTGTCGGGGGCATCTGGGTGGTTCAGTTGGTTAAGCATCCGACTTCAGCTCTCGTTGTGATCTCATAGTTCATGAGATGGAGTGCCACACAGGGCTCTATGCTGACAGCTCAGAGCCTGGAGCCTGCTTCAGATTCTGTGTCTCCCTCTCTCTCTGCCCCTCCCCCGCCTGCAGTCTGTGTCTCTCTCTCTCTCTGTCTCACAAAAATAAACATTAAAAAAATTTTTTTTAATGTCAGAATTTTAAAAATAAAAATCTAGTTATAGGCTGTTTTTAGAGTCATACTTAAAACTTAATAACAAAGAAAGTAAAAGAATGGAAAAAGAAAAATATTATCTTCTCTCTACCCACCCCATCCACCCCATCATAGCTAAAAGAGCCAGAATCTCTAGAGTAACACAAAACAAGACTTCAAAGGAAAAAGCATCAATTTATAGAGGGTTTCTATAAAAATATAAATTATCAGAACAGACTCAAAAGAAAACACTTAAGACCTATAACAATGAAAAAAATCAGTAGTCAAAAATCTATTCCTCCCATTTAAAAACTGTCCAGAAATTGTCCAGAGAGAACTCTCCATTTTAATGACTCAACTATTCCAAAGAAAAGAGTAAGAGAAATAACTCCCAACTCATTTTATGAGGTTAATATGTCATTTATACCAAACAAGGATACAGATGGTCCCCAGCTTACGATGGTCCAATTTACAATTTTTTGACTTCACAATGCTGCAAAAGCATGTTTAAGGTATGCTAGGCTAAGTTACACGGTGTTAGGTAGGTTAGGTACATCAAATGCATTTTTAACTTAGGATCTTTTCTTTTCTTTTTTTTTTTTAAGTTTATTTTGAGAGACAGAGAGAGCACAAGCAGGGGAGGGGCAGAGACAGAGGGAGTGAGAGAATCCCAAGCAGGCTCTGCCCAATCAGACCAGAGCCCAAATCGGGGCTGGAACTCACGAACCATGAGATCATGACCCAGGCCGAAACCAAGAGTCGGCCGCTTAACTGACTGAGCCACCCAGACACCCCTCAACTTACAATATTTTCAACTTATGATGGGTTTATCAGGATTTAATTCCATCATAAGTCAAGGAAAGGCTGTAGTGAACAAGTAGAACCAATACTGCTTATGAACACATGCATAAATTTAAATAAATATTAGCATCAAGTGCAGCAACATACAAAAAGTTAATACAAAATTTCATTGAATCCAAAATGTCACTGACTGTAAGATACACCATTACTTTAAATACTAAGAAAGAAAATCTGCTGTCATTCAACCATAACATAATGCTTTCTTATCACTCATACATTTTATTCCATACTTAACTGAAGAAGCTTTTTTAGACTCACATAGGTTTTGTCATCTATCATTCTCATGCATCCATAACAAGGAAAACATAAGCAAAAAAAAAAAAAAAGGTAAGATCCCCATATTTACAGTCTAGCTCCTCTAAATCACTTTTAAACTCAGTCTTTGATATTCATTCTTGCCATCAAGAGGTGGTGGTACATTTCATTGAAGATACTCTACTGCTATTTCTGGCATTTTCTTCTAAGCCACTGGCACACATTCTGAAAGTTTTGATGCTGAGAGTTTCTTTACCATACCAGAAGACAACAACAAAAGTTTTCAATCAATAATCAGGACTCATATTTCTTCCTCAAGTGATCCTTACATGGTTGCTGATTAAAACACTAAAGAATTACAGGTGACCAAGTTCAAACAAAAGCAATTAGAAGATGCCATTGACTGCGAAATATATTCTAACAGAATATGACAGAAATGTGAAATGTGAAAAATCTGCATCTCAGAATCAACAAATGTGGTATATCAAATCAAACAGGATTTATCTCAGGAATACAAGAATAGTTTAACATTAGAAACTATTAAAGTAAGTCACCACATTAACAGATTAAAGAAAAAAATCTCAATGTATGCAGAAAGCATTTGATAAAACTCAATAAGCATAACTTTTTTAAAAAAAACTCTTAGCAAAACAGAAATAGAAAGGAACAGACTTAAGCCTTTATAGCTAGCTACCTGCCAACATTTTCACAGCAAAAACAAACAAAACTAGTAAAATAGTAGAAACATACCCCTCTAAAGGCAAGAACAAAATATAAGTGACTGCCATCACTGCTTCCATTTAATATTATAACACATAGGGTCTCAGAAACTTCAGTGCAACAGAAAAAAAGCAGAGGCAGTACAAGGATTGGTAACACGAAAGAACTATTATTATCAACCCAAATAATCCAAAATAATCTACAGAAAAACTACTGCAATAATAAGAGTTTGGCAAGGTTGTGGAATACAAAAGCCAATATATAAACCTCCATAAAGGGCCAATAGCACAGTGACAAACAATTAAAAAGTACATTTTTTTAAACATCCTATTCATAATAGCTTCCAAAATAAGACACATAGGAATAAATCTAACCAAAGATACATTTTCATATGGAAAATCTAAAGCTTTATTGTAAACAAAACATTTACTAATGTAAAACAACTGAAGCACTTAGTAAGATATAAATGAAGTGACATCAAATATTTATGAGGTGTGTATATATATTCTACATTCATTTCTACCTGAAAAAATCTATAAAATAATTGCAGTTCTAATCAAAACACATAACTCAACAAACTGATCCTAAAATTCATATGAAAGAAAGAAAAGATGAGATCCAGGAATAGCCAAAACAATTTTGAAGAAAATAAAGAAGGGGTTGGGGGACCATCCTACCACATATCAAGAATTTTTATAAAGTTTTAAGAATTAAAACAATATTGTATACCAATATTGTTTTATGACAATCTACCAGACCAAGGGAACAAAATATTTAAACCAGAAATAAACACAAATTTAAAAATTTGATCAATTCAAGGCAATGCAATGTATGATAGAGGTGATATCATAAATCAGCCAGTCTGAGAATACTTGGTTGGCTATGGGGGGGGGGGGGGGGTGGGGGAATAGATCCACAACACATACAAAAATGAAAATAAATTCCAATGAATTAAAGGCCTAAAAGTGATAAAATTTGAAAACTCATACAATATAAGAAAATATATTTTCTTTATTGCTGAAGTAGAGGCGCAAAAAATTCAGTATATAAGAATAAAAATATGTGTGTCAAATTATTCTGTGTACTTTGCAAAGGTAAGAAGACCTCAGTCTGGGAGAAAATATTGCGAAATATGGATAGACAGACAGATATACCAATCTGAAAGACAAATCCAATGAAAAAATACACAACAATGTGAATAGGCAATTTTATAGAACTGAAAATGGCCAACAGATTTATGAAAATATGTTCAATTACACTAGTAATCACAGCAATCCCTATTAAGACAAGATATAAAATTTTTTTTATTTAAAAAAATTTGTTTAAGTTTATTTATTCTTGAGAGATAGAGAGAGACAGAGCATGAGTAGGGGAGGGGCAGAGAGAAAGGAGGAGACACAGAATCTGAAGCAGGCTCCAGGCTCTGAGCTGTCAGCCTAGAGCCCGATGCCAGCCTCAAACTCACGAACTGCGAGATCGTGACCTGAGCTGAAGCCGGACGCTTAACCGACTGAGCCACCCAGACACCCCAAGACAAGATATAATTTTATACCCTTCAGGTTGTCAAGAATTACAACTTTAAAAATACCAAGACTTGGTAAGGTTATAAGGGCATGTAACTATTATATATTGCTGGGGAGAATGTAAAGTGAAATAATCACTTACTAAATATAAAGATGAGGAACACTAAACCCAAGCCATTCCATTTCTAGGTATAATCTCTAGGAACACTCTCATATATGTGCCCAAGAAGACATGTACACAGAAATTCAATGCTGCAATGTTTAAAATGATGTAAAATTAGAAATAACCAAAAGGTCCATTGATGGATAAGTACATTATAGTATAGAAACACACTTGAAAACAGCTAAAATGAAAGGATAAATGAATGAATGGATAAATCGCAAAACCATATGTCAAGTAGGAAATTAAAGCAGTAAAAGTATATACATTTTATACACTTTTAAAACCCAAAAAGAAAAATTTTGCATTGCTACAGGCATATGCATACATATAAAAAGGTTTTTTTTTAAGTGCATGAGGATGATACATATCAAAGATCAAAGACTACCTCTAGGCAGTCTTTTTCTAGGGAGAAAGAGTGGGAAAAGCAAATGATGGGGTGTGGGTGGGAAAAAGTGGCAATTTAACAGCATCTGCACTTTATTTCTTTAAAGAAAATCTGAAGCAAACATGACAAGATGTTACTATTTGTTAAAGCTAGGTGGAGGGTACAAAGGTGTTAATCATACTTTTTCAATCTTTTCAATATATTTGAAATATTCCATAATTTAAACATTTTACATAGAAAAGAGAAAGTCTGGCAGTATGCATGATATACACATCTTAAAAGGTCTATCCTATAAAACAAGGATAGAAGCTAAAGGAGGAGATGTTTGTTTTTACTGGGAAAAAAAATTGAAAACGCAGTTAAATAATCACAGAATAGCCATACAATGAAATGTCATGTAACCACAAAAAAATTATATAGCGCAGAAGCACAGTTATTAACCCAGAAAGATGCTGACAACATACCAAGTCAGGGGGAAAAGGGGTATAAAAATATAGGTTTTTGTTCTTTTTAAAAATTTTTTTCAATGTTTTATTTTGGAGAGAGAGAGAGAGAGAAAGTGGGAGAGGGGCAGAGAGAGAAGGGAGACAGAGGATACAAAGTGGGTTCCACGCTGACAGCAGAGAGCCCAATGCAGGGCTGGAGCCCATGAACCGTGAGATCATGACCTGAGCCATTTCAGCTGCCAATTGAGCTACCCAGGTGCCCTAAAAGTATAGGTTTTCAACAAAGTCAGGAAATGGTTAAACAAACCTCCCATATGCACTAACAGAGGCCCAAGTCCCACTAACGCACCTGCCATATTTTAATCTCCTTATCAACTTGTGTCCATGGAAAGAAATGAACTACAAGCAGCCCAATAATAATAAGTACAATAGATTCATTCCAGTGTTTCAAACAAGAAAGCTTTTGCTATAATACTGAAACAGAAGAGCTGCATTCAAAGCCAAAAACAATTATTTCCCAATGTTGGTGCCAACAATCCCCACCTTTGCAGATGAAACCTGCTCTATTTAACCATCCAGTCGGAGAACTAGCACAGAAGCCTAAGTTGCTGATCATATATACCAAAAATCCAGGTAAAATATAACATACTACAATCAAAATAAACTGTCATGTATCAGTGAAATCCAAAGCTATAGTCACAAAGTGATGTCATATTTGTAAGAGGAACGAGTGGCAGCAAGAAGTTACTGAAGGACTTTCGAGAGAGAATAAAATGTTTGCCTGTTATATTTATATCTTCTGATAAGCTGGAAATTGACTTGGGTACTAGAGAACCTGTGCTTCCTATTTTGTTCACTAAAAGTTGTCGAAAGGTCTAAGAATCATAATGGATTCTATTTTATGAAAAGTACAGTAGCCTATGAAAGGAAAACTGTTTCCTCTTCTCACAACACTTCTGACTCCAAATGTGTATGGGGTTTTCACACAGCAATCAATTCTACAACTCTCCAGATACCAAGTGGGTGTTCTACAAACAAT
This sequence comes from Acinonyx jubatus, assembly GCF_027475565.1. NCBI lineage: Eukaryota > Metazoa > Chordata > Mammalia > Carnivora > Felidae > Acinonyx > Acinonyx jubatus. The sequence continues at coordinate 22,083,053 of NC_069397.1, forward strand.
TCTGACACCAACTACCTGAGTTAGTGCAGACCCCACAGACCAAGGGCTCACTCCCACAAGACTGCCCCCCACTTCACCTGATCTTAGCCAAAAGGCCGAGAAGCAATTAAGACTGACCTCCCACTTCAGACACCAATTGCAAGTAATGGGTACCCATGTAACTCACACTTCTGTCCAACAGGGCTAGAAATCAGGGTTCCCATGACCCCCTCCTCATGTTTGATAATTTGCTACAGCAGCTCACAGAACTCACGTACTTACATTTATTTAGTAGCTTATTATAAAGGATATTATCAAAGATATAAATGAACAACCTAATGAAGAGGTCCATGGTGTGAGGTCAGAAGGTTCCCAGACCCAGGAGCCTCTGTTCCCAGGAGGGTTGGAGCACACTGACTCTCTTTACACAGGCTTCATCACATAAGCATGACCTTTGACCTAGCAACTCAATCTCCAGCCCTTCTACCTACCCCAGAGGTAGAGGGGTAGAGTGGGAGGTGTGGGGGAGAGGCTGAAAGTTCTAACCCTCCCATCACAAGGTTGGTCCCTCTGGCATCCAACTGCCCTCCTAAGGGCCCATCAGTCACTCATTAGCATACAAAAAGACACTCATTAATTTCAGAGATTCCAGTGGTGTTAGAAGCTCTCTGGGACTGGGAGTGCCTGGATGGCTCCATCGGTTGAGCACCCAACTTCTGCTCAGGTCATGATCTTGTGGTTTCTGTGTTCAAGTCCCACATCGGGCTCTGTGCTGATAGCTCAGAGCCTGGAGCCTGCTTTGGATTTTGTGTCTCTGTCTCTCTGCCCTTCCTTTGCTAGTTCTCTCTCTCTGTGTCACTAAAAATAAGTAAACATTTAAAAAAAATTTTTTTAATAAAAAAAAAAAGAAGCTCTCCAGGCTGGGAAGTGGAAACTAAGACCAGATACTATAACCAAAAAAAAAAAAAAAAAAAAAAAAAAAAAAAGCACTCCTATCACCCCTATTCCTCAGGAAATTACAGTTTTAAAAGCTCTTGTGCCAGGAACTGAGGATGAAGACCAAATATATATTTCTACTATTTCATAATATTATACATACAATAAAGGGTAAGAAGTTAGAAATCTTTTTTTTATATATACTTATTTAAGTTATTTCTACCCTCAATGTGGAGCTCGAGCTCACAACCCCAAGATCAAGAGTCACATGCTCTTCTGAGCCAGCCAAGTGCCCCAAATGTTAGAACTCTTAAGAACAAATATTTTCACTATTATTCCTTTACTATGAAAATATTTCTTGTATTATTTATACTTTGATTAAGTATTATTGAGACTGCTAAGACCAACAAATATAAACTGGATTTATTGTGCAAAACTTGAGAATGGCTCAGTATATAACAGTAGTTGGATATAAGGTATACTAAATCTCAGCTTCCAGAAGAGTTGGTTTTGAACTCAATCACCCTTTAAGAGAAGACATACGAGCTTGCATAATTTCATCAACCAGGAGAATGTTGGTGGCAATCACTGTGCTGAGGAAAAAGATAATAGGGTGAGTAGAGTCTACCAACCCACTCCCATCTTTTCCCCCGGCAATCTTTAGCTACTAAAAGTACTTTGTTCATCAATGATGTTGGTATGAGATCTTATGAGACAAAGCTATTATAAATACAAACATCAACTCTTGTATTGTAATTTCAACTCCTTTGCTGATAAAGTAAAAGTTTGATTTTAAATTGTAGCAAAACTGAGCTCATTTTTGGCACATCATTTGCCTTTCCCCCCTATGCATGTGGTACTATTTTAGTTAATTTCCCTCTTTCCCTTCCCCCTCAAATAAACAGTAAGATAAACATTTCTTATATATCACACTACTAGAATTAAAATGGAAAAGGGACTGAAAAAATGACAGAAGCTAGCGTTAATAACTGGATACCACACCTTTTCATACACTTAACCATTTTTCTACTATAGAGTGGTAAAAATAATAGACAAGTTTTAATGTTATTATGTCCCTAAAAGTCTTTATTTTTATTAATATGAATTTACCAAGAGTGAAGAAGTTGTTTTTTCACACAATAGTTATCCCAAACTCCTGCATCAGCTGCTAACATTGGCTCACCTGCAAATAAAAACAATGTTAACAATACAATCTTGATATATTCTGTTAATACTGGTTATATATTCTAACAGTACTTAATGTACCAACAAAACTATAGTGTCCAGGTCACAATGAACTCCATGGTATCAAATCAAATCCAGTGGCCAGTTCTCAGGCCTCATCTATCAGCAACATTTAACACGGCCTCCTCACTACTCTTTCTCACTTGCCTCCCAGGCCACCATGTTCAGCCTGACTTTTTTCTTTTTTGTTAGTGGCTCCTTTTCTGTTGACTTTCCTGGATTTTCCTCTTCTTCTCTTAATTTTGGAATACCCAAAAGCTCAGTCCTGGATTCTTTCCTTCTCTCTCTACACTCACTCCTTAGGCGATTTCATCCAGTCTTCTTGATTTAAACCATGTGCACTTTGGCAACTCTCAAGTTTTTATCTCCAATCCAGACCTTTTTTTTTTAAGTTTTTCTTTTAATTATTGATTTTTGAGAGACACACACACACAGAGTGCGAGGCGGGGAGGAGCAGAGATAGAGGGAAACCCAGAATCTGAAGCAGGCTCCGGGCTCCAGGCTGTCAGCACAGAGCCCAGGGTGGCTTCGAACTCACGAACCAGAAGATCTTGACCTGAGTGGAAATCGGCGCTTAACCAACTGAGCCACCCAAGTGCCCCCAACCCAGAATTATTTCTTGAGCTCCATACTCATACTTCCAATTGTCTGTTTCGCTTGAAAGTCAAAGACACTTCAAACTTAGCTTTGCCAAAACTCAGTGCTGACCTCCCCCTACACAACCTGCTGCACCCACAGTTCTTCAATGAGGTTAATGGCAATTTCAACCTTCCAGCTGTTCAGTGGACTTCCCTCCACAGAACAACCACAGTGATCCTTTTAAACATAATTAGGCCATGTCCCACCTCTACTAAAAATTGCTATCTCATTACAGTCAAAGTCAAAGTCCTTGGACTGGCCCACATGTCCCTGCATGATCTTTCTATTACTTCTCTCATCTCCTTCCTCCTCCTCAAAAACTTCAAACACTGGCTTTTCCACTGGCTGTTCCCTCTGCCTAGGATACTCTTTCCCTAGTTCCCCAACATGGCTACTTCATCACTTCCTTTGATTTCTTTCTACAGACATATTCTCAATTAGCTCTACCCTGACCACCCTCTCTTTTTAAATTGCAAACTTCTGGGTCACTGGAGTAGAACCTATTTCTTTACTGAGCAGCTAATTTTTCTTCACTTTCTTACCTGTATTCAAGTCTATGCCAACAGGTTGTTTTGATTCTGAATGTTCAGCCTGAACTTTTACTAGAGTTTCCTGCAGGTCATAACCAGAATTCTGAGCAAGAACCTTAAGGAATAAAAATAATAATAAATATATGTATGAAATACCTTCACACATATATTTGAATATCAAAGATAATAAATAAGGCACTGCTCTCTAGTCTTGTGAAAACACACTTATAATACAGTAATCCCCTCCTTTTAAAGAATTCCATTCTTTGAGAGAGAGAGTGCATGCACACAAGCAAGCGGGCAAAGGGCAAAGGGGGAGGGAAATAAAGAATCTTAAGCAGGTTCCATGCCCAGCACAGAGCCCAACTCAGGGCTCAATCTCACAACTGTGAGATCATGGCCTGAGACAAAATCAAGAGTCTAATGCTTAACCAACTGAGCCACCCAGGTACCCTTGAAGAATTCTGTCCTTAATCTAAAACAAATTAGTATTTTATGTCTCTAGCAGTTTTTATACTTACTTAAACATTTTCCGTATGTACATCACACTAAATTCTGAGGACATTATAGTACCCCCATCCCCACCCCACTACAGTAATTTCCCTCCTTGCAAAAGATCTCTTAAAAAATGGAAAGAGGGACACCTGGCTGGCTCAGTTGGAAGAGTGTGTAACTCCATCTCAGGGTTGTGAGTTTGAGCTTCACATTGGGTGTAGAGAATAAATACATAGATAGATAGATAGATAGATAGATAGATAGATAGATAGATAGATAAAGTAAAGAAGTAGAATGGTATGGTTTCTTCTCGTCCCTCTAGCCACACATTTTCCAGCTTTTCCTAGATATCTGCTAAAAGAACCCTTCATATTTGCAGGATGCTTGTGTCCCTTACCAACATGAAGAGAGTCATGACCTGTGACAACAGGAATGGAGCTAATAGCACTCCAGACCAGGTTTATTTCCAAGTAGTACAAAACCAACAGCTGATGAGTAAGGAACCACCACTGTATACCAGGCTTACCAGTTTGTGTCAACTACAGGATCATTACTTAACTGACTTTGCTGTTTTGGGGAAAGAGAAAAATAGATATCTGATTCTCAAAGATTCCACAAATTGTGAATAATTTAAAGCAATTACCAAAGAGACTTTGCTAGCATTGTTCTTTTTTTTTTATTTTTTTATTAAAAAAATTTTTTTAATGTTTATTTATTTTTGAGACAGAGAGAGACAGAGCGTGAACAGAGGAGGGGCAGAGAGAGAGAGGGAGACACAGAATCTGAAACAGGCTCCAGGCTCTGAGCTGTCAGCACAGAGCCCAACGCAGGGCTCGAACTCACAGACCATGAGATCATGACCTGAGCCGAAGTCAAACGCTTAACCGACCGAGCCACCCAGGCGCGCCACTAGCATTGTTCTTAATGTTTTTAATTCACGGTAATAACATCTTTGACATGGTCTTCTGTGTTTCTAAGTGGTTCACAACCAGATTAAGGCAAAGGAAAAGGAATGGTAGTCTGTTTCCTTTGTTGACACATGGAAAAAATACCTGGTTTCTCTCCTTTTCCAGGAATTATAATGAAAATGACAAAAGCATGCTAGTATTTGGAGTTCTCGTTCCCACAGTTTAAAATAATAATTAATACTTTGGATACCACCAACAAAACAAAAATCTACACAAAAGTCTAGTTAAATTTTAAGTTCTAAACTTTTTCATTATGATTAATCATAAACCATTTTTGAAGGAAATTTCTGGACTTACTTCCACTTTTGGAGCTCAGAGATTAGCAAGGGGGTAACTTAGTGATTTCAGGAAACTCTGACAAGGATTCTGAGCTATTATCCCAAAAGTTTCCCTGCTTTTGCTGTAAAATATCTTAGACAAAACTGTGTGGGGAAATGCAAATTAAAACTCTCTCTACTCTGGTGTTAGATAATGTGGGCAATTTGTAATCCAACACCCTTAGATCTAACCAGTTGTTCTTTAGCCATTAGGATAGTTGTACCTTAGGAATAATGAGTAAGGCATTAGCAAAAGCTTGTACTCCAAGACGAGCTCTTCCTTTTACACTATGCTTGTAATTAACAAGAGCTTCAGCTATTGCCACTTCAACTGCACCTGCTCCTGGAACCACACAACCTATTGGAGGAAAAAAGATTGGCAAGACATTCCATACAGGGAAAAATAATTAAGCAAAATAAACAAACAAAAAAATAGAGAAAAAAGCAATTAGCTATTCAGGTGTGTTCTAATACCTATTATATGGCCTACATCTAAAATATACCTAAGTAGACACAGAAATAAAGTAAGTTGCATAGTTCAGTGATTACTTAGATGTCTTATGAAGCATCCTGAAGTTACATACCACTAAAAAATTAGGCATGGTACAGACAACTGGCTGCAACCAGCTTATTTGTTTGTAAAAGTAGACATTCTTCCCACCTTCATCTTATTCCTTTATGACTACATGCAAAAGGTAATTATTTATCATGTATAGGGACAGGTAATAAATTGTAACATCCGATTTGAAAAAAATTTAGGCCAAGATGATTTGGCCACCATTTTGGTATGGAATTCTTGGGACTTAATGAAGTATTTGTTTTCTATACTGAAGCAAAACCCAAACTGCTACCTAAGGAAAAAATATAGGTGTTTTCATTATTCTAAGGCAAAAGCTCTGTTTAAAAACATCAATTTTCACAACAGGATATGACTTTTATACCTGCTGGTATGGTTTTATAAAGTTTATGACTCTCCTTTGAATCAGCAAATTTGTTTTGGAATCACCCATCTTTAAAACAAAACAAGAAGAATCTCTCCTTTGTCCCACATCATTTTTTTTAATATTTGTTTATCTATTTTGAGAGAGAGAGAGTGAGCAGGAGAGGGGCAGAGAGAGAAGGAGAGAAAGAATCCCAAGCAGGCACCACGCTGTCAGCACAGAACCCCATGCAGGGCTTGAACCCATGAACTGTGAGATCATAACCTGGGCCGGAATCAAGAGTAGGATGCTTAAAATGACTGAGCCACCCAGGTGTCCCTATCCCACATCATTTTTTAATTACTAACCCCTTCTTCTGCTTCTCTGTACAACAAAACTGTTCAAAAGAGTTGTCTACCCACAAGATGACTGCATCCTTGCTTCCCATTCACACTTTTAAAAAGTTAAAAGCTCCCGAGGCGCCTGGGTGGCTCACTCTATTGAGTGCCTGACTTCGGCTTAGGTCATGATCTCACAGTTTGTGGGTTCGAGCCCCACACTGGGCTCTGTGCTGACAGCTCAGAGCCTGGAGCCTGTTTCAGATTCTGTCTCCCTCTCTCTCTGCCCCTCCCCCACTCGCACTCTGTCTCCCTCTGTCTCAAAAATAAATAAACATTAAAAAAAAAATTTTTTTTAAGTTAAAAGTTCCCTGTGGTGTAACACTGTATGTTAATTATACTGGAATTAAAACATAATTTTAAAAAACTTTTTTAAGTTCCTGTGAAATACTGAATATACACAGAAGAATATTTATATGTGTAAAGTACAAAGAATAAATGCACAAATAAATGTACTCATGTACTTCCCACCCGGCTTAAGAAACAGAACATTGCCAGTAACTTTGAAAACCTCCCTGATCCCATTCTGTGAAAACACAACATATCACAATTTGTGATTGTTGGGATGCTACTCAAGCAATACCTGAAGAGAAACTTATATCACTAAACACCTATGCTAGAAAGAAGGGTCTCAAACCAATGACCTCAGCTTTCACCTTAAGAACTAGAAAAGAGCAAATAAAACCTAATATAAACAGAAAAAAGAAATAATGAGAGTAGAAATCAATGAAATAAAAATGAACAGTGACCAAAAAAAAATAAACAATGTCAGAAATGAAAAAGGTAATATCACTATAGATTCCACAGACATGAGAAGCATAATAGTAAGGGAATATTATGAACAATTTTATGCTAATAAATTTGAAAAGTTAAGGGATTAGCAAACTTTCTATAAAAGATCAGATATAAATACTTCAGGTTCTATGAACCACACCATCTCTTTTTAACTAATCAACTCTGCCACTATAGCACAAAAAGAGCCACAGACAATACATATATGAATGGGTATAGCTGTACCCCAATAAAACTTTATTTACCAAAACCAGGCAGCAAAAAGGATTTAGCTCATGGGCAGTAGTTTGATCATCTTAACAGATGAAATGGACAAATTTCTTGAAAGACACAAACTCAAAAAAGACAGATAACCTGAATACCCCTGTCTCTATTAAAAAGATTGAATTCATAGTAAAATTTTCCCATTAAGAAAACTCCAGACCCAGATAGCTTTACTGGTGAATTCTACCAAACATTTAAGAAATAAATACCAATTCTACACAAGATTTCAACACTTTCAGAAAATTAAAGAGGAGAGAATACTTTCCAACTCATTCTATGAGGTCACCATTATTCTAACAGCAAAAAAGATAAAGGCATTACAAGAAAGAAAATACACAAGTACCCCTTATGAACATAGATATAAAAATTCTTAACAGCATAGAGGTGCCTGGGTGGCTCAGTCGGTTAAGAGTCCTACTTCCACCCAGGTCATGATCTCAGAGTTCATGAGATCTAGCCCTACATTGGGCTCCATGCTGGGCATGGAGCCTGCTTAGGATTCTCTCTCTACCTCTCTCTCTGCCCTTCCCTCATTTGCACTCTCTCTCTCTCTCTCAAAATAAATAAATAAAACTTAAAAAAAATTCTTAACAGCATATTAGCAAATCAAGTCCAATAATATATAGAAATACATAGCAGCATTACTTACAATACCCGAAAGATGAAGTGATCTAAGTTTCCATTACCGGATAAATAGATAAATAAAATGTGATTTATACATACAATACAGTATTATTCAGCCCGAAGAAGCAAGGAAATTCTGACACATCATTCAAGGATGAACCTTGAAGACATCGTGCTAAGTGAAATAAGCCGGCCCAAAAAGACAGATACTGGATGACCTCAAATGAGGTACATAGAATAGTCAAATTCATAGAGACAGAAAGCAGAATAGTGGTTTCCATGAGCTGGGAGGAGAGGGGAATGGAGAGTTATTATTTAATGGGTATAAAGTTTCAGTACTTAAGATGGAAAATGTTCTGTGGATACATGATCATGATGGCTACACAACAGTGTGAAAGAAAGGATTTATTGCCACTGAACTGTAATACTTACAAATGATTAAAATGACAAACTATATACTTATATCCACAATTTAAAAAAATAATTTTAAAAATTGTAATCCATTTTTAAAGAAAATAATACATCATAAGTAAGTAGGGTTTACCCCAAGAATGTAAGTTTGGTTGAACATTTGAAAATCAATGTAATTTACCACATTAATAAACTTAAAGAGAAAAAACATGTAATCATCTCAATAGATCAACAGAAAAGCAACTGACAAAATCCAACATCTATTCATGATAAAAGGTCTCAGCAAGAGAGGGGAACTTCCTCAATATGACAGAGGGCTTCTATGAAAACCCTACAGCTAAATATCATACATAATAGAGAAAGGCTGAATATTTTCCCCCCATTATCAGGAGCAAGGAAAGAATGCCCACTCTCACTATTTCCATTCAACAATGTATTGCAGCTTCTAGCCCATGAAATAAAGAGAAAAAGGAAATAAAAGATATCCAGATTGGAAAGAAACAAATAAAACGGTCTTTATTAGCAGACAACATGATTATTTATATAGACAACTCAATTAAATCTGTAGGAAAGCTACTAGAGTAAGTGAGTGTAACAAGGTTGCAGAATTCAAGATCAGTAAACAAAAATCAGTATCTATATGTTAATCAGAAATTGAAATTTTAAAAACATCATGTATAATAGGATCAAAATTCATGAAATACATAGATACATCTGAAAAAAATATATGCCACTAAGAATCACAAAATATTGCTGGGGTAAAAAAAAATATATATATATACACACACACACATATATATATACACATATACATATACATATGTATATGTGTATATATACATATATATACACATATACATATGTATATACACATACACATGTATATGTGTATATATATATATGTGTGTGTGTGTGTGTGTGTGTGTGTATATATATAAATTGCTGAGACAGAGTCAAGAAGGCCCAAATAGGGGCGCCTGGAGAGCTCAGTCAGTTGAGTCTGACTCTTGATTTTGGCTCAGGTCATGATCTCCTGGTTCATGGGATCCAGCCCTGCATCAAGCTCTGTACTAACAATGTGGAGCCTGCTTGGGATTCTCTCCACCTCTCTCTCCCTCCCTACGTCTCTCTCTCTCTCTCCCTACGTCTCTCTCTCTCTCTCTCTCTCTCTCTCAAAATAAATAAATAAACTTAAAAAAAATAAACTTATTTTAAAAAAAGAAGGCTGAAATAAATAGATATACCATGACTCAATATTGTTAAGATATCAAGATATCAATTATTCTCAAAATGTTCCACAGATTCAGTGAAATTCTAATCAAAATCTCAGCAGTCTTTTTAGTAGTGACAAGCTGATTCTAAAATTCATATGGAAATGCAAAAGATTTTAAATAACCAAAATAACTTAGAAAAGAACAACATGAGAGGATTAACATTGCTGATTTCAAGACTTATTATAAAGTTACAGTGATCAGGATAGTATATTAATATTGAGCCAGACAAACAGATTAGTGGAACAGAATAAAAACCCAGAAATAAAACCACACAAATATGGACAAATGGTCTTCATCAAAGATGCAAAAGCAACGCATTGGTGAAAGAAGAGTCTTTTCAACAAACGTAGCTGGAACACTTTGATCAAAGGTATATTATGGTATACCTAAGAGTTGATTTGCTGGGTCATATAGTATCTCTGTGTTTAACTTTGAAAAAAGAAAAAATGTTTAATGTTTATTTATTTTTGATAGAACACAAGGGGGGGGAGGAGAAGACAGAGAAGGAGACACAGAATCTGAAGCAGGCTCCAGGCTCTGAGCTGTCAGCACAGAGCCCAACGCGGGGCTCAAACTCACAAACCGTGAGATCATGACCCGAGCCAAAGTTGGACACCTAACTGACCAAGCCACCCAGGTGACCCTAATTTTTAAATTTTTAAATGTTTATTCATTTTTGAGAGACAGAGACAGAGTGCAAGCAGGGGAGAGGCAGAGAGAGAGGGAGACACAGAATACAAAACAGGCTCCAGGCTCTGAGCTGTCAGCACAGAGCCCGACGCGGGGCTCGAACCCACGGACCATGAGATCATGACCTGAGCTGGTCAGTCACCCAACGAACTGAGCCACCCAGGCACCCTGTCTCTGTGTTTAACTTGTTAAGGAACTCCCAGCTATTTTCCAACAGTTCCCACCAGCAATGCTGAAGGCTCCAATCTCTCCACATCTTTGCCAACATTTATTATCATCCAGGTTTTTTGATTTATAGCCATCCTAACAGTTGTGAAATGGTATCTCTTTATGGTTTTCATTTTCATTTTCCCAATGACTATGTTGAGCATTTTCCATGTGCTTATCATTCTATTTTAAACGTCTGTTTTTTATTGAATTATCTACCTCAACTCCTTTTAGAAGGTAGTTTATAAATTATCAATAAATAATAAATGCTAATATTCTGTCCTAATCATTCTTAAAATTATACTACATCTAAGGTAACAGAATGAGTTCTAAGCTATTAAATCCTTTTCATGGTTTTAAAAATAAATTTCTAAAAATAAAAAAACTTTATTATAGTGTGGGGTAAGTCTTTCCATCCTGGAACTATGGCCTAGTTTGTCCATAACCTTGCAGAGAAGGCCCCAGGGCTGGTGAATGAACACCAGCATTTGGTGCTGGTAAGGTCACAACTTACCTGAAGCCCCGACTGGCCACATTTTGGCGCTATGCCAAATTAAGCTGGCTCCTCCAATTCCTGCTGAGATCCCTACAGCTATTCAGAGCTTGAAAAAAATAGCCAAAAGCACTCAAACTGGTAGCTTCAAAAGGTTCACAGTTAAGGAATCTCGCTGACTGGTTTGGAGGCCACTGAGGTGTGGATGTGGTTTTATGTCGGTAAGATCATAGGCAAGCATGGCATCATTGGCTATAATGTTTGAAGACCAATCTTTAACATCTATTTACATTTGGTTTGTTATTTGAGCCCTCTTGGACCATGTGTAATCACACTGGTATTTGAATAAACTAAGATAACGTATCAAAAAAAAAGATACTATAGCATTAAATTAAGTGCTTTTTCATTTCATAAACAGAAGCTAATTAAAAGGGCAGCACACTCACTACAAATAATGCAAAGGAAAAATCTTCACAATCCAAATTATAAATTGTCCAAAGTGAAATAAAGAAGAGTAATCAGTCATATCTTCTAAAATACTGTGTGTACCATGACAGATTTAGTACCGCTTTTAAAATACATAAGGTTCATATCCATCATAAAAAAGAGCCTACCATCTTCAATGGCATTTTTGATGGCACGAAGTCCATCCCTTAGAGCATCCTTTATTTGTGTGAGAGTATGCTTATTTGGTCCTTTAACCAACAAGGTGACAGAACGAGGGTTAACACAGGCCTCGATAAAAGTGAACTTTTCTTCACCCTAGAGGGTAATCCAAGAAGATATAACTCTAATATTTAATGTCATTATGAAGTGAAGTCCTAGTTTATAATATTAGAATCCAATCTTGCAAATTTTTCTCATCAAACATAACTAAATAGACACTAAAAGCAGTTAAGTTATATTTGAACTCTTAACAAACATTTAGAAAGATAAATTGTAAAATACATCCTGGGGATTATTCAGATATCAAAAGGTAAAGCCTGAATGAAAAGATTTAGTATGTAAAAAAAAAAAAAAAGTTTACTCTTCACTTTATAACCACTGCCCACAGATATACTCACTAATGTACACTCATGTACAAGACCAGCATGCCCCAAACAATGTATACTGAGGTCTTCAAGAGAATTCACAGCCATTCCACCACAAGCAAGAGAGAGTCTGAAATTACAGAGGTCGTCGTAGCTTTGATTATGGTAAGCATGAAAGACTTAATTTCTCAAAGGTGAAAAAATACCTAACACAGAAGACTGCATTGTCACTGTATTGTACTGTTTTTAAAATCTGGGTTTTTAAAAAATTTTTTAAGTTCATTTATTTATTTTTGAGAGAGAGAGAGAGAGAGAGCACACAGGGGAGGAGCAGAGAGAGAGGGAGAGAGAGAAAATCTCAAGCAGGCTCTGCACTCTCAGTGCAGAGCCCAATGTGGAGCTCAAACTCACGAAACCATGAGATCATGACCTGAGCTGAAACCAAGAGTCATATGCTTAACTGACTGAGCCACCCAGGCACCCCTAAAATCTGTTTTAAGAAGATGAAAACCTTTGTCCTGCAACAAAGTTCTGACGTAGGTTAACAATCTTGATTTTTGACATTTCCATTATTTATTGAAATTAAAAACAAAATTTGGAACATGTATGCTACTACTTTGCTCAACAATGTTTACATGCAAGTTAAAAGGAATATCATGGAATCATTTCAATTTAATCTGCTAAAAATTTAGGATACATAATTATCTGCAAGCTTACCTTTCCATATTTCTTCTTTTTGCCCTGCGAAGAGCTACTATGCCATGTTTTGCAAGAGCATCTAAGGAAAATGGATCAATTCCCTAAAATCAAATTAGCAAAAAGTTATAAGCACATCTTAAGCCACTAGTTCTCAAACTTTTTTTATCTCAGCACTGCTTCACATTCTTAAAAATTAAGAACCCAAAAAACTTTTGTTTATGTGGACTCTAAGTTATCATAAATTAAAATTCAAAATAATAGTAAACTCATTTTATGTTAACATAAATAACATTTTTAAGTGAAAACTTACTATACTTTCATAAACAAAAAAATATGTAGGTTAAAGTAATGGCACGGTTTCACATTTTTTATATCGTTTTAATGTCGGTCTTAACAGAAGACATATGGAGTCTCATCTGCTTCTGCCTTCAATATGGTGTGATATCTTGTTTTGGTTAAAGTATATGAAGAAAGCTTGGCCTCACACAAATACATACTGGGAAAAAGAGGAATATTTTAATAACTTTTCAGATAAATGTGGGTGTTCTTCTTTGATACTACACCAAAACTCAATAAATAATAGTTTCTTAAAGGTTAGTTTCGAGGTGAAATATGGAACTTATCAATAAACTTTTCTTCTTTAAATTTTTTTTAAAATGTTTATTTTTAAGAGAGAGAGAGGGACAGAGTGTGAGCGGGGGAGGGATAGAGAGAGAGGGAGACACAGAATCCAAAGCAGGCTGCAGGGTCTGAGCTGTCAGAACAGAGCCCAGCACGGGGCTCAAACTAACGAACCCTGAGCTCATGACCTGAGCCAAAGTCCAACACTTAACCAACTAAGCCACCCATGGGCCCCTCAACAAAATTTCCATACTCTCTCATATGAAAATCCACCTGTCTGGGGCACCTGGGTGGCTCAGTTAAGCGTCCAACTCCTGATTTTGGCTCAGGTCATGATCTCACAGTTCATGATTTCAAGCCCCGTGTAGGTCTCTGCACTGACAGTGCGGGGCCTGTTGAGATCCTCTCTCTTCCTCTCTCTCTGCCCCTCCCCTGCTCACTCATGCTCACTCACTCTCTCCCCCTCTCTCTCTCTCTCTCAAAAATAAATAAACTTTAAAATAATAATAATAATAAAATCAAATCCACTTGCCTGTCTTACACTTCGAGTGTATTATTTACCCATGCATGATTTTGTTAAATCATATGGTTTTTTTGTCATTTAGAAAACATTGAGGGTGGGGGATGGGCTAGATGGGTGATGGGTATTAAAGAGGGGACTTGTGATAAGTACTGGGTGTTGTATGTAAGTGATGAATCACTGAATTCTATTCCTGAAACTAATACTGCACTGTATGTTACCTAACTAGAATTTAAATAAAAATCTGAAAAGAAAAAAAGAAGAAAACATTGGTTCACTATGTTAAGCAGAGCTTCCAAATGCTGATACATTTCATAGTTCTACAATACCAGAAATATCACATTTGCTAATATCACCATTAACATTATCAGAAAAGTCCTTCAAGTATTGGAGAGCTGTGACATTCACAATGGCAGATACAAGTTTTCCAAAATTTTAATTTTTGCTTGAAAGCTCAAATTTATTGGCAACAAATACCGTCAACTGTTTTCCTTGAAGTGACAGAACCACTTCTTCTTTTTTGAGAAAAACCTGCCAAATACCCACATCTAAATAACCACAGTTTGTCAGTTACTTTTTTTTTAAGTAATCTGTCTGCCCAACATATGCCTTGAACTCACAACCCTGAGGTCAATAGTCACTTGTTCTACCCACTGAGCCAACCAGCTGCCCCTGTCAGTTATTCTTTAAAGTAAAAATGGCATTCCATGAAAAAAGTGGCTAGGTCAGCTTGCAACTCAATTATACAAGAGTTTTCCTTCAAGATAACCATATTCTGATGTGCAGATTTCACACTCCGTCACACAGAATTATAAAAGGATGCCTATGTAAGGATCAAAATTCAATAAAATTAATAAGTTTTACCACTTCATTAAGATATTCTCAAATGAAACTTTTTTTTTTTAACTGCAAGTGTACGGTAAAATGGGAAAAAGAATATAATGACTATTAGTACAGTTTGGTGCTACTCCTTTGATTTGTACTAATGCACCAGTAGTTTTACCTAACGTTGACTTTGCGTGATCATTGCAAATGTCAGCACAACGTAAAAGGCATTATTATTACTATTATTATCATGAAAATAATTTTGACCTCATAGACTCCCTGAAATGGTCTTATGGACTCCCGGGAATCCACAGACCACACTCTGAGAAATGGTGAAAAACATTTACACATAGTTAAAATCAAAATTTTCTTTCTCACCTTTTGATTAATGACAACAAATCCTTTACTGGACTGAGCACAGACTTTGTCTTTCAGGTCTATTATTTTTTGTACTCGATCTTCAATAAATTTTCTTTCAGCTTTTACCAGTTTCTCTTTCTCTTCAGCAGACTTATAAAAGAAACCAGAGCTCACCTCTCTAAAAGATTAATAAAAACAAGCTAGTAAAGGCAGAAGAGAGAGGAGGAAAAGGCAGAAAGCGTTTACACTAAACATCTGGCAGGGAAGCAAGAGATTAAAAAAACACTTTTAGAAAATACAATTTCAGGAGTGCCTAGGTGGCTCAGTCGGTTGAGTGTCTGACTTCAGCTCAGGTCATGATCTCACAGCTTGGGAGCTCGAGCCCTGTGTTGGTCTCTGTGCTGACAGCACAGAGCCTGCTTTGGATTCTGTGTCTCCCTCTCTCTCTGCCCCTCCCCTGCTCACACTCTGTTGTGTGTCTCTCTCTCAAATAAATAAATGTTAAAAGAAAATTTAAAAAGAAAATACAATTTCAAAATTCACAAAGAGTAACTGACACGTACGTTTTTTCATATTCTAGTGATACATTGCAAGAAAGGATAAACGCATCTTCTACTCGTTTCTTCATATCTGGATGACGGGCACCATGATCCAGAACTAATCCTCTGATCAACCTATTAAAAATATGTAATGTTTCTTCCTCTGAATATACACTCTAAAATTTGTTATAAAATAAGGATTGTATTCTTAAAATTGTAACAGAACTACTGGGGCACACATTGTTTCCTTGCACCAACTGTAAGCCTAACACATAATTAGCAAAATTAGAAAAGAAAATTTATTTTAACACAGTGTGACTGGGAAGTCACAATGAAAAGTCAACCCAGAATTATTCTCTAAATTATGTGGCTCACACATATGACACAGCTGGTCAAGTATTGAAAGGTAGGCACACAGTGAGTTTCTTAGGAACATTTGTTCAAAATAATTATATGGAACCACCAAACATTGTTAACCTAAATGTCCAATAATAAGGCATTGTTCAGCAAATAAATGACCCAACTATTTCGTGGTCGTGAAAACTATGTAATGACATGGAAAAATATTTACAGTGGTAGCTGATAAACAAACACAGAATAGCAAACTACCTATAAAGCATGATTATAACTACTCTTTCAGAAAATAAGCACCTCAGTACTGACAAGAAAAAATGAAAAGAAATTAAGAGTAGAGTTATGCTTGGGTGGTAGGAATACAGATAATTCAGGAGTGGGAGACGCTTTTTTCCTATCGTTGAAATTTTCTTTCAAGAGTAAATATTTTTATAACTTTTAAAACTTCATTTATACCCAATTAGGGAGTGGTATTTCTATTTACAAATCTTTTATAACCAATATTTGTTATACATAAACATAAAAGAAATAATTGTTAAAATAGTTAAACACAATTATAAGGAAGTTTTCAAACTTTTAATTTAACTACTAATTTTAATCTGACTACAACATTTTAATCTAATTATCCAACTACCAGCTGAAAGTGCAGAGCTTTTCTTTAGGAAGAAAACAAGCAAACTATATGTTCAACACTTGTCACTCTCCAGGTCTCTTTACTCTTCCCCCCTCTCTCATTCTCAGCAAGTGACCTTGTGCTTTGAGAAAATACACTGTCCCACCACTACCTCTACCAGTCCACCTGCACTTGACCCTGAACCTCCTGCTCCTATGAGCGAACTGTCCATGCTCTTCTCTCAGGTTAACCCCTGCATGTGTGTACTCTATTCCCTTTCTGGTCTCTGCTCCGGCATCATCCCCTCTTCCCCCATGTCAGTTCCTCCTGCCTCCAGGAGCATTCTCGTCAGGACACAGATTTGCCATGAAAATTCTCATCTTTAAAACAAAGAATGCTTCTCCTTCAAGTCCCTTCCCATCCTCCCTTCTAGCTACTGCCCGTTTCTCTGCTAACCTCCTTGGAGCTGTGTATGCTTGCACCCTCACTTCTTCCTTAACCACTTCTCTCTCTCAAGCCCACTTCAATCCAACTTTCACACCTACTCCTTTATTGAATCAGTTCCCATCCAAGTCACCAAAAACATTAAATGCCTTCCATATCTAATGGTCAATTTTCAATCCACAACAACTTGCTCTAAGTTTCAGCAGCATATGACATACTTGATTATTCTCCCCTTGAAACATTTTCCTCTCTTAGCTTCTGGGACAATACTTTCTCTTGGCTTTCCTCCTATCTCAGTGACCATCCCTTCTGGTGCTGAATCCTTCTCATCTTCTCAATTTCTTTTTTTTTTTTTAAGCTTATTTATTTTGACAGAGAGAGTGTGTGTGAGCAGGGAAGGGGCAGAGAGAGGGGGAGAGAGAGAGAATCCGAAGCAGGCTCTATGCTGTCAGCACAGAGCCTGACATGGGGTTCAAACTCACAGACCACGAGATCATGACCTGAGCCTTAATCAAGAGTTGGACACTTAAGCAACTGAGCCACCCAGGCACTCCTTGTCTTCTCAATTTCTAAACATTTGAGTTTCCAGGGACCAACTTTAAACTTCTATCTATATTCACTTCTCAGCTGATCTCACTACCTCTCATAAGCTTTAAGTCATCTATACACAGATGACTCCCAAATATTTTTCTAGATCAGACCTCTATTCTGAACTGCAGACACACCTCTCCAACTCCCTACTCACACATGGATGCCTAACAGGCATCTTAAAACATAACATTTCCCAAACTGCGCTCTTGATTTATTTCCCCAAATCTGTTCCCCCGAGTCTTTTCCATCCCAAGAAATGGCATTTCCCCTTCTTCAGATGCTCCATGCAAAGCCCCAAGAGACATCCTTGACACTATTTCTGTCACATTCTATGTCAAACCATCAACAGATCCTACTGCTCCTTCTAAGTATACCCTGATCTAAAGTGTTTTCATCCTTCACCCATATTACAACAGATTCCTGACTGGGCTCCACTTCTGCCCTTGCCCTGGGAAATGCCCTGCTTCACAGTGCATTCTGCCCACAATAACCACAGAGATACTTCTGAAATATAAATCAGAACTGCTATTGCCCTCAGCAATAGTAGACTAATTTGGACCAACCCTACTACCAAAAGCAAAATGCTGGGTTAAAAACAAAAACCTTAGGAGCACCTGGGTGGCTCAGTTGGTTAGGCGTCCAACTTTGGCTCAGGTTCGTGGGTTTGAGCTCTGCATCGGGCTCTGTGCTGACAACTCAGAGCCTGGAGTCTGCTTCAGATTCTGTGTTTCCCGCTCTCTCTGCCTCTCCCCCACTCACATTCTGTCTCTGTTTCTCAGAAATAAATAAACATTAAAAAAATTAAATGCTTAAAAACACTGGAGAGCTTTAAAACAGTAAAGAAAACATGAACTCCAAAGGATAAGAAAAGAACTGCAAGTACTCTTATCCTAAAGTCACTTGACAATTCAGATCAATCTGAACTTGGGTTTCAACAACCTCACTATGAGAGGGGGACAGAATGAAAAGCTCAGGGCTCATCGAAGGTAGAGGGTCTAATAGGAGACACTCTTCACTTTAAGTAGGAACACCAAAGGGCTACATACTCAGGGCATAAACCAGAAGGATGAACTAGAAGCAAGCAGTCCTCATATGAATCAGTAGTTAGAACTACCAACTGGATATTTGGGATGCCTGGGTGGCTCACTCAGTTAAGCGTCTGACTCTTGGTTTTGGCTCAGGTCATGATCTCATGGTTCATGAGATCAAGCCCTGTGTGGGGCTCTGTGCTGACAGCGAGGAGCCTGCTTCAGATTCTCTCTCTCCCCCTCTCTGCCCCTTGCCTGATCATACGCTTCCTCTCTCTCTCTCTCTCTCTCTCTCTCTCTCTCAATAAACAAACATTTAAAAAAACAAAACTAGGGGCGCCTGGGTGGCTCAGTCGGTTAAGTGACTGACTTCGGCTCAAGTCATGATCTCACAGTTCATGGGTTCAAGACCCGCATCGGGCTCTGTGCTGACAGAGCCTGGAGACGCTCAGAGCCTGGAGACTGCTTCTGATTCTGTGTCTTCTTCTCTCTCTGTCTCTCCCCCTGCTTGCAGTCTGCCGCTCTCAAAAATAAATATTAAAAAAAATTTTTTAAACACAACTAGATATTAAAAACAAACAAAAACAGAACCCTCAAGCTGTGGATTTAATTTAAAGTATTCCCCAGGCTCCTTGCAACAGCAAATTCAAATCCTCTGTGCAGAAATGCACCTTCATCCTAGGTGTCAAATAATTTCTACAAATACCTTTTTCAAACATGATGAATGGCACATATAGAAACAAAACACAGGGGCGCCTGGGTGGCTCAGTCAGTTAAGTGTCCAACTTTGGCTCAGGTCATGATCTCACAGTTTGTGCGTTCAAGCCCAACGCTGGGCTCTGTGCTGACCGCTCAGAGCCTGGAGCCTGCTTCAGATTCTGTGTCTCTCTCTTTCTCTGCCCCTCCCCTGCTCGTACACTTTCTCTCTCTCAAAAATAAATAAACATTTAAAAAAATTTTTTTTAATAATAAAAGGCAGGCTTGGAAAGATCTGCAGGGAATAAGACACCATAAAAAGTGCAATGGCCAATCTAAGAAAAACCAAATAAAACTTCAAGAAATAAGTAAATAAAGAGATCCACAAACACACACATATATTAAAATAAAGTATTTTCAAATGAAATATGATATTTGGATTGGCTTCAAAATAATCCAGGTTTGGGATGAGGAAGAGAAAGAGGAGTTTATAAAGGGAAATAAAAGGAAAAATAAAATGGGCCACAGATTGAAAATTGATAAACATGAGTGACAGGTATGTGAGAGTTCACTATTCTATTCTTTCTGCTTTTATATATGTTTAGAATTTTCCATAAAAGAAAGTTTAAAATTCATTAAGTCCAAAATCAACAACATGCTACATATTCTGAGTACATACTTACCCAGACCATGTCAATTGTCTGACCTCTCTTTCCTCTCCAACTTCAAATCCTACTCTTTTTTCCTCTTACTTACTGTGCTCCAGGTACACTGGGACACCCCAGCACACTGGTGCCTTTGGGCCTTTTCAACCTCCATTCCCTTGACTTAGAACTCTTCATCCAAATATACACATGGCTAACTCCCTTATTTCTTCAGACACCTCCTTAGCTCTTGAGTTTAGTTTGCAATCACAAGGATCTTCCCTGAGCACTCCAAAATCACACACATGCTCTCAGTCACTCTAGTTTCTTCCCAGCATTTATTATCACTTATGTATTTATTATCTCCCACAACTAAAAACATAATCTTCTTAGAGAAAGAAATTCTGTTTTGTATTACTCTTCATTCCTAGCACCCAAAACAATGACTGCCTCAGGGTAAGTATTCACTTAATATATGTTGAATTAACAGACTGATGTTGAGGGGCGCCTGAGTGGCTCAGTCAGTCGAGTGTCCAACGTCGGCTCAAGTCATGATCTCATGGTTCATGAGTTGGGCTCACATTGTTGTCAGTGCAGAGCCCACTTCGGATCCTCTGTTCCCCTCCCTCTCCGCTCCTCCCCCGCCTGTGCTCTCTCTCAAAAATAAACATTTTTTAAAAAATAGACTGATATTGAATTAAAGTAACTAATGATATTAATGAAAAAAAAGTATCTGAACTACACCAAATATTCTAGAATCCATGTATTGTCAAAGTTTATGTAATTTAGGGGCACCTGGCTGGCTCAGTCGCAGGAGCATACAACTTTGATCTTGGGGTTGTAAGTTCAAGCCCCATGCTAGTGTAGAGATTACTTAAAAATAAAACCTTAAAAAAAAAAGTGTATGTAATTTACTTTGTATCTGTTTCTGATTTATGCTTCATCTCCATGATTTCTATCATGAAGAGATCAATAGGATAACCCGGTCTTCTAATAGCCAAAACAGAATCCACCACAGCCTGAAAGAGAAGTGAATGAGAACAGTAAATTACTGGTCTATTAAAAGAAATCACTGGCCCAAGTAATCATCAGACTAAACAGATAAAGGGCTTCAGGCCCCAAAATATAGGGCAAGGCCACAAAGGCCACTCTGTCATGGACATTAGTAATAATCAATGCCAGTGGGTACTTTAGACCCTGAAGGAACTTCAGAGATCATCAGGCCCAAAGCCTTCATTTTACAGTTAAGTAAAGTAAACTCTGAAACTTTTAAGAATTTACAGACTTAACACAAGGTCTAAAAGCAGAGCCAGGCCTAGAATTCCGTTTTCTTTAACTGCCAAGCCACTGCTCTACTACCAACACTACTCAAACTTTTCCACCAAAAGACATATTTAATGGAAAAGAAGGAAATGTAATCTGAGGTAAAAGTTAAAATTTTCTGATTACACTAACACGAAGTGTCTTAAATTTTGTGTTTTATCATGAAAAGCTTCTACGTCATGCCATCATATACATTTGCTTTAATGTGAAAGTAATGCTTTTCCCCAAAATTGCAGCGTGAAATTGATACTCCAGAAAGACATGTGCTATTTATTCTGCCACATAGCCCCAGGGATATATAGCATGGTACAATAATATATCCTATTGCTTAGCTCAGAAAGCTTGGGTGGTTCAGTTGGTTAAATGTCCGACTTCAGCTCAGGTCATGATCACACAGTTCGTGGGTTCCAGCCCTGCATCGGGCTCTGTGCTGACAGCTCAGAGCCTGAAGCCTGCTTTGGATTCTGTATGTCCCTCTCTCTCTCTGCCCCTCCCCCATTCGTGCTCTGTCTCTCAAAACTAAATAAATGCTAAAAAAAATTTTTTTTTAAAGAAAGTAATATGAAATTACATAAATTAAGTATTACAATATAACCACCCTAAAATATAAATAAAGCAAAAAACTATACCTTAGTTTACCTGAGATAACATGATACTTGGTTTTGGAACCTAACAGGGAATAATGACAAAGACCACAGGATAATGAGAGTATCAGTGTTTCTACAACTCCAAAAGAGAATGGGCGCACTAACCAGATAACATGAAGATTCTGGATCACTTGATATAAGTACTCCAACAGGAGAAAATACTGTAGTCTTTATTTGAACTCTGCTGAGCAAGAAATTGTCTGATCTTAATCTGATTTGCAAAGTAGGTTTTCCTATTGGTAAGGGGAATTGACCAGAAACAAATCAGGTGTTCTAGTCCATTTGTCATTTATATTTCTCAGAGTAAATTAGCAAGACAGCATTCTGATTTATATATCAATGCTTTGTGATTTTGGTTATGAATTCATCATTCCTGATAAACCAATATATTCAAGTTGCAGATAATACAACGCTGAGGAACAATGATGATATCAAACTATAGCCACCTGATAAAAGCCTTCCCAAAATACCCAATCTACTCCTTAAATTACATACATTTTACCTTTAGAAGTAAACAAAACAAATACGCATTTCCCAGATGTGAAGATTATCTGTCAGATCAATCACGCTTCATTAAAGTGGTAACCTTAACAACCTATGTGTCACCTCACATAATAAATATTGACCTCTAGGTTTGAAGAGACCAGCACCTCACCCCAATGACATCCACAAGGGTTGATCCACAGGCAGCCAAGCTCCCTTCATGTTAACTTAAAAGAAAGTTTAATATAAGAGGCTCTTAAATACTGAGAACAAACTGAGGGTTGATGGGGGATGGGGGAGAGGGGAAAGTGGGTGATGGGCATTGAGGAGGGCACCTGTTGGGATGAGCACTGGGTGTTGTATGGAAACCAATTTGACAATAAATTATATTTAATATAAAAATAAAAAGAAGGTTTAAGAAGGCAGCCAGGCCCCTTTCATTAACTTTCATGTTAACTTAAAAGAAGGTTTAATATGACACTTTTGAAAAATTACACATACTGTTCTGACCAATCAAGTATAGACTATAACTAAGTGAATAAATGTTTGCCTTCTGTATTTTATTTCATGTTCAAAAGAACCACATACGATAGTTGATTCTTATAGGAAAAATAAAAATATCATCATGCATTAGTCTATATTTGTTCTGAATGCAAAAGTTTAATCACAAACCTCTGTTAACACATCAGCCAATTCAGCAGGAACTTTAGTTTGTAGAGATGTTCTAGCCACATCTAAGAGGACTTCTCTTTTCATCTCTTTGTTAATTTTAACCTTTTCCAGAACTTCAAGTGCTTTTATCTTCGCAGCTTCAAATCCTTCAGCTATTATTCTAGGGTGCAGGCCCTGTCACATCAACATAAAACTAAAAATCATAAAGTAAGTCATCCAAAGTAAAAGTAACCATCTTCTCCTGTTAATAGGTATGTTCAAAGAAAGTAATATTACCCACATCAATGGCACTCAAGACAAATGCATGTACATAACTTATGAAAGTAATTTTTCAGTGCTTCATATTTAAAACAACCTCAAACTTACAGAAAAAAATTTATGTCCAGGACAAAACACTACAAAACTCCTTTTTATTTCCAAAAATTATGACACACTGTCATGTGGTACCCTTCCGAATGGGCACAAAAGAAAAGACTCCTTTAATGCAGAGGAAAAGAACCAATGCTGATTTGGAGGAAAGTACAGACAAACACCACCTTCACCAAATGTTAACATCACAGCAATGGGACAAATAGACATCATGTGCCTCCTGATACAATGCATTAAGAACACTACCACACGTCTATGGTATTTCATGCCAGAAGTTTATTACCTGAGTCTAATTGTGATAGTCAAATCCAAATTGAGGACTTTGTACAAAATAATTGGCTGTACTCTAAAAGTAGCAATGTCATAAAACACAAAAGACAGCTCAGGATAATTCCAGTTTAAAAGAGACTAAAGGAGGGCACGTGGGTGGCTCAGTCAAGTTAAGCATCTGACTTTTTTTTAGATATATTTATTTTGGGAGAGCGCAAGAGGGGAGGGACAGAGAGGGGAGACAGAGGATCCAAAGTGGACTCTGCGCTAATAGGCTGACAGCAGCATGCCTGGTGTGAGGCTTGAACTCACAAACCACAAGATCATGACCTGAACTGAAGTCAGACACTCAACCAGCTAAGCCACCAGGAGCCCCTAAATAAATGAAGCCTGGAGCCTGCTTCAGATTCTGTGTCTCCCTCTCTCTTGGCCCCTCCCCGGCATCCGTGCTCGCTCGCTCTCTCTCTCTCTCTCTCTCAAAAACAGATAAACATTAAAAAATTTTTTTGAGAAAATGTTAAAAATTAAAAAATAAAGAAGACTATAAGGATAGGACAACTGAATGTAATGCATGAACGTAGATTTTCTTCTGCTATAAAGGACACTGTTGGGACAAATGATAAAATAGGAATAAAATCTATAGATTATACTACTGTATCAATGTATCAATGTTAATATTAATTTCCTGGTTTTGATCACTATTCTGTGATTACATAAGAGAATATCGTGGTTTTAAGAAATATACACCGAGGGCACCTGGGTGGCTCAGTCAGTTAAGTGTCCAACTCTTGATTTTGGCTTAGGTCATGATCTCACAGTTTGTGAGATCCAGACCCACATCAGGCTCTGCACAGACAGCACTGGAGCCTGCTTGGATTCTCTCTCTCCCTCTCTGTCTCTCAAAATAAATAAAATTTTAAAAACAAAATTTTTAAGAAACATACACTGAAATATTTAGATGATCATGTCTGCAACTTACACCATTCAAAAAAATATGTACATACATACATATATGCATGCACCATATATACGTTTATATCTGAGAAAGAGAGAAATGTTATTCTTTGGAATATTCCTGAAACATTTCTATAGGCTTGATATTATAACAAAATAATTTTTTTTTATTTAAAAAAATTTTTTTAAATAAATAAAAATTTTTTTTAAAAAAACTTTTTTTTATTTATTTTTGAGACAGAGAGAGACAGAGCATGAACAGGGGAGGGTCACAGAGAGAGGGAGACACAGAATCTGAAACAGGCTCCAGGCTCTGAGCGGTCAGCACAGAGCCCGACACGGGGCTCGAACCGTGAGATCATGACCTGAGCCGAAGTCGGACGCTCAACCGACCGAGCCACCTAGGCACCCCAACAAAATAATTTTTTTAATTGTCTTTTCTGGAAAAATATATAAACTTATTGAAAGCTGGAACTGGGTCTAATTTATTCCCTTCCTCCATTCCTCTACATCAGTCCTACAATAATTTTTTAAAGTTAACATTTCTTAAGGATTTGTGCCAGGTTCTAATCTAAAAGGCTTATTTCATTCAATCCTCTCAACACTACGAAGTGGGTATTATTTCTGTTTCACAGATGAGGAAATTGAGGTTTATAATAATGTAACTTGCTTTAGATCACCAGGATATTAAGTGGTAGAGCCAGGATTTAAACCTACAAAGCCTGACTCCAGACCCTGGATGTTATTAAACATTTTCAAAACACTTCCTCAGTCTCGGATCTCACAATTTCTCACCCGGACTATGATCCTCTAGTCTTGACTCCCTTAAAGCTGTCCCTCGAATATTTAAAATGCCAATCTGACCAGATCAGTCATTAATATGTTAACACGAACATTCTTCGTGGTTAGTATACCACATGCCCTCTGTAATCCAGCTTCCACCTACTTCTCCTGCCTTTCATTGCCGTCCCACAGCACTTTAAAGTCTGGCCAACACCAAAATGCTTGCAGCTTTACACACATACCATGCTGCTTCTCTTCTCTGTTAATTTTGCCTCTGTTAATTTTGTTCCTTCTGCCTGGAATGTCTTTCTCCTTGCTCCTCACTCTTTCCACTGGTTCACTGCCTCTCATTCTAAAGATTTAACCCAGGTCTTACTTCCTCCAAAGAGTGCTTCCTAATTCGGGCAAGTTTAGGCTATCACTCCTTCCTCAGTGTTTCTATCACATCTGGTACTTAGGTTTATCACTATACTGCCACAGTTTCACAATTATGTCAATGCCTGTCAGCATCTCCCCCTTCCCAAACTTTTTTTTCCCTAACCAAACCCTAATCTTGTTTAGGTATCTCTTTCTCAGGTCTTCAGAGGAAGCTACCCTCTCTAGCTAACTCAAGGGGTGGATCCTGATTGGATTAAGTCAATTCCCCTAAAACCTGTTATTGATTTGGGATGGACACAGATCAAAGTTGGCCCAATTATATTATAAAGGAAGGAGTTAAACTCCATAATTGGGCAAATAGTTTTATCCTCCCTCTCCTGCTGAGTGTTATTAAAGGAAGCAAGTAGTCCTACTTTTCTCTGACAGTCTTATAATCAGGATAGAAATAAGCTTTATCATGAAACAGCACTATAAATGGAAGAGCTAAGACACAGAAAGGACCAGGGTACTTGATGACTAATAGACATTTTCAATCAACCAAACTTGGATGTTCTGTAATGGGAGATAACTTACTGTTTAAGTGACTTTCAGTCAAGTTTCTACTGCTTACAGCCAAAGGCATCCTAAATGAGGTACGTTGCAGGTACTGAATTGTTAGACAATTCCCAATACTAAATGAAATGCAAAGAAGTACTAATCTTAGTACTTGGACCAGGTAATGCTTTGCTGAAATGGTTCTTGAAAGAAAGGAAAAAACCCAAATACTTAATTAGATTAGACAGATAAATAATGCCAAGAAAAGGATACAGATTGAACAAAGGCAGTGACATAGAAATGTGTGTAGTGATTTCAGAGGCTAGTGAGTAGACTGGAGGAGTCTGGCTAGAGTAGATGGTTTATAAGGAAAATAAAATAGAAAGGTAGGTAAATTCACAGTGTGAAAACCTTCAATTATTTTTCCCCAGTTATTTTTTAAAAGGTGCATAATTTGGTTTAGACTTCATCAGTGATGTTTTCTTTTTTAGGTCATTATTCATGGGTATATGGCTAATTTTTTACCTTCTTATATACCTTAAATATTTCATTTTTTAAAAAGGGATATCATTCCAATGAAAGGAATTATTTTGGCAAAAAAAAAAAAAGAGTTCATTATTACTTCCATTTACAATTGTACTAAAACCGGGGTGCCTGGGTGGCTTAGTCTGTTGAGCGTCCGGCTTCAGGTCAAGTCATGATTTCACGGCTCGTGAGTTCAAGCCCCACGTCAGGCTCCGTGCTGACAGCTCAGAGCCTGGAGACTGCTTCGGATTCTGTGTCTCCCTCTCTCTCTCTGCCCCAACCCACTCTCATTCTGTCTCTGTCTCTCTCAAAAATAAATAAACATTAAAAAAAGAAAATTTACAATTGTACTAAAGTATCTTGATAAAAATTGGCACAAAAACACTCAGATCAATGGAACAGAATGGAGAACCCAGAAATGGACCCACAAACGTATGACCAACTAATCTTTGACAAATAGAAAATAATATCCAGTGGAATAAAGACAGTCTCTTCAGCAAGTGATGCTGGGAAAACTGGACAGTGACATGCAGAAGAATGAACCTGGACCACTTTCTTACACCATACACAAAAATAAACTCAAAATGGATGGAAGACCTAAATATAAGACAGAAAGCCATCCAAATCCTGGAAGAGAAAGCAGGCAAAAACCTCTTTGATCTTGGCCTCAGCAACTTCTTACTCAACACGTCTCCAGAGGCAAGGGAAACAAAAGCAAAAATGAACTATTGGGACCTCATCAAGATAAAAAAAAAACCTTCTGCACAGGGTAGGAAACAATCAGCAAAACTAAAAGGCAACAGACAGAATGGGAGAAGATATCTGCAAACGACAAATCAGATAAAGGGTTAGTATCCAAAATCTATAGAGAACTTATCAAAGTCAACACTCAGAAAACAAATAATCCAGTGATGAAATGGGCAAAAGACATGAATAGACACTTCTCCAAAGAAGACATCCAGATGGCCAACCGACACATGAAAAAATGCTCAACATCACTCATCATCAGGGAAATACGAATCGAAACCACAATGAGACATCACCTCACACCAGTCAGAATGGCTAACATTAACAACTCAGGCAACAACAGATGTTGGCGAGGATGCGGAGAGAGACGATCTCTTGGGCACTGCTGGTGGAAATGCAAACTTGGACAGCCACTCTGGAAAACAGTATGGAGGTTCCTCAAAAAATTAAAAATAGAACTACCCTACAACCCAGCAACTGCACTACTAGGTATTTATCCAAGGGATACAGGCATGCTGTTTTGAAGGGGCACATGCACCCCAATGTGTATAGCGGCACTATCAACAATAGCCAAAGTAGGGAAAGAGTCCAACTGTCCATCGATGGATGAATGGATAAAGAAGATGTGGTATATATATACAATGGAGTATTACTCGGCAATCAAAAAGAATGAAATCTTGCCATTTGCAACTACGTGGATGGAACTAGAGGGTATTATGCTAAGCGAAATTAGTCAGAGAAAGACAAATATCATATGACTTCACTTATATGAGGACTTTAAGACACAGAACAGATGAACACAAGAGAAGGGAAGCAAAAATAATATAAAAACAGGGAGGGGGACAAAACATAAGAGACTTCAATACGGAGAACAAAGAGGGTTGCTAGAGGGGGTGTGGGAGGGGGGGATGGGCTAAATGGGTAAGAGGTATTAAGGAATCTACTCCTGAAATCACTGTTGCACTATATGCTAACTAATTTGGGGGTAAATTAAAAAAATAAAATTAAATTTAAAAATAAACATTAAAAAAAATTTTTTTAAGTATCTTGATAAAAATTAACTTTTGCCCTCTAAAATTAAACCATTGTATGAGTGAAAACAACAATTTCCACCTGGGTGGCTCAGTCAGCTAAGCATCCAACTTCAGCTCAGGTCGTGATCTCACAGTTCGTGGGTTCGAGTCTGGCGACAAAGCCTCTGTTTATCCCCCCTTTTCTGCCCCTCCCCCCGATTCAAAAATAAACAAACATTTAAAACAGTCAAGTACTACATGAATGTGAATTCTGTAATATGCTAATACCTCAGATATGTAAAGATCAGCTTGTTTTAGTAACTCTCCAATAATTAGAACGTTGGAAGTAGTACCATCTCCTGTAATGTCATCCTGGGCTGTTGCTACTTTTGCTATCAAGGAAGCTGTTGGGTGTTGAATTTGCTGGAAAAAGCAAGCAACAGATTAAAAGAACAAGATTGGAAAAAAAAAAAACAGTCCAATGCAAACAAGATAACCTAAGGGCCACCAGTAAAATTAAGAAATGAAATAAGCCTCACTCTACACGTTCACAAATTCTGTAGTATCAATACTTAATAAATGTCAATACCCAAAATTTTTAAATTGAGAACTAATGAGGTTTGAACATTTTAGAAGAGTCTTTGCTTTAGAATGCAATGACATTTCCAAAATAACATTAAATCCTTCAATCTCTAAGATGAATATATTTACTAAAATTGCAAAGGATTTTTTATATTTTCATGATTACAAAGAACATAACACAGTGCCTTTAAAAGATGGAACTAACTTGGAAGTATCTCTAAGCTATTACTTGGACTGTATGAAGATTTGAAAACAACCAAAAATATCTTTTATTAAGGTTTAACCCAGCAAGTATAACTCATGACTGCAGTATGAGCAAGCTGACAGCCTTGGTTTAAGGATATACAATTTGTGGGGCACCTGGGTGGCTTGATCGGTTGGGCGTCTGACTTCGGCTAAGGTCATGATCTCACATCTCATGGGTTCGAGCCCTGCGTCGGGCTCTGGGCTGACAGCTGGGAGCCTGGAGCCTGCTTCAGATTCTATGTCTCCCTCTCTCTCTGCCCCTCCCCAACTCGTGCTCTGTCTCTCTCTCTCTCTCAAAAATAAACATTAAAAAAAATTTTTTTAAGGATATACAATTTGTACTATGTTTTAGGCTTATTAAGGTTTCTTAGAGTCAGTAGCATCAGCTCACCATCTCATGGAGCAGTACGTTGCCATCTTTGGTGAGTTTGATGTCACCTGCACCAGAAATAAGCCTGTTCAGAAAACAGTGATGTTATTAAACCTCAGATGGCAAGGGTCAAGCAAGATATTCTCAGTTCTTCCCAGTCTACGATCCTTGATATCAGGAACTGGGCTTCAAAACATCTATGTGCCATAGGGAGATTCCATGGTAACCACCACCATGTACAGCCTACAAAATCACTTCTCCCCATGAGGACTGCTATAGCAATTTCATTCCAAATGGAGCATTTACAAGTTTAAGGGTAACAGAAATTGATGAGTTATGAATGGCAGTTTGGTCCAAGAAGAGTATTTGTAAGTCTACAAACCACAAATTTGTAAATTTGCTGTAGGTTTTGTGTGCGTGCGTGTGTGTGTGTGTGTGTGTGTGTGTGTGTGAGAAATGTTACCATTCATTCACTCAACTTACTTTCTTCCCTCATCCCTCACATTTATTAGATCATCAAGTTCTGTCAATTGTACAACCTAAGTATTTCATGAATCTACTCCCTCCTCTCCATGTTCAACTGTCAACATCTCTAGCCTGGACTACTTAAGCAGCATCCTAATATCTCTGAATTTGAATCTACCCTCCACACTACATTTATCTTTCTAAAAGGCAATGTGACTCAGTCAGTTCTCTGATCAAAAATCCTTCAATGAGGGGCGCCTGGGTGGCGCAGTCGGTTAAGCGTCCGACTTGAGCCAGGTCACGATCTCGCGGTCCGGGAGTTCGAGCCCCGCGTCAGGCTCTGGGCTGATGGCTCAGAGCCTGGAGCCTGTTTCTGATTCTGTGTCTCCCTCTCTCTCTGCCCCTCCCCCGTTCATGCTCTGTCTCTCTCTCTGTCCCAAAAATAAATTTAAAAAAACGTTGAAAAATCTTTCAATGATTCTTACAAACATGGGGAAAAAAATCTTTCAATGAATTTTATGTTCTCCATCACCTTCAAGGTAAAATCCAGACTATTTGGCAATGACCTAGTTCACCCTTCCCAAACTGGTTTATGTCCATTTTTCCTGGCATCTACCAAATGAGATCTGGTGGGAAAATACTATGGTTCCTTTAATACGTCATGCTTGTTTTCACTTCTGTTGGATTTACATCACTGGACTTTCTCATTCCTTAACTTACCAGGAGGCCTTTACTCCCTTCTCCAACTGGTGAACTCTAACTTAATTTTCAAGACTCTGATCAAAAATCTGTTTTCGGGAGGTTTTTCCTTCTCCCTACCACCATCAGTAATTAGTCCCTTTCCTCAGTATATTTGCGATATATATGATCAATAACATATATGATACCTTCACCATCTGTGTTCCCAGCATCCAATTAGTACACAAGCATTCTTTTACCGTTAATATTAATTTTGCTCATTCCTCTTAGAATGCATCTTTCCCCCTTACACATTTTTTGCTCTTTTTTCCTCACTCTTCCAAAGAAACTTGTGATACTAAGTAAATGCATGCTGATGGCGCGAAGCGTTCAAGTTAAGTTGCCTAAGGACGCACGCTGGAAGGGGAACTTGGATTTGCAACCGCAAGGCCTGTGTGCCCTTAACGCTACAACACACTGCCAAACACAAACCAACCTAAGGGCATATAGTCTCAAAGAGCAGGGGAGTTAAACCGCTTATGTTTCTAAAGAGACACCAGATGAAACGACTTTCCAACTGCACAAGAGCGTTAACGTGGGCGGGGGGGTAGGGGGTGGGGAGTGGGTGTC
Source organism: Acinonyx jubatus (assembly GCF_027475565.1). Lineage (NCBI taxonomy): Eukaryota > Metazoa > Chordata > Mammalia > Carnivora > Felidae > Acinonyx > Acinonyx jubatus. The sequence goes on from NC_069397.1 coordinate 22,114,869, forward strand.
ACAGCTTCATTGGGGGCCCTTTCCTCGGGCTCCTCCCGCCCCAGGCCAGGGATGACCTCAGGGCAAGAATGAGAACGAGGACAACCAGGCCCACAGGTGCGTCCCGTCGCTCCAGGCCCTTCATGGAACGTCGGCCTTAGAGCGCGCAGCGACACCCAACAAGCCGCCGGCTCCCTAACCGCCGCCTCACATTTTCATGGTGCCCTTGGGCCCCAAGTTGGTACGTAGCACATCTTGCAGCCCTCGGACGGCGCATATGTTGACGGCCAAGGCCGACCGGGCCCGCGCCACCTCTGCCTTGGAGTTCACAGCCGTGATCGCAGCCATAGAACCGTTGAGCGTGCGACCCGGCCGGCAAAGACAGCCTTAGCGCAGATCCTGAGGGAAATCCCGGCGCCACCGCCCGCGCTCGCGAACCCTCAGCCAATCCTCGCCAGCACAGGAAGTGACGTTACCAGGCCTCGCCCGCACGGAAGCCAGAATCACCTTGGGTCAGGGCGCCAAGATGGCGTCCTCCGCCTCCGCTCGCACTCCGGCGGGGAAGCGAGTGGTGAATCAGGACGAACTGCGGCGCTTGATGAAGGAGAAGCAGCGTCTGAGCACCAACCGGAAACGGATAGAATCTCCATTTGCGAAGTACAACCGTTTGGGGCAGCTGAGCTGTGCCCTGTGCAACACCCCGGTGAAGAGCGAGCTCCTGTGGCAGACTCACGTCCTGGGAAAGCAGCACCGGGAGAAAGTGGCCGAGCTGAAAGGCGCGAAGGAAGCCACCCAGGGTCCGTCCGCCAGCTCAGTGCCTCAGTCAGCCAAGAGGAAGGCGTCGGAGGCGGACGGTCAAGATGCCAAAAGACCCAAGGCCTCCCCGCTTCCCCAGGTACAGCCCTCCACATCCGCTTTGTCCACCAACTTTGACAAAGCAGGGAAGGAGTCCACTAGAGCGACCCTCATTAAGGTTTCAGGACTCGGTTTACTCCCTGATTATGAAGATGAGGAAGAAGAGGAGGAGGAGGAGGAGGGAGGAGAAGGGAAAAGGGGAGACGCCGGCAAGCAGCCGCCCGATGCACAGGGCAAGGAACACTCGCTTTCCTCCTCGAGGGAGGCAACAAGTAGTATGCTGCCAAGCGGCTTCTCGGATACAAATCCTCCCAAGGCCCCTTTAATTCCTCATTCAGGGTCCATTGAGAAAGCAGAAATACATGAAAAAGTAGTGGAAAGGAGAGAAAACACAGCGGAAGCATTACCGGAAGGCTTTTTTGATGACCCTGAAATAGACGCTAGGGTTCGAAAGGTTGATGCCCCAAAGGATCAGATGGACAAAGAGTGGGACGAATTTCAAAAGGCCATGAGACAGGTCAATACCATTTCCGAAGCCATAGTTGCTGAAGAGGATGAGGAGGGACGGTTGGACCGGCAAATTGGGGAGATCGATGAGCAGATAGAATGTTACCGTCGGGTGGAAAAGCTTCGGAATCGCCAGGATGAAATTAAAAATAAGCTTAAAGAGGTTCTGACTATAAAAGAACTGCAGAAAAAGGAAGAGGAGAATGTTGACAGCGATGATGAGGGAGAACTACAAGATTTGTTGTCTCAGGATTGGAGGGTAAAAGGGGCTTTATTATAGGGTTTCAAAGACCCAAGATTTCTACACCCTCTACAGTGGTACCAAAAGTGCTGTCTCTGGATATGATCTTGGTTACTTCATGCCTAACTGGGTTGTTAAGATACAATGAACCTGTGAAGATAGCACTTTGGAAAGTTGGTGTAAAATATTTTTGAGGTAAAGTTGTTTTTGAAATTTTTCCAGTATTACATACTATATTGTCAACTTTTTACACATTTACTCAAGTGTATAATTTTGAGTTAAGTCTGTAAGCTGTAAATGTTGTACATAGTTAAATATATATTTACTTAAGTAATTCTGTTTTGAAATTTATAAATTAATAGAAGTTGGGCTAGCAGAGAAGGCTTTAGGTGAAAATCAAGTGTAGTATTTGGGATGTATTTGGTTTTTTTCTTTTCTGATCCCCTAAATCAACTCAAGGGTGGAGGATGTTTTTTATTTTAAGAACACTACTCAAACACATAAATCAGGGCAAATCAGTTCTCTGAATTTTCTGTTTCAAAAATGTGCCAGGAGAACATGGTGAAAACATGCCAAACATGACCAGCCTCCTTAACCCAAAAGTTTCTCTTGTTTAAACCAATGATTCTTGGGTGTAGGTGCACAGGAAGATGACCCGCCAAGCTTTCGAAAAGGTGCATATGAATCGCCTTGGAGCTTTTAAAAAATTCATGTGCCTGAGGCCTACTGTTAGAGACTTAATAAACCTGGAGTGGGGCCCAGGCATTTGAATTAGTTTTGAAAGTTTCCCAGGTTATTCTAATATACACCAAAGTTGGAGAACCATCTGGCCCTAAATCCAGAACACATATTTTTTCAGCCTGTTTTTTAAGTACTGCTTTTTATTTTTTCTAAAGATGTTCTTTTTCTTAAGTAATCTCTACACCCACCATGGGGCTTGAACCCACAACCCTGAGATCAAGCATTGCATGCTCCACCAACTGAGCCACCCAGGCACCCCAAGAAATACTACCTTTTATTTATATCTCATCTAGTCTTAAATGTTATTGCATCTTGTAGAAAATTAGGGTTTAGGGGCACCTGGGTGGCTGCATCTGACTTTGGCTCCGATCATGATTTCGCGTTTTGTGAGTTCAAGCCCAGCATCAAGCTCTCTGCTGTCAGCACAGAGCCCACTCCAGATGCTCTCCAGATGCTCTGTCCTCTCTCTGCACCCCACCCCCCACTGGTTCTCGTTTTCTCTCTCTCTCTCTCTCTCTCTCTCTCTCTCTCTCTCTCTCAAAAAAAAAAAAAGAAAAGAAAATTATTGTTCACAGTTTCTATCTATTGCAGGAAGAGAAGTTGTTTTCTCAAGGAGTTAACAATTGGCTTGTGCCAGTCAGATTGTTTAAATCACTACTTTTCCCATTGCAGACAGACCTGTTCAAATAGGAAAAAGGATTTAGCAGTGTTCCAGAGGTAGAAATGGATACAGCTTACTCAAATGAAAGTCAGCAATAATAATAATAGCTAAGATATATAGTTATTACAGTATAAACCAGGCATGGTTCTAAGTGCTTTACATAAAGTCAGTCTAGTTGCTCTAAAGCCCAGGTTTTATGGAGGATAGTACCAAAAGATAAGGAATGAAAAAGCCTGGCTTGAATGAATGCTAGATGAAGGAATCTTCCTTTGGGCAACGTAGGAAGAGTGGAAGTTTTTGAGCAGAGAATTATATTTGCAAAAAAATACTATGGAAGATGATTTTGTTGCAATATATAAAATGGAACGAGGGGCACCTGGGTGGCTCAGTCAGTTAAGCTGCTCTTGATTTCGGCTCAGGTCACAATCTCACAGCTCGTATGAGTTTGAGCCCCACGTGGGGCTCGGTGCTAATGGTGTGGAGCCTGCTTAGGATTTCCTTCCCTCCCTCTCCCCCTCCCTCTCTGTCTCCCTCCAGCCCCCTCCCACCCCCCCCCCCCCCCCCCCCCCCCGCTCACACGCTCACACTGTGCTCTCTAAAAAAAAGAAAAAATAGACTTTAAAATGGAACAAATGTGGATAGGGGAGAAAAGCTGGGAGACTACTTGGAAACTGAATTTTAAAAGCAAGGTGAGCAAGACTCGGATTAGTTACGAGAGAAAAGGAATAAAATTGAAAAACTTCACAGGAAGGGCTAACATTTTAGTAACTGGATATAGAAGAAAAACAGGGATAAAGATGGAATTCAAGGATTTGGGGGTTTTTTTAGCGTGGGTGACTAAAGGCAATCTAACACTTACTGAACATGTTAACTATTTTGCTGTCTTTGCCAGAAAGTGTTTTCTTGAGCTGTCAGCTGGTAATAGCAACTTCGATTTGATAACAGGGCATGCCTGCCTTAAATGAATAAAACCACAGGTACTCACAGTTTTCTATCATCCATCACTTTATTATTTTAGAATGAGGAAATACTAAGGTGGGCTTGAGTAGAAGGTCCTGTTCTATGTTGGCTTAAGAGGCTAGGCTGATGATTTAGTAGAGCACTGTCCATTTAAAAATACGGTGTAGTGGGGCGCCTGGGTGGCTCAGTCGGTTGAGTGCCTGACCAGCTCAGGTCATGATCTCACGGTTTGTGGGTTCCAGCCCCACCTTGGGCTCTGTGCTGACAGCTCAGAGCCTGGAGCCTGTTTCAGATTCTGTGTCTCCCTCTCTCTCTCTGCCCCTCCCCTGCTCGCAGCCTGTCTCTCTCTGTTCTCAAAAATGAATAAATGTATAAAAAAAAATTTGTTTTAATACGATATAGGGGTGGTTGGGTGGCTCAGTTGGTTAAGCATCCGACTCGGTTTCGGCTCAGGTCACGATCTCACGGTTTTGTGAGTTCACGCCCCACATCGGGATATTCTCTTTCTCTCTCTCTCTGTGTCTCTCCCTCCCTCCCTCTCCCCCCCCCCCACTCGCATTGTCTCTCTCTCGAAATTAAATAAATAAATAGAACTTTTAAAAAATAAAAAGATGTAAGCCACATATATATTTTACATTACTTAGGAGCCACATTAAAGTAAAAAATGTGAAATTAGTTTCAATGTGTTTTGTTTTATACACTATACCCAAAACATTCACTTTTCAATATATAGTCAATATTTAAATACCATGAATGAAATAGTTTACAATTGGGGTTCTACATTTCTGAAACCTGACACATCTCAGTTTGGACTGGCTCCATTTCAAGTGTGAGCCATATGTGATGGATGGCTACAATAAAGGACAGTACATACTTAAAGGTGTGCAGGTAGAAAAATAAAACATGCACAGGAGGTAGCAAGCAGACCAGTATAGAGCAGAATGTTCATTTCAGACAACAGTGGAAGCTATGATTGGAAAGCTAGATTATGAACTGTTGTGGAAGGTCTTTAATGCCATGCTCTAAGGAGTTGGAACTTAGTTCTAAGTTAACAATTGAGTATCTTTGAGGTTATTGAGGCCTTAACTGTAACACAGTTAAAGAGTGCTAGGTATAGGGGCGCCTGGGTAGCTCAGTCAGTTAAGCGTCTGACATTGGCTCAGGTCATGATCTCACAGCTTGTGGGTTCCAGCCCCGAGTCAGGCTCTGCGCTGACAGCTCAGAACCTGGAGCCTGCTTCAGATTCTGTCTTCCTCTCTCTCTGCCCCTCCCCTGCTTGTGCTCACTCGCGTGCTCTCTCTTTCTCCCTCTCTCTCTCTCTCAAACCTAATAAAATATTTTTTTAATTAAAAAAAAAAGTGCTAGGTATGTGTTACTACACATGTAAATAGCATTGGGTGTTCAAGAGGGACAGAAGCTCTCAAAATCTCCCAATGCTCTGCATCCCAGAGAATGAGTGGTGGGGCCCTGAACAAAATCAAGGGAATCCTTGTTGGGTCTGAGATCAATGTAAATAGCTATAGGGGTTAGTGGATCCTTTCAGATCCTCCACACGTTGGAGAGCTCCTTTATGCCTCTCTGAACTGGGTCAAAGAGGTTCTAGCATTAGACTGTAAATCCACTGAAGTTCCCAAATTGTAAGACTTAGTCCCACAGATTTCTTCCAGTCGCTGTTCTCTTTTTTAGAGAACCTCCTAATTTAGCCAACAGTATATCAGAGTTACTGTAAACGCTACAGAGGTAATCCTCTTCACCAATTCACTTGCCAATTTACTGTAGTTCCCCTGGGTTGAGGGGGAAAAAAGCTGATTTAATTAGCTTTCAAGTGTAAATTTGCCCAGTGCCTTACAACTTTCCAAATGCTTTCACATTTGTATTTCACATAATGATGAAAGTAATGACTACACACAAGGAAACAAGAGGCTGTGGAATGAGAATTCCAGAAAAAAAATAATTTAGGCCTAAAACCTTTAGTAGTAACTCACTAGATTCCTATGGAACAATAGAAAGAACAGAGAAATTGGCAAGAGAACAGAAGACCGAGGTTCAAGTTCCCACTCTACATTTTAATGGTTAGTAATCTTGGGCAAGTCACATCTCTAAACCTTAGTACACCCTACATCAAATGATGATATATCATTTACAGGTCAAATGACGCATGCATATGACAGGGATTTATAAATTGAAGTGCAATAAAGTGTCTGGTCCCCCACCTACATGAAGTTGTATTTCATGAAGTTTTGACTTCATAAGAGTGGGAAAGCAATACACGTTCTGTAGAAACTGCTTCAAATTGTGAACTGTGGGCCACCTGGGTGGCTCAGCTGAGCATCCGACTCTTGATTTCAGCTCAGATCATAATCCCAGGGTCGTGGGATTGAGCCCTGCATCAGGCTCTGTGCTGAATGTGGAGCCTGTTTAAAATTCTCCCTCTCTCTTCCTGTGCCCTGCTCACACACTCTCTCTCTCTGTAAAGAAAAGAAAAGAAAAAAAAATTTGTTTTGAATTGTGATTTGAATCTTCTCCTGGGCCAGTGATAGGGAGTATGATACTGTCGTGATGCTGGGCATGAGCAGTGAGCCACAGCTACCAGTGAGCCACATGATCACGGGTGTAAACAACCAATACTCTGACAGCCATTCTGTACTCCTACAACTATTCTGTCCTTCACTTTGAAGTATTCAATAAATTATATGGGATGTTCAACACTTTAGTATAAAATAGGCTTTGTGTTAGATTTTGTTCAACTGTAAGCCCATGTAAGTGTTCAGATCACATTTAAGATAGGCTAGGCTAAACTATGTTCGGTAGGTTGGCTGTGTTAAATCCATTTTCAACTTACAGTATTTTCTTTTTCTTTTTTTTTTAATGTTTATTTTTGAGAGAGAGAGAGAGAGGCCGAGCGTGAGAGGGGGAGAGGCAAAGAGGGAGGGAGACAGAATCAGAAGTAGGCTCCAGGCTCCAAGCTGTCAGCACAGAGCCCAAAGTGGGGCTCAAACTCACAAACCATGAGATCATGACCTGAGCCAAAGTCGGACACTTAACTGACTAAGCCACCCAGGCGCCCCTCCACTTACAGTTATTTTCAACTTATGTCTTTATTGGGACTTACCATGGAGTTATGTCGTAATAAACCCATCCTAAGTTAAGGAAGATGGACTGGTCTTACCCTGTCCCATGCTAACTTCATTTTAGGCTAATAATTTAGTGCCCCTTAATTTCCTCTCTGAAACTGAGGTAATTAGAGTAATGATTTACTTGAGATTTCTTTTAACTCCAGATGTTTAATTTTGCCATGAGACAAGTGGCATCTCACCTTTTAAACATTTTTAAAGTCATTCAATTGATCATCTGGAGACAGATGGCTAAAGTACTGTTGCTTTTACTTACAAGATTTGCCCATCATAGTCCTGTTTGTCTTGGCATAATATGAATAGTGCCCCCCACCTACCCTTCACCCTCAATGCTGGCCTTTTCTGGAGGTATATATACTCACCTAAAATTTTTATAAGAAGAAAAACCACTTTCTAATGAACATGGAATAGATGATCTCAATGGAGATAGCATGTTTCATTAACAGGAAATTGGCATGGGGCGCCTGGGTGGCTCAGCAGTTAAACGTCCGACTTCGGCTCAGGGTCATGATCTCACGGTCCGTGGGTTCGAGCCTGGCATGGGGCTCTGTGCTGACAGCTCAGAGCCTGGAGCCTGCTTTGGATTCTGTGTCTCCCCTCTCTGCCCCTCCCCCACTCCCACTCTGTCTTTCTCTGTCTCTCAAAAATAAATAAACATTAAAAAAAAATTGAATTTAGGTCGAGTCACTGTCACTTAAAACCCTTCATTGCATGCTTCCGTTACACTTGTGGGGGGAAACAGTCCGGGCCCTTATTAAGCTCAAATGGTGCTCAGCTTTGCCGATTCGAATGTCTACTGCCTATGAACTAATGACGGGCCACAAGCCCCACTAAAGGGCGGTGGAAAGGGCAGGAGAGCATAACTGCTCTATGTCGAAATCAACTGTCCTCCAATAGTGGGCTGGCGTGGCCATGTCTTTTTAATTATCTGGAGAAATTACAAGTCAAGGTTGTTTTTGTTTTTAGTGAAATCTCAAAAACATCTTGCAGGCTAAAGGTAATCCATAGGATCTCACTCTGTGACCTGTCTTTTAACTTCATTTGCTACACTCTCCCCCCTTTATTCTCCATGTCCCCATTCTTGCTGGCTAACTTTCTGTTCCTCAGACATGCCATTTTAGGACCTCCTCCTCACAGGACCCTCTGCTTAGAACCTGACTTCAAATAGCATGGCAATCTTATTCTGTTCTCAGCCCTGATGTTTCTTTCTCAGATGATATAAACAGCCATCTCTCCACCTCTTGTTACATCATTCTATGGGTTCATTAAATTTACCATTATCTTGAATTAGCTTGTTTATTTGCACATGAATTAGGTCTCTCCCCAACAAGAATGTAAACTCCACAAGGGCAGGAGACTCGTCTGTCTTGCCCACAACTTAATTAATGCCAAGCAATCATAGAGTTCAATAAATATCCACTGAATGAATAACACCCACATAGCAGGAAGTTGCTTGGAAACGTGGTGAGAAGACCAAGCTAACTCACGGAAGCCAGAACCAGAACAAAAGTCAATTCAGAGGCCTAAAGGGCTGAGAAATCTTTTCCTACCTGTGTGTCCCTTGTCTGGCACAAGAAGTCATTACCTACTCTGAGAGCAGCCGTACAAGAAGTATCCACAAGAGCCTCTGGAGTGCAATGGGCCACCCCCACATTTAGCAGCTAATGAGAATTCCTCATGGCACCAAACAAGCAAAGAGGGATGTCCAGAGATGTCCGTATGTCAGCGGGAGCTAGTGGGCAGCCCTCTTTGCCTAGAGGCCTCTTAAGTGGAGGAAAGGAGGAGTAAAGTGATTCTGTAGCAGAGTGCGATCAAAAAGTCAGCAAGGACACATTGCTTCCCAGCTGCTCTCAGCCCTCCGTGCTCTTGTCTGCCACCGCCATTTCATTTGGCTCCCTCCTCCTGTCACTTGGCAGTCAAAGCTATTTCAGGGTGAGTCTGCACTCAGCCATCCTTCATTAAAATCACCCCCAGTCTCTCAGAGGAGAAAAGGAGTTCCATCTGGCTAGACCTCCCTTTTGCTAACGGCATTTGGCCAGCTTCACATGCACTTGGGAGCCAGCCGTCACCTTTAGGGGAGCACAGAGGACCACACTGGTGGGGTGGTTGATGGTGGGGGTTATTGCTGTTTTCGTTGTGTGCGTGTGTGCCGAATGTGGTTATAAGAGAGTGTCGACCAAGCCAGGTTGTCAGGTTATTATTAATAATAGCTACCGTTTACTGGATTCCTACCATGTGTCTGGCTCTGTGCTAGGGTTTGACATGCACTATCTCTAATCCTCCCAACATCCCTGTAAGTATGTAATATCTTCATTTTACAAATGAGATTGATGCTCAGAAGTGAAGGAACTTGCTCAGGGCAGCAATCCCAAAGTCCTCACTATTACCCTGCATCATTATTATTTAACATCACCTTACATTTACATGGTGAGCGTATCTTTTATTCACTGCCTTCACATCAGTTTTCTTCAAGTCTCAATGCCCCCCGGAGGTAAAACAACTGCTATCGCCTCCATTTTAGACATCTAATGACTTGTCCAAGGTCACTCAGCAATTGCTAAAGTAAGACTAGATGTAACTTGATTCCCTCTACTATTTAATAGAGAAATGCGGAAAAGGGGAGAAGATCCCCCAAAATAGCAAGAATTAAGACTAGGGAAGTTTGCTATCAACATTAAGAGAACTCAGTGCCATTCAGAGACCTTGGCTGGGTTGGAAGCTATATTTTTTGAAGTTGTTAACAGACTGTCCACACTGCCCCACCCTCCTCCATTTCACCAGCAATAAATTTTACCCTTTTTTTTTAAATCTTTTGTTTACTTTTGACAGAAAGAGAGCACAAGCAGGAAAGAGGCAGAAAAAGGGGAACAGAGAATTTAAAAGCAGGCTCCCCGCTGACAGCTGTGAGCCCAATGCAGGGCTCGAACTCACGAACCTTGAGATCATGACCTCAGCCAGAAGTTGAATGCTCAACCAACTGAACCACCCAGGCGCCCCAGTAAATTTTACTCTTTAGTGGTCTCTGATGGGAGCAAGAATAATGACTTCAGTTCCCAGACATTTCAACTAGGAAATAACAGAGCATGCCCTGTGGTCCACCACTTTTTAACTATGCGACCTTGGGTAAGTGATCTCACCCTTCGTTTCCACAACTACAGGGAAAGTAACAGTTCCTACCTCCTAGAATTACTGAGAGGATTAAGTGAATTTCAAGGCATGTACATGCTTTTACATATAGCTTTTTTTATTTTTTTATTATTTTTTTTATTTTAAAATGTAAAAGCATTTTACATAATGCTTTTGAATAAATGAGTGAAGACATGACCCTTAGATTCAAGAAAACTACAAGCTGGTTGTACTGTAAATAGTATAAGAAATTGAGCAGGACCAAGGCGTCTAGGTGGCTCAGCTGGTCAAACGCCCAACTCTTGGTTTCGGCTCAGGTAATGATCTCACATTTCATGAGTTCGAGCCCCGCAGCAGATTCTGCGCTGACAGCGCGGAGCCTGCCTGGGATTCTCTCTCTCCCTCTCTCTCTGCCTCTCCTCCGTGCTCTCTCTCTCTCAAAATAAATAAACAAAAAAAATTTTTTTTAAGAAAAAAATTGAGCAGGATCCAATTATTTATTAAACTACTGGTATAGGTAGTAGAAAGAGAGCTAATCAAAAGTGTTCAGTCTGACTCTTCCCACTGACTAGTTATGTGTTATTTATCTAGTCAGTTTGCTCTCCAAGCCTCAGTTTTACCATCTCTGGGTATTATGCTATCTGGGTACTCCCTAAGACCCCTCCCACATCTGTCTATCACTGTGATATTGTGATTCAAAATAAGAGATACATATTTTGGGGCACCTGGGTGGCTCAGTTGGTTAAGCATCCGACTTCAGCTCAGGTCATGATCTCTCGGTCTGTGAGTTTGAGCCCCGCGTCCGGCTCTGTGCTGCCAGCTCAGAGTCTGGAGCCTGCTTCAGATCCTATGTCTCCCTCTCTCTCTGCCCCACCTCTGCTCGTGCTCTGTCTCTTCGTCTTTCAAAATTGAATAAATGCTAAAAAAAATTAAAAAAGACATATTTTGGCCTTTGTCCCCATTTCTGGCATAGATCTCCTAAAACCCTTGGAATTTCCTAAGTGATTAGGGTGGTAAGAGTGACAAAAGGGTCATTTGTTACTCAAAACAAGCCCCTTTCAACCACCTCAGAGTTCATGATAATCAGGTGACTTCTGGGCAGCCCCTAAGGTTATGTGCTGCTTGCCAGGGGAAGCAAGCTTGCTATTAGAAAGTTAAACTTTCAGCACCCCTCCCCCATCTCTGGGAAGGGAGAGGGGGCTAGAGATTCAGTTGGACCACGACTGCCAATGATTTAATCAATTGTGTCTCTGTGAGGAAACCTCTGTCGAACCCCGAAAGGATGGAGTTTGAGAGTTTCCAGGTCGGTGAATATGTGGACATACCAGGAGGGTGGCGTGGCCAGAGAGGGCTCTGTACTCCTTCTCGCACACCTTGCCCTACGCATCTCTTTCACCTGGCTGGTCCTGAGCTACATCCTTTTATTTCTCTTTATTTTAACGTTTATTTATTTATTTTTAGGAGGGAGAGAGAAAGTGAAAGTGGGGGAGGGGCAGAGAGAGAGGGAGAGAGAGAATCACAAGCGGACTGCACACTGCCAGCAAGAAACCCAATATGGGGCTCGAACCCACAAACCATGAGATCACGACCTGAGCTGAGGTCAGACGCTTAAGCGACTGAGTCACCCAGGCGCCCCGGATTACATCCTTTTATAATAAACGGATAATCCAGGAAGTAAACTTTTCCTGAGTTGCTCTACCACATTTATCAAACCCACAGAGGGGGGTCTGGGAAGCTCTGACTTGCAGGTGGTCAGTCGGAAGCCCCGTGACAACTTGGCCTTGGGACTGGCATCTGAAGTGGGGGCAGGGAGCAGTCTCGTGGGACTGAGCCCTTAACCGAAACCCTTTCATTGCTGGATGTAGAAAACCCATGTCTGGTGTCACAAGTGAAGTAGTCTTCAGAGTATCGTCTGTAATGCAAGTGGAAGCAATTGGGGTTTGTTTCTTTACTATCACCAACACCAAGACCGAAGCCGAAGGCAGGAGAGGGAGAGCACAGCGGGCTGCACGGTCAGAAGGTTCAGTAAGAGGGCATGGGTGGAAGCTCCCAGAAGAGAGAAGAGGGGTAGGCCCTTTCCTGAAGTAAAGAGAATGGCATGAGACACCAGAGGGGAAGGAAGCGTTCGACCTGATCTTCAAGCTGTACCATCATACCCAAACTGGAAAATCAACGGGCACCAAGGCCACCTCTCAGCCAGCCTAGAGTCCGCTGGAGGAGACAGAACTTAGGTTTGTTTCCCAGATAGGCTCATCTCTTTATAAATTTACCTTTTGAAAATTATTAACTTGCCTCCTAAAAATCGTGACTAGAAAACCCACCCCTGAAGTTTAGGGAAGACGTAGCAACTTTGAGGCCCCTCACTCCGTATCTGTGACCTCAACTGTCGGGATCGAACGTCCTAAACCCTGCCCCTGTCTCTGTGTCATGATCAGCTATTCCCGGAGGCACACAAGACACTTGACTCCACTCGTCTCTGTCCTACCTCAACCTGGCAGCTACAGCACAAAGCTATCCCAAGGAGAGGCCAAGAAACCCCGCTGGTTAAGAACCAACCGCCACAGCCTTTATTGAAAATAAAAAGCCATGGGCTGATGTGAATTATTACATCTTCCCACAGCTGTTCCCTTTTAAATATTTATCCTGGCAAACACCATCACCGTTTTTTACAACTTATTTTAATTGTGTGACTATTAAGCAAACCAAACCGTAAAATTGGCTCTCAGTGCTGAGATTTATGTGATTCATAGACCAGAGCTTATTAAAAAAGGGAATCTACTGAGTGTGAGTGCCCCACACTGTCTCTCGGAAGGTGCGAAGCCTTTTCCCTATTCCTGCCTGTGACTGCCAAGCTTCCGTACTGAGTAGCGTAAAAAATGAACAGAATCAATGATTTTTTTTTTCTCCTTAATCCTAATGAGCTTAAACTGGAAGTCAGGGCTGTTACAGTTGTTTTGTTTTAATTTTTTTTTTTTTATTTTTGAGAGACAGAGCACAAGCAGGGGAGGTGCAGAGAGAAAGGGAGACACAAGAACCTGAAGTAGGCTCCTGGTTCCGAGCTGTCAGCATAGAGCCGATGTAGGGCTCGAACCCACAAACTGTGAGATCATGACCTGAGCCGAAGTCGGATGCTTAACCAACTGATCCACCAAGGCGCCCCATGTTACAGTCTTAAAAGGGGGCAGCAGAAGCTCTGGGAGACTCAGCAGCAGAATCGGTGCCCTGGAGGGTTTGGCAGCAACATCTGAGGGGAGGATTTAATCATGTGGACTTTGAATAACTAGGAACAGGTAGGAGGCACCCTGGTTATTTGTCACCAAGGTCATTTTTGGTTTGATTCATGGAATTGCTTTAGGACTTCAATAAAAGCGCTCCCTTGAAAAATGCACTTACAGGGGCGTCTGGGTGGCTCAGACTCTGACTCTTGGTTTCTGCTCTAGGTCATAATCTCATGGTTTGTGAGTTCGAGCCCCTCATTAGGCTACGTGCTCACAGCGCAGAGAGTGCTTGGGATTCTGTCTCCCAGCTTGCTATCTTTCTCTCAATAAATAAAAAGAAAAATGCACTTACAAAAATTTACATGAATACTTGGTTACTCTTTCACTGTTACCACCCCAGCTGCCTTCATCTTCCCCTGTATTTTTACGGTAGCCAACTAACTCATCTCTCAGTTTCTCCACACAGCAGCCAGAATGATAGCAATCCTGGTAAACCTAAGTCAGATCATGTTACTTCTCTGCTTAATACAATCCACTGGCTTCCCATTTTACCTGCAATAAAAGGCATCAGATCTATAGGATCTGTCTCCGGATACCCTGCTGACCTTGTCTCCAGCTCCTCAACCTTAACTCCTGCTGCTGTTTGCAAGCCCATCTCCTTGCTGATCTCATAACCTGACTGACACATCCTGGCCTCTGGGCCTTAATTGCTATTCCCTGTACCCTAGACTACCACGTGGCTCTCATTCATCCCTTCCTGTCTTTACTCGGTTGTCGCTTTGGGGGTGAGGCCTTCCTGACCACTGTGGGGTTTTTTTTTTTTTTAGTTTATTTATTTTGAGAGAAAGGACGAGCTGGGGGGGGGGGGGGAGCTGCAGAGAGAGGGAGAGAATCCCCAAGCAGTCTCTGCACTGTCAGTGCAGAGCCCGATGCAGGGCTCAAACTCACAGATTGTGAGATCATGACCTGAGTCATCAAGAGTCAGAAGCTTAACTGACTGAGCCACTCAGGTGCTGCTTGACCACTGTGTTTAAAACTGCACCCCCATCCCCGCCTTGCCTGGCACCTCCTATCCTCCTCCTCTGCTTTCTTTTCCTCCAGAGCACTCCACGTCACCTTACATACTATGCATTTTATTTATTATTTATTTTCTACCTCCCCCTTTTTGTTTCACTGCTGTATTCCACTTCCTGGAATAGTCCCGAACAGAGAATAGGCATTCGATACCTGCCTGATTGATTCCGCTTCGCAGTGGGATGGATGCATCCAGGCTGGGGAGTGGAGGGGAATGTACATTTAGTGAAATACCTCTAAGTGCAGTTTGCAAGTTAATATAAATCCTATCACTTAACTGTCACACACAATCCTAGAAGGTATTTTTAGCCCCATTTCATCATGAAAACTGAAGCCCAGAGAAGTTAAGAAAATAGTTACACAGCATAGTTCAAACCTAAATTTGTTATTCCAAAGCCCTGCTATTTCCACTACACGTTACTTCACCCTCCTTGGTAACAGTTCCCACTTGTCTAAGGAAATGCAACTGCCAGCTTTCACACCTAGTTCTGTTTTATACTGGGGGACAGGGGAATGGAGGGTGAATCAAAGAGATTAGGGGTTCCTTGGAGCTGTATTCAAGCAAAACAAACATTAAGAGCCTGAGTCTTTTTGCACATTTACATCAAACATTGCCAAAGATACAATGTAATAAAACATTCTTCTGAGGGAGCTGATCAATGTCAGAGTTTCAAGTCCTTGCATTCACTCATGGGTTTCATTAATGTATTTATGAATATTTGCTGAGTGCCGACTATGTGCCCAGTACTATTCTCCACAGTGACGATAAAAAGACACATAAGGCACAGATGTCACCCTCCACAAACACTGAAGTCCAGGGCAGTGCTGTCCAACAGAAGTATCAAGTGAGTGGAGTATGCAGTTTTACATTTTCTAGTCACATTTTCAAAAGAGTGAAACAGTTGAGATTAATTTTAATATATTTTTATTTAACTAACCCAACTTATCCAAAAGATTACTTTAACATGGAATCAAATAGATAATTGATGAGATACCTTACAGTCCTTTGTTGTTTGGCAACACATCTTTGAAATCAGTGTGTATTTTACGCTTACAGCACGTCTCGATTTGGACTGGCCATGCTTCAAGAGCCTGATAGCCACATGTGGCTAGCAATGACAGCAGCCAACAGCACAGGGCCTGGGAAAAAGGTATAGTCCAGGGGATTCTCAAAACAATGTAGTAAATGCAGTGATAGAAATCAGGATTCCTCAACTGCCCGTTAAAATTTGAGCCTCCAGTGACCTTCCAAACCCCAAAACCACGCTCATTCTGCAGCACACTAAAGACTGCCCCACTCCAAACAGTGGGATTGTGGTTGTCCTCAACCAATCAAATATGTCCAAACAAAACTCATCCTTTTACCCCAAATACCTACTTCTCCCTGTTCATTTTGTATCTCAGTTGATGGCACCATTATCTCCTGCTCACTCAAGTCATTCTCATTTCATCTTTAGGTAAATGAGCATTGTATCCAAGTATTTATTTATCCAATCCAAGTATTTATTTTAGGGGCGTCTGGCTGGCTCAGCCAGTAGAGCATGCACCTCTGGATCTCAGGGTTGTGAGCTCCAGCCCCATGTCAGATGTAGAGATTATGTAAAAGTAAAATCTTCAAAAAAAAATTTTTTTAATAAAAAGTAAAATCCGAATATTTATTTTTCAAAAGATGCCCGTTCCTCTCCATCCCAACTAACTGAGCATGTTCAGGCCACTTTCTCACATGGGTCACTACCAGAAATGTTTTGTTTTTTTTCCCAGCTTTATTGAGATGTAATTCACATACATTACTACAGAAGTTTAAGGTGTACACAGCATAATGGTTTGACCTATATATTATGAAATGAATGCGAAACTTACAAAACTTACCCAGTAAGTTTGGGTAGCATCCACCATCATATACATAAAAGAAAAAGAAAAAAGGGGAAAAAAAAGAAAAAATTGTCTTTCTTTAATAATATGGAACTCTTCATGAATTTGTGTGTCATCCTTGTGCAGGGGCCATGCTAATCTTCTCTGTATGTTCCCATTTTAGTCTACGTGCTGCCTCAGCAAGCACCAAGAACCTTTCATTTCTTCCCTTGCCTCAGTCTCTCCCTGACCCAGCCTCAAAAGTAGTTACTATTCCCTAAGGCCCTTTATGGTTGCCCATCCCCTACACAGTAAAAGTCAAGCTCTTTTGCACAGAGCACAGAATTCCCTCCAGAATCTGATTTTAGTTTGCCTAATAATGCCCGATTGTTTGCTGTTCCTAGACCCTGAACAAGTTCGCTTAGGTTCTCTGAGCCTGCTGCTCTTTTGTAAAACTAGCCATCCTAATCCCTCAAAAAGTTGACCTGAGGTTTAAGCAACACAAGGGATTACTCTCCCCAACACTCCTTTACACCTTAATGTGTGTCCACGTATCTAGTGCTTTTCAACTCAATACTATTTATTGAATACAACGTGCTAGGCATTGTGCAGGACACAAGACACAGGGAATATATAAAAATAAATTGAAAAAAAAAAAAAAGAGGTTGAATGACGCATTCCTTTGCCTTCCCCAAGCTCATTACAAAACAGTTTCTCAACCATTCGATTTAAGGACTGGAGCATCTCTAACATTATGAACGCATCGGGGCGGGGGGGTCCTCTGAAGGTCAGGCCAGGGTGCGACCCCAGCTACCACCATGCCCCCCCCCCGCCCCCGGCACCTCCACTTTTCCTGACCTCCACCGCAGGCGGGGAACCACCCCCAAACCCCAACACCGTACCCAAAGCCGCACTGGGCGGAACCTGACCACCGCCCACGTGGCAGGGGGGGCGGGGACGCGTAAAGCACCTTGGGCCCGGACCTCTGCGCCTGCGCACTGCGCGGGCTCAAGGACCCGGATTTAAAGAGACAGGCGCTACAACCGTCGTGGCGGCGCGCGGCCTGTGGGCGCCCGGTGCGAGGCCTGCGGTGTGCGCTGGAGCGGGGAAGGTAGGTGAGCGGCGGGCGCGGCGGGGCCGGGCAGCGGGGAGGGAGGCGGCCCGGGGGGCCGGGGGCCCGGGGCTCGGCGCGGCCCGGGAGCCAGCCCCCTCGGCTCCTCCCCCGCCCGCCCGCCGAGCCCCGGGGCACACCCTCCGTGACGTGGCGGCCCCCGGGGAACCCACGGGGGTTGGCCCGTCGTTCCCGGGGACCCCCACGGTTCCGCGCGCGGGAGGGTCCCCCGGGGCCCCCGCGGAACCACGCTGGCCGCGCCGAGGCCCGTGTGCCTCCGTGCCCGTCCGTGCGTGTCGGGAGGTTTTCTCTGCCGGCCACGTCCCCTTCCCCAGCCCCGGGCCGTGTCCTCGCGCCCCTGGCCGGTCCGAACCGAGGAACTCGCTTCCCCGCTTCCTCCGCGGCCGTCCCCGGGCGTTCGCACCGGCCAGTCGCTCAGCCCACCCCCGCGAAGGCGTCGGGGAAGGCCCCCCGGGAAGAGCGGCTTCAGCGCGCTCGCTTCCCGGCCCGGGCTGCGTTCGGGCCCCAGCCGTTTCATTCTCCACCACGTTGGAGGAAACGCTGCGCGGCGGCCGTTGGGGGCTGCGAGCACACGGGCTTGCTCCGAGCAGCGTGGTGCCTCCTCGTGGCCCAGCTCGCCCTGGGCCTCGGGCCCCGCGGAGGGTGGGGTGCTGCGCCGCGCTCTCCGGTCGGCTCCGTGCGGAGCGAGGGGGCGCGCCTCCCAAACATCCTTCTGAGGACCGCGTGGAAACCTAATTCGGCCTGGGCTCCCCCGATGGGCCTGCCCTGCCCACATAACTCACCTCTGCAGACCTCCTCTCCAAGAGAATGCCCCTTGATGAATCTGCGCACTTTGTGTACGTTTTCAGGGAGTTCAGAGCCCCTTCCCCCAGCCCATCCATGGACTCCTTTAAATTTTCCCACTTATCCTGTGGAGTAGGTATTGTTTTCCCTACTTTGGAAAGAACAGAAACTGAGACACCAAGGAGTTAAGGGTTTTCTCAAAAATAATATAGTCACTCAACTGAACAGTCCCAGTCGCACTCCCATCCCTGATCCCGATCCACCTGCCTTCCTCTGCTTCATGTTGCACTACAGGAAGTAAAGCCTGCCTGTCATTGTAAACAGCTAACGTTATTTCCCTTTTGCAAAGCATGTGCGGGCTGGAAAGAATTTCCAGGATATTTAAAATGAGAACAATGAAGCTACTTTAGAAAATATGAATATAAAAAGGTGGGGGGATACCAGGTAGACATAATCCCTTGTTTCCATGCGGGTTGATCTATCAGTTCCTTTGATTCTTGCCGTCCAGTTGCTTCAACATTCCCTGATTCGAGGTGCTATAAATTATGAGCAGGCTGGTTGCACAGAGGGAGCCTCTCCTTAAAAAATAAGTGCTTCCAGTGGGTTTTGAACCTGTGCTGTGTGCCCAGCTCTGTTCTTTGGGCCTTCCTCTTAGAATGACAAGTTAGGTACTATCGTTTTCCATATTTACAGTTGAGGACATTGAGGAAGGGAGACGTTAAGTGACCTACCAAGGTCACGCAGCTAATGAGCTGGGATATGAACCCAAGCAGTCTGGTTCTAGGCTCTCCACTTAATGGCCTCTCAAAGTAGGTCATCTGATTACATCACAAATCTATATAGTGAATTATTTTCAGAGGATGGCATATATGTTATGCTTCACATTAAAAACTTCACAAACCTAATGCAGTTCTTCTTGGTGATTAAAAAGAAACTTCAGGATAGCTTGTAATACTTACCAGTCATCATCCATTACGAGTATCGGATGTTGCTGATGGCCTGAGAAAAGCTTTTATGTTATTTGGATTTGATCCCCTTGATTATGATTTACTAGATGTACATGTGTGCATTAGATACTTGAACACCCTTTTGCAAACTGAATTTTCCTGTTTTGAACTTGTCTTCATCCTGTAGGCAATAAATCTTTAATACTTTGGGAAATGTTTAGTCAGCATGGACTGTGTTAGGACTCTGGCCTCTGGGGACAGTGGAAGCCTAGCTTCTGGTTTATATGTCACTTTTCCTGCGTCTTTTTCATGCAGCTGTATGACTTTGACTTTCAAGATCCTCTTCCTCCCAACCCTCCGCGCACTTGGGCGAAAAGAACTCTGCCTCTTCGGAGAACAACATCGCTGGCCTGACAGAAGACAGTTCGGCCATTGGTCAGAAACAGAGCTGTTTCATGGGCACGGCCTCCTCCAGAGAAGAAAGGCCGTTCTGTCATCCCAGAAAGGCGGTCTAAGACCACGTGCCACCCACCTTGTTTTCTTGCCAGGGTCGCATGTGGGACTCTGCAGTGGCCCCTGTGAGATGGCCGAGCAACGGTTCTGTGTGGACTACGCCAAGCGTGGCACGGCCGGCTGCAAAAAGTGCAAGGAAAAGATCGTGAAGGGCGTATGCCGGATCGGCAAAGTGGTGCCCAACCCCTTCTCAGAGTCCGGGGGCGATATGAAAGAGTGGTATCACATTAAATGCATGTTCGAGAAACTGGAGCGGGCCCGGGCCACCACAAAAAAAATTGAGGACCTCACCGAGCTGGAAGGCTGGGAAGAGCTGGAAGATAATGAGAAGGAACAGATAAGCCAGCACATTGCAGGTGGGCGGGGAACTGGTGCTGAGAGAAAGGAGGGGGAGAGTAGGACCCCATTTTTTTTTCCTCCCTGCCTGCCTTCTTCTTTTTTGTTGTGTTTGGTTTTTTTTTTTTAACTTTTTGAAAACATTTCCAAACTCACAGAAGAGTTGTGAGGATAAAAAAAGAAAAAAAGCTCTTATTCCCTTTCCCCAGACATACCTGTTGTTACCATTTCGTTGTCTTTGCGTTAGCATTTGTGTTCCTGTGCTGTTACTCTCTCTGTCCACGTGCACAGTTTTCTTCCTGACCCATTTTAGAGTAGGTTGCATACGTTATGGCCTTGGCCTTGAAGTACTTCAGTGTGTATATCTTAAGAATAGGAATATTCTCTTATGTGACCGTAACAGTTATCAGCTCCAGTAAATCAATGCCTTATATAATACTTTCATCCACCATCTGTGTTCAGTTGTGTCAGTTGGTCAAACAGTATCTTTTTTTTTTTTTAAATATTTATTTTTGAGACAGAGAGAGACAGAGCATGAACGGGGGAGGGGCAGAGAGAGAGGGAGACACAGAATCGGAAGCAGGCTCCAGGCTCTGAGCCATCAGCCCAGAGCCCGACGCGGGGCTCGAACTCACAGACCGCGAGATTGTGACCTGAGCTGAAGTCGGACGCTTAACCGACTGCGCCACCCAGGCGCCCCTCAAACAGTATCTTTTATAGCTTTTGTCTCTGGTACAGAATCCCACTCTAGGATCCAGTATTGCATTTTGTTGTCTCTTTGTCCTCCTTAATGTGGAACATTTCAGTAGTCTTTTTTTTTTTTTTTTTTTTTTTTTTTTTTTTAAATGCCGTTGATATTCTTAAAGACTAGAGTGCCTACCATCACACCCTCTTATCTTTCAACTTCTTATCCTATGGACTCACAGGTTACTTTTTCCTGGTGGCTTGTAATTTTATTGTATTTTATTAATTTGGTATTTATCCCATAGTTGGCCACTTGGGAAACCCCTTTGAGCTGGTTTCTGTGTCCTAGATGCCTCATCATTTTTTATTTATTTATTTATTTATTTATTTTTTAATATATGAAATTTATTGTCAAATTGGTTTCCATACAACACCCAGTGCTCGTCCCAAAAGGTGCCCTCCTCAATACCCATCACCCACCCTCCCCTCCCTCCCACCCCCCATCAACCCTCAGTTTGTTCTCAGTTTTGCCTCATCATTTTTTAAAATGTTTTTTAAAAAACTTATTTTTATTTTGAGAGAGAGAATGCACACGTGTGGGGGTGAGGGGCAGAAGGAGAGAGAGAATCTCAGGCAGGTTCCACGCTCAGCACAGAGCCCAATGTAGGGCTCGATGCCATGATGCTGGGATCATGACCTGAGCCCAAATCAAGAGCTGGATGCAGGGCGCCTGGGTGGCTCAGTCGGTTGAGCGTACGACTTTGGCTCAGGTCATGATCTCACGGTTTGTGAGTCTGAGCCCTGTGTCGGGCTCTGTGGTGACAGCTCGGAGCCTGGAGCCTGCTTCGGAATCTGTGTCTCCTTCTCTCTCTGCCCCTCCCCAACTTGTGCTTTGTCTCTCTCGGTCTCTCAAAAAATAAATAAATGTAAAAAAAAGTTAAAAAAAAGAGTTGGATGCTCAACCGACTGAGCCACCCAGGTGCCTGTTTTTAAAAATATTTTACAAGAGCACACTTTACCTACTGTATGTTAGCCAATTTGACAATAAATTATATTAACAAAATAAAATATTTTAAAGTACTTCCTTAATTTTCTGGCATAATGCTCTTAGGCTTACTTTAGTTTTTTATTTTATTTCCTTACTATTTTTAAGGTTTTATTTAAATTTTTTTTGGATGTTTATTTATTTTTGAGAGAGACAGAGACAGAATGCGAGTGGGTTGGGGCAGAGAGAGAGGGAGGAACAGAATCTGAAGCAGGCTGCAGATTCCGAGCTATCAGCACAGAGCCTGACGCGGGGCTCGAACTAAGGAGCTGTGAGATCATGACCTGAGCTGAAGTCGGACGCTCAACTGACTGAGCCACCAGGCGGCTCTTACTTTTGAGATTTTAAAGTAATCTCTACACGCAGTGTGGGGCTTGAACTTACAACCCCAAGATCAAGAGTCACATGCTCTGGGGTACCTGGGTGGTTCAGTCTGTTGAGTGTCCGACTCTTGATTTTGACTCAGGTCATGATTGCGCAGTTCATGAGATCGAGCCTGACATCTGGCTGTGTGCTGACAGTGTGGAGCTTGCTGGGGATTCTCTCTCTGCTCTCTGCCTCTCTCTCAAAAAAAAAAAACAAGAAATCACGTGCTCCACCAGACTAACCCACCCAGGTGCCCTTCTTAGGCTTACCTCATGTGTATCCTACCATAACCCTGGAATCTGCCATTTCTCTGAAGAGTCCTGGTTCTGTTAGTGGGGAATGTCTTTAAAGAACAAAATCTAGATGCTCTGTATCCTTGTTACCATGAGGTATCTTTGCTTTTAAGCTCTTTTAGCAGACAGAACTAGAAAATGTATGTTCATATGCAAAAACGCCTGCATATACATACACAGATACATCTATATGCACACGTACATATTCACATGTGTGCATATTTTAGAAATCTTACACTGGTATTTCCAAATCCATTTAGTCCTTTATGACCTTCCTGTGCTCATTTTGACCTTTTTTTTTTTAACTTTATTTATTTTGAGAGAGAGAGACATAGCATACAAGAAGGGGAGGGGCAGAGAGAGAGGGAGAGAGAGAATCCCAAGCAGGTTCGGCGCTGTCCGTGCAGAGCCCCATGTGGAGCTCAAACCCACAAATCATGAGATGATGACCAAAATCAAGAGTCAGACACTTAACTGACCGAGCCACCCAGGCACTCTTCATGTGTTCATTTTTAAAGTAATCCTATCTTCAATTAAGTATAGTTCTGGTCACCGAAGGAGAACTATAGCAGTGGCTCTAAAAATGGGCAAAAAGATAAAAAACAAACAAAAAAAAAGTGGGCATCTATCTATCATTGTTCTTGGATCGGAGAGAAGACTTGCAAGAGAGAAAGCTACTTCACATATACTCCTTTCTCAAGTTCCCCATCCTGTCCTGCCTTGGCCATTGGCCTTAGCCTTTGTCACTTCTTAACTAATCTCCTTCAGAGGAAGAGAAATACAAGGTAGAGTCAGACTGTCACACAGCTCAAAAAACTCAGCAGCTGGGCTTTTCCTGCCTGTGCCAACCTGACCTGCTCTGTTTTCCATCTTCATTTTACTTTCTTGTTCATCTATAAATCAGGGGGCTAATTCCATGGAGCTGAGTCCCCAAGTTTTATCTGTGAAGATGTGATTTCTGATTTTCCCCAAATCTGGAGATTATTATATATGGGATAAGAAGTAGAGAGTGTTGATGAAAATATAAGTTACTAACAGAGGCAGAGTAATGGGGTCTTTTGTCGCCAGAACCTGCTCCTTCTTCCCCTGCCCCCAGTACTCTGTTACCCACTAGCTTCACTCAAAAAGATCAGTCCAGAGACATCTGGGTGGCTCAGTCCGTTCAGTGTCTGACTCTTGAGTTCAGCTGAGGTCATGATCTCATGGTTTGTGAGTTCGAGTTCCACGTTGGCACGGAGCCTGCTTGGGATTCTCTCCCTCTCCCTCTCTCTCTGCTCCTCCCTCCCTCTGTTTCTCTCAAAATAAATAAATAAACTTGAAACAAAACCAGATCAGTCCACAGCCAACCTTTGTAATGCCATGGTAGTAACTTACCAAGTAAGGCTGTAAGAGCAGTTGTGAGGTTCTTTGGAAGCTTTTCTCAGGGAGTTTTCACTGAAACATATTTTCCCTTCTTTTGGGGTCCTACAGATTTGTCTTCCAAGGCAACAAGCACACCAAAGAAGAAAGCTGTTGTCCAGGCTAAGCTGACAGCCACTGGCCAGGTGACGTCTC
The DNA here is from genome assembly GCF_027475565.1 of Acinonyx jubatus. Taxonomy (NCBI): domain Eukaryota; kingdom Metazoa; phylum Chordata; class Mammalia; order Carnivora; family Felidae; genus Acinonyx; species Acinonyx jubatus. Next base: position 22,138,869 of record NC_069397.1, read on the forward strand.
CAGTGAAAGGTGCCTCATTTGTCACCAATACCAATCCTCGGAAATTTTCTGGTTTTGCAGGTGAGAGATTAGGGCTGCTTTAGCCATTATGGTTCTTTTAGTTTGGAATCCTATTTGGGATTCTGGCTAAGAGTGGAAGTTCTGTGCTATCTATCTGGCCTCCTTCAGAATTCGCTTTCCTCTGAGCAGAGGCAGGTAATGGCTAATTTTCAGCATTCCAGTTGTATAGCAAGCATTTCTTTGTGTATGTGAATCTCTGTGGCAGCCTAAAGAGGTTTTGTGTTGGCAGGACTTTTTGCCCTTGAAGTAGTCACCTAGGTCGGATGGAGATGATTATACCCTGCCCTAAAGCTTCCTTGTTTTTTGGTACTGAATGAAGTTTGAGAACTTGCATCCCTAATCTTGCCCAAACCAGAGCTGAAAGTATGGAAGAAGGGAGGTGGCATGTGTGTCCTGTGTAACAGGTAGCACTGGGCTAGGTAGGGACTCTTGCCCATGTAATTTGGTTTGTTCCTTCAGTTAACCTTACGAAGTACTTTTACGAGGCCTGTCTTATGAAAGAGAAAGCTGACGTCCAGCGTTCATTATGGAATTAGTATTTACGCTAAAGTCTGTTTAACTCCAACGCCTGTGCTCTTTTCCCTGCACCCTGCTGCCTCTATCATTTGGAGACATTTCTGTGACTCAGGTAAAGAAAGTAAAGCCAAACACATGGCCTTAGAAGTTGTGCGCGGAGGTGGCTTTTTGTGAGTGAAAGAAGCGTAGGCTTCAAGTCAGAAGTCCCAGCATCTGACAGCTCGCTCAGGGGAGCATGTCGCTCTACCTCTGAGCTTCTGTGGCCTCATCTGTGAAGTGGGAACTGTAACACCTGCCTCGTTTACCACCCGGTATTCTCATGAGCACTAATGGAGAAAAGATTGCAAAAACAGTGCCTGATTCTGTGGGGGTTTTATTGTTTTAAAACTCTGAGGTTTGGTTTTTGTGTGGTTGTAGGCCAGAGACGGAAGTACAGAAGAGTTCAGGTAGCGATAAGGACAGCGTGTTTCTGGAAGGGCCCTGGTCCTAGGGAGGGAAATTTGGGAGGAACTGAGAGGAATGGGGTGTTCTAAATTCTCGCATCCTGCTGAACGTCACACTTTGGAGATTTTGTCCCCTAAAATCCTCTTTAGACTCCGGGTCAGAGTTGGGGATGGGTTCATAATTTACAAACCCCAGACAAGAGGAAGCTTACGTCAGCAGTCTGCTTGCTAATGGATCTGCTGCAAGCTTGCAGAACAGAATTTGCTTTGTAAATAGCCGCAAGGAAGTAAGAGAGGACCATTTGGGGATATCTGGAGGAAAGTCTTGCTCATTGAGCCAAATACCTGTTATTTTGGCAAGAATAAAGAAGTGGTGATGGGCGGGTGGGAGTGGCGAAAGGCTGGAAACGCCTTCTCCCTGGTCTTGGGTTCCTCATCAGTATGAGGAGATTGAACTGGGTAATCTTTAAGGCGTCTTCCAGCCCCAGCAGTCTGCGGTAGTGATGATTTCCCACTGACTAATATGTCACTTGGTTTCTTCTCCTGCTCTCCCTGCTTCTCTGGGGTCAGCTTTACCATTGCTGAGGTCTCCTCTCGGCACAAAGGTGACCTATTCTGTGCGGCACTCCTATAAACACATGCGCGTCAGCTGGGCACCTGCATGGGTGTGAGGCCAGTGTTTCTTTCCCATTAATAGCTGTGACGCCTGTTCTTTACCTGTAAGGTGGGAATAATGGTATCCCCCCCACAGGGCTATTTTGGGGGATTAAGTGAAGCTCCAGCAGATGGCTTGTCACTTTCCCTTTCTTCTTTCTCAGCAAGGCCAGTGAATCCTCCCTCATGTTTCTCTCTCCAACAGCCAAGCCCAACAACTCTGGGGAAGCCCGCTCAAGCCCTACCCCTAAGGCAAGCCTGTCCTCAAGCAGATGTGACCCCAAGCACAAGGATTGTCTGCTACGTGAGTTTCGGAAGTTGTGTGCCATGGTGGCTGAAAATCCTAGCTACAACACGAAGACCCAGATCATACAGGACTTTCTTCGGAAAGGTTCAGCAGGAGGTAGGGCCTAGAACATCCTAGATGGGCATTTCCTTTGAAGAGCTCAGAGCCGTGACTGGTTTCGTGGGCATGTGAACTATACGGTTTCACGGGGGGAGAGGGGGAGCTTGCTTTGATGTAATCTTCTGTTAATACCATCTTGAAATTCTCTTTTTTTTCTTTAGATTTTTCATTTTTAAGTAACCTCTACACCCAACATGGGCTCAAACTCACAACCCTGAGATCAAGAGTTGCATGCTCTACCCACTGAGCCAGCCAGATGCCACTTGAAATTCTTAATAATTTTGAAGAATGAGCCCTGCATTTTTACTTCTTCTTTTTTTTAATGTTTATTTTTGACAGAGAGAGAGAGAGAGAGATCGTGAGCAGGGAGGGACAGAGAGAGAGGGAGACACAGAATGTGAAGCAGGCTCCAGGCTCCAACCTGTCAGCACAGAGCCCAGTGCAGGGCTTGAACTCACAAGCTATGAGATCATGACCTGAGCTGAAGTCGGATGCTCAACCAGTTGAGCCCCCCAGGCGCCCCCATTTTTACCTCTTACAGGCTCCACAGGGAGCACAGCCAGTTGTTCTTGGGGCACAGTGGCGTCACTCTTCTGCTGCCCTTATTTTATCCCCAGAAGGCCGGAAGGACCTATTGCATTTGACCAAGAGGAAAGTTCACTATCCTGAATGTTGGATAAGGTTTTTGTGAACGATTCATCTAACAAATGATCATTGAGCATCTGAATGTGCTCATCACTGGGGACACTAAAGCAAAACAGTGGCTCCGCCCTGTGGGAGTTCATCCGGGGAGGTAGATGCGTAAGCCACGAGCCACCAGATGCGGTAGCCTCTACCTCTGTGATGAAGTACACGGGGTATTGTGGCAGCACAGACAGCGATGTAGACATCTCTTTCAGTTCCTTGAGTTTATGTATGTGTTTGTTTAAGCTCCCATTTCTCAAGAAGGGTTCTATTCTTCTGCCTCCAGATGGTTTCCACGGTGACGTGTACCTAACAGTGAAGCTGCTGCTGCCAGGTGTTATTAAGAGTGTTTACAACTTGAACGATAAGCAGATTGTGAAGCTTTTCAGCCGCATTTTTAACTGCAACCCAGATGATATGGCACGAGACCTGGAGCAGGTCAGAGGAAGGGGAGGGTGGGCGGCGTTCCAGGTGGGGCTCTGCCAAGCTAGGCACCTGCAACCTCTTTTTTCTGGTTGGGGCATATACTGTTTTAGGAAACTGAAACCCATTTGAGCAAGCTTCCTTTTCGAGAGAGCTTCCTTTACTAGAGGCCATAGCCGTTAGTGTCACGAGGTTGAGGACGGAAATTGGACTGCGACCCCATGAGAGGCCTAGATCTCAGCGACGGGGTTTGAGACTTCCCACTGGCTCTCCTTGGGTTCTCATTCTGGGCCCTCCTTTTTCTTGTTTTTTTTTTTCACCGTAACTTGGTATAACATTCAGCTTTTGTTTGTTCACAACTCCAGCTTTGGCAGCATAGAAAGTTTCTAACCGAGCGCTGCCCTTACCTGATGACCATATTTGTTTCTTGGTCCAAATTCTACCAGGAACCCAATTGGCTGCGTCCTGGATTAGTCCTTCCTTGCGTCACTTCTCAGCCAAGGCAGATGGCCAGATCCTAAGGCGGGTAGAGGTGCCCTTTCCAGGAACTGTGGGTGGGATAGAGTCTCCAAGAAGTGAGCCCAATATGTGCGAGCTGGGAATAGGAGTGATGATTGAAATCCCTGACTCACCTTTAGTGCTGGGGGGTTGGGAGATACGCTTGGCCACTCTGGGGTTGCAGCAGAGCCATTTTGGTTTTTGGAGACAGGGTGACGTGTCAGAGACGATCAGAGTCTTCTTTGAGCAGAGCAAGTCTTTCCCTCCAGCTGCCAAGAGCCTCCTCACCATCCAAGAGGTAGATGCGTTCCTCCTTCGCCTCTCCAAGCTCACCAAGGAGGATGAGCAACAGCAGGCCCTGCAGGACATCGCGTCCAGGTCGGGGGAGCTGCCTCGTGGGGCTGGGTGTGGGGAGATGCGATCGCCAGGAGAGGAGGCTTTGGGGGTCCACAGCTCTGCAGAGACCAGGCTGAATGTGCCTCACCCCTAGGTGTACAGCCAACGACCTTAAGTGCATCATCAGATTGATCAAACATGACCTGAAGATGAACTCAGGTGCAAAACACGTGTAAGTCCCAGCCCCTCTGATGGCCTGAACTGCCAGCTTCCTTTGTTGCCAGCTGGGGTCAGGGCCTTGGAGTCCTGATCTAGATTTAAATCCTCATTCTGCCTTATTCCTTCGTGTGGGACCCATCACTAGACCTAGCTCAGCCTCCGTCTTCTCACGTAAGATGTAAGGATCCCCTTCTCACGCAGTTGTTAAAATGGAAAGTATGGAGCATGTTCAAAAAATAGAATATGAGTTCCTTGTCCGCCCCGGCCCCCTCTTTGCCATGGCAGCACCCATGGAGGCCCAGTATCTCAAAATGCTGAGTTTTCCAAGAGCTCGTTTTCCTGTGAAAGTCTTTAGACAATAGAGCGTCAGCTTCCCCTCTGTATTGAGATGCTCCCTCTCTGAGAACTGACTACTATCTAAAGCAGTAAGGTCAGAGACAGTGGGTTTTGTTTCCTTGCTCCCATCTGCCTTGGCAGGTTAGATGCCCTTGACCCCAATGCCTATGAAGCCTTCAAAGCCTCACGCAACCTGCAGGATGTGGTGGAGCGAGTCCTCCGCAATGAGCAGGAGGTGGAGAAGGAGCCAGGCCGGAGACGAGCTCTGAGTGTCCAGGCTTCACTGATGACGCCAGTGCAGCCCATGCTGGTAAGGATGCTGCTCCGGCCCCATGTGCTCCAGATACTCCCCGTGCTTGTGAGATCTGCTAGGGTATGATGCTGGAGGGGTTTGGGGAGGGAACAGTGGAATTGCGGAGGGGTATGTTTCCGCGGGGAATTAGAGGTAACGGAGAAGGCGGCGTGATCTAGCAGAAATACCTGAATTCTAGGCCCGACTCTGCCAGCAAGCTGTAGAATCTTGAATGAGTTACTTGGCCCTTCTTAGTTTTTTCCTTCCCTCACACAAATGATGTATGAAATCTTCTGAAGCATCTACTTAGAATGGTTTGTCGGTCATCTTTCCTGAAAACAGGTGGATGTATTAAGTAACTCCTGAGATTCTGTGACCTACCCCAAAGTAGCTCTGAGACTTAGTGGCAGAGCCTAGCTGCTTATGACAGGGTGGCTTGGCCTCATATTCTTCTGGAAAACACAGCTCAAGGAATGAAGACCAGGTGTGACCGAGATCATCTTGAGCCTGTGTTCATTTCACGAGATGTGGGATTTCCTTTCTGGGATTGGTTTTTCTGTGCATCGGGCCCCTCCACATATGCTGCTGGGCCTACTATGCGGTCCCTGGGTTGCTCCAGCCGGTGCAGTGCCTTTTGTGAACCTGCCTCGTGTGTGCTGCTAACGCCTTCGCAGAAGTGTTCTCTCCCTCCCGGGAATGTGGGATGGCCAGCTCCAAATTTGTGAGCTCACCATCCCGGGGACAGGACTCTTGTCACCAGCAGTAGTGGCCTTTCTGACTTTTATAAGAGTTCTGTCCAGAGTCTATTGTACAACTTGTCACTTATTTGAAGAGTGGCATGGGTTCTATAGCTTAGTGCTTAACCCCACAGGCTTTGGAGTTGGGGCTAGCTGCAAACACCAGCCCTGCCATTGACCAGCTATATAGCTTTAAGGAAGGACTCAACCTCTTTGAACGTCCTGTTTTCTCAACCATGAAGCTAAGACAGCGTCCCTCATGTAAGATAGCACATGGAGGGTGTGGCGGGGCTATGTCTGATCTATACCCGTGAATAGCCCCAGAATGGTAGTCAGTCAGTCAGTGTTATGTGAGGCAGGGTGGCCCTGGTATGTGAGGAAGCACTCCTGTGACCTGTCCTGACCGCTGTCCCTGACCGCTGCTGCCCTGCCAGCCCCTGTCAACGTTCTGCATCCCTTATCTTACCTCTGCGTACCTCCTTTGCTGACCAGTGTGTTTAACAATAAGCCAAGACCCTGCAAGATCTTAAATTATTGAGAAGAAAATGAAATGCTGTTTCAGTGGAAGTTTATTACTCTTTTAAAATGAATCACATTCGTAGTCTTCAAAAGGCAAGCTCCGTGCCAGCCCTGAGGGCATCCTCCGGTCCTCACTCCCCGGGACCTGGACTCTGGGGCTGTCCCTGCTGAGCAGCCCCCAGTGGGAGAGCACCTGTAAGTCTCCAGGCTTGTCTTTCCTCACCCCAAGGCCGAGGCCTGCAAGTCCATCGAACATGCGATGAAGAAGTGTCCTAATGGCATGTTCTCTGAGATCAAGTATGACGGGGAGCGAGTCCAGGTGCATAAGAATGGAGACCACTTCAGCTACTTCAGCCGCAGCCTCAAGCCCGTTCTGCCTCACAAGGTACAGGTTCCTTCTTTTCTGCCGGGACTTTCTTAACCTTCCCGCCTCTAAGACTCTCAGGGGCAGGGTTCCATAGTCATTTCAGCTCTGGTACCCAACAGGGGTTTTCTCGTATCTGTTGAATGAACGTGTGTTTGTTTTTGGAGTCTCATTAACGAGGGGCTGCCCAGTAGGGACAGCCAAAGAGCCCAGACTTGGGTAAGTCAGCAGAGCCCCAGGGGACAGCGATGCTCCCCTTGCCCACTGTGACACTGAGACAGTGAGCTCACCTTGCAAGTGACTTGCAGTGCTTGTCTCTTACGTTTCTATGCCCGTGTGCTTCTCAGAGCTAAATTACAGGTCGGGTACAAAAGGCTGTGGAACTGTCGTTCATGAGTTTGGTAAATATTTATCGAGTGTTTTGTCTGTGCTGAGCACTGTTCCAGGTAGTGGGTGTACAGCAGTAAAAAAATGGGCAAAGGTTCTTGCCCCCTGGAGGCTTACATGCTGACGGAAACAGTCCAGTGGGGACATCTGGGAGCCCAGACTCCTGTCCTTCATTCAGGGGCGTTAAGAACCTCACCCCTCAGTCCTTCTCAGCACCAGGGCCTCTGTGAGCCTTGGGGCTTTCTTCAGGGGAAAGCACCTGGAACATCTGGCCCCAGAAGCTTGTGAGTAGATGGACTTCCTGTCCTTGCTACCCGTTCTCTCCTTGCTCAGACTCCATTTTTCAGAGCTCCGGGGGTGAAGGGGACCTGTTGGGTGGCTCCCGTGCTCCCCTCCCCTTGCCTTCCTGCTAGAGCCCTGAGCCTCGGGCTGTTCATTTCAGATGTCCAGAGGAGAGCTCAGCACTGCCCTCCCTGGGGAGATGAGCGCAGGCTCACTGGCGTGGTCGGACCCAGTAAAGCCGCCGAGGAACTGTTCCCAGGGAGCAGCTGCTCAGTGGGCACCTCTGTTACCCAGGAAGAAGTTCGAGCCTGGCTTTTCGGAGTGTAGACCCCTTTCCAAAGCTTCATTCGTTCCTTGTCTCTCCTGTACTTCGGGTTTGTGGAGAGTGGGTTGGGGATTGAAGTAGAGCAGGACAGGTATACAGGCCTCTCCTGTCCCAGCTTCCAGCCCCATAGGTAGCAAGGGCCTGCGTGCCCGGCCCAGGGGAGGAATCAGGCCGCAGTCACGCTCTCTGGACCTCACTGCTGGCATCACTTGGCAGGGGCTAGCAAGGGTGGGACTCCTCCCTCTCTGGAACTATCAGAGACTAGGTTTCTACCTCTATCAGGAAAAACTCTAATTCCAAACATCCTTTCTTACTCATTTTGAAGATGGTTGTGGATTTCAAGCTCTCAGAGAAGACCCTCCTGTTTCCTCGCTGCTCCTAAGAGGGTTCATTTCTTCCTTTCCATCCACCTCTTTGTAGCTGACCTGTTCTCCCCACAAGTGTCTGCCTGGCCGCACTCCCTCCTCTCATGTTTGTCCACCCCCACCTGCTCCTGCGCATACTGCACGCCCTTTTTCTTCCTTTTTCCTCCAAACTCTCCTCCATGGCTCAGGGGACTCAACCCAGGCCCACCTCTTCCTGGGTCCGAAATACCCATTCGTCTGGTCTCAATGGCTGGTAAGGCTTAGGTCTGTTTTGCACATGAGTTTGGCTCCCCGTGTTGATGTTCTGCGTTCCTTGTGGGGCCTGGGTTTTGCTTTCTGGCTCGGCTGTAGGTCACTGCTGCCCGTTCCTCTGTCCCTTACCTAAGTCACCCTTTTGCCTCCAGGTGGCCCACTTTAAGGACTATATCCCCCAGGCTTTCCCTGGGGGCCACAGCATGATCTTGGACTCTGAGGTGCTCCTGATCGACACTAAGACAGGCAAACCGTTGCCCTTTGGGACTCTTGGGGTGCACAAGGTACTGGCTCAGGGCCACACGTGTGGGAAGGAGCATGTGTGCGCATGTGGACGTGGACGTATGCGTACTGTTGGTCTGAATGGAGGGGAATCTGTCACTCACTCAAGGTTAGGCTTATTCTTTGTTTCTGAACTATTTCTGAATGTAGCCCTGAGTTTAGATGTGTTTTTTTTTTTTGTTTTTTACATAAAAGGAGCTAGTACGGGGAACTTAGAATTGGGTTGATTTCCATTTAGGACCATGTGCTAAGTGCCCTTGTGGCCCAGGGCTTCAGAGCATGTCAAGACTTTTCTGTCCAGTGCTTTAGAGGGTCTCCAGAAGTGGATTGGGACTCCCCACTTTTTCTGCCCTCTTGTTTTTGTCCCTCATGTATCTCCTATCTCATTTTTCTTTACAGAAAGCTGCCTTCCAGGATGCTAACGTCTGCCTGTTTGTTTTTGATTGTATCTACTTCAATGACATCAGCTTGATGGACAGGTGAGGGAGCTCTTTTGGCTCCTGAGTAGGGAGGCAAGGGCTCACTCACCTTGGGAAGGAGGGAGGGGAAGGGGCTGGAGCCTGTGCCTCTTTGTACCCAGAGCTGGGGAGGAGGGAGCTAAGAAGTAGCACACTTGCTACACGCACAGTGCTCCACAAAGCAGAAACGGGACCTGCGAGGGCGAAGTGGCTTTTGTGCCGCAGCTCGGTCACGAGAGAGGCTTTGAGCCATGGCAGTCCCTCTCGCGAAGCAGCAGTTCGTCGCTGAGTCCCTCCCTCCTCAGAACTCCTGATGGGGGTCGGAGGACCCTGACCTCAGCTCTCTCATCCCCCTTAGGCCTCTGTGTGAGCGGCGGAAGTTTCTTCATGATAACATGGTTGAAATTCCCAACCGGATCATGTTCTCAGAAATGAAGCAAGTCACTGTGAGCAAAGACCACACCCCAGACAGCCGCCTAGTGGTTTGAAAGGGCACACAGCCCCTTGGTCAGATGTGACTGGGAGAACGAGTCTTAGTTGTCGTATGGGGGCTGCCGACGTGTGTATGTCGTCCACTAGTCACCCCCGGGAGGACAGGGCATGAAACACTCTTCTGCGACGGGCTCCCCATGTCTCACAGCCACAGAAGCTTTCTGGTTGGGAGAATCCCTGCTTTGCAAGACCTTGGTTTGTCGTACTCAAGTCCAGTGGGCCCCGCACTAGTGTGCGAAAGGGAACCGCGGCCACCTCCCCGCCACAGCAGTGTCTGTTCTCACGCCAACCTCAGCATCTCTCTGTTATCCTTCAGAAAGCTTCGGACTTGGCCGACATGATAAACCGGGTCATCCGAGAGGGGTTGGAAGGGCTGGTGCTGAAGGACGTGAAGGTGAGCCACTCAGCCACTCACACCCTCGGCCTTCTTTCTCTCTCCTGCGGGCCCCCCCACCCACCCGGTCTCTCCAGCCCCGGCCAGCAGAGGGCGGCGTCAGCCTGAGGTGGCCGGGGCTGGCTGCAGCAGGGCCCTTTCCAGGGTCCGCACAGCTCCGTTCTGTGTCTAGAGGATGGGTTTGTGTATGTTTCCTGGGCCGCGAGCTGGGGGGTCTTGGCCAGAGTGGGCCGGGCACTGTGGTAGAGCCAAAATGTCAAAGGAAGAGGTAAATCCCACCCTTCTGCAGGTTCCATTCTAGTTTGAATCTTTCTTGCTTTTTCCTCTCAGGGTACATATGAGCCTGGAAAGCGGCACTGGCTGAAAGTCAAGAAAGACTATTTGAATGAGGGGGCCATGGCTGACACAGCTGACCTGGTGGTCCTTGGGGCCTTCTATGGGCAAGGGAGCAAAGGTCAGGGCGGCCTCTGGATGGGACTTCTTTGACAGGCACCACTCAGGGTGTAGGCTGGCCTTTTTGCTGGCTTAATCTACCAGCACGGCCCATCATGACTTCCACGGTTCTGGGGTCAAGGGCCCCAGACTGGCCCGTGTCACCTCAGGTGGGGACATCTATGTGAGAGTTATAGACTTGGGCAGGGAGAGTTCAGGCAAGAGTACCCTATGCTACCTGGCATTAAGAAGCTCACCATCAACTACTTCCTCGGGGCCTGGCCACTTTCTACTCGGAGAAAAATCTCAAAATCTCCTGACTGGAGGGGAAGTTGGGGTCTGAGGAATGAATCTCCTATGTGCCAGACACTGTTCAAGTTGTTTTACTCACCGGAATCTGACAAATTCTCTATGATTGTCCCTAACTGACTAAAGAGGAAATTGGGGCTCATAAAGGTTTAACTTGTGCGGCTAGTAAGAGGTAGAGGAGGTAGATCCAGGAGGGGCACTCGGCGCTCTAATGCCTGGGCCCAGGGCTTTCCCCTCCAGCAGGCTGCCCCTCACTGGGCACGTGGGGCTGACAGCAACGGCTCCCTCCATCCGCAACTTAACTCGCTGCCCCCCTCAGGTGGCATGATGTCCATCTTCCTCATGGGCTGCTATGACCCAGGCAGCCAGAAGTGGTGCACGGTCACCAAGTGTTCGGGAGGCCATGATGATGCGACGCTTGCCCGCCTGCAGAAGGAACTGGACATGGTGAAGATCAGTAAGGTGAGGAAGGGACCTGTTTGGTCTGGGCCTCTGGACTGGCCGTCGTCACTGAGACTGGCTGTGCTTGGGGGACTGCGGGGATCGTTGATCTGTCTCCACAGAGAGTTGCTGATTGGCCATGGGAGCAGCATTAGGCCTTCCGAGTCTTTGAGTGCCAACCTTGTGCAGACCGGCCCGCCTGCTCCCTGGGCCAAACTCTCTCTGGGCAGGGAGGATCCCCTGGGGTGAGGGTCAGCCTTTTGTAAACAGTCCCCTCTTTGCACAAGCCTGTGACTGGGGAGGGGAGTAGCATCTGCTTCTTGTTTTGGCGTGGGAACAGCCCAGCACAGCGTCTTTTGTCTTCCAGGATCCCAGCAAGATACCCAGCTGGCTGAAAATCAACAAGATCTACTACCCGGACTTCATAGTTCCAGACCCAAAGGTATCAGCCCAGTGGCCCGAGGCCCTCCAGCCCACAGAACAAGCTTGCAGGTTCTGTAGGGCCATAGAGATGCCGTTTCAACCTCACGGACAGCCCACCTGAGGATGGGGGTCTAGACCGGGCAGCCAAGTGATGGGCCAGTCGGCTCTGAGGAATCCTCAATAGAGGGAGGATGACACTGACCATCCCCTAGACACAGAGGGTTTGCTCGAAGTGACCGGGCCCGGTTCCTTCTGTGCACTGACCGAGAAATTGAGACCCCGGAGGAGAGCCAGAACTTCCCTAAGGTCACATAGCGTCAGCAGCGCCTGTTAGCCAGTGCTTTTTGGTTTTAACGGGTCTGTGTTGCTTCTAGCTGGTTGGGAGAGGCTTCCCTGCTTCACCAGCGAGTGACCTGACTTAACCCCTGACAGAAAGCTGCCGTGTGGGAGATCACAGGGGCTGAGTTCTCCAAATCTGAGGCTCACACGGCCGACGGAATCTCCATCCGATTCCCTCGTTGCACCCGGATCCGTGATGATAAGGACTGGAAATCTGCCACTGACCTCCCCAAACTCAAGGTGCCTGCTTACGCTGCATGTGTGTCCTCTGCCCTGCTGTCCTGGCCTGGCACCCCAGCTGTCTGGCCCGCTCACATGTTCTCTCTCCCCTGAGACCAGGAGGGCAGTGGAGGGAGACCACCTGTCACAGGGCCAGGAGCTGCAGCACCCCGAGGGAGAATGCCGTGCTGCTCTCCCGCTTCCTGCTCGGGGGCTGGCCCCAGGCTGTGGTCTGTGCTGCTGAGAAGAACCGGGGGACAGAGAACAGTGATTTGTACCGACTCCCTAAGAGACAGGGACGGAGTTTAGAAAAGCACTGAGGGGCACCTAGGTGGCTCAGTCGGTTGAGCGGTCGACTCTTGATTTTGGCTCAGGTCGTGATCTCTCGGTTCGTGGGATCGGATCCTGCACTGGGCTCTGTGCTAACAGCGGGGAGCCTGCTTGGGATTCTCTTTGTCCCTCCCTCCCTCTCTAAATAAATAAACTTAAAAACATACACACACACACACACACACACACCAAGAAAGCCAGCTGCTTTTTTCCCTGCCATTTATTTGTCTGTCTCCCCTCTTTGTTCCTTAGCCACACGGACCTAAGACACACCTCAGAGGCCAGTGGCTGGGAAGGTAAGGGAAGGATCACACCTGATATTCTCCGTGCCTCTCCTCAGGAACTGTACCAGCTGTCCAAGGAGAGGGCAGACTTCACTGTGGCAGCCGGAGACGAGGGGAGCTCCACTACTGGGGGCAGCAGCGGAGAGAACGAGGTTACCTCGCGGCCTGCCTCCAGGGCCTCCCCGAAGCAGCCCTCCACCAGTGCCAAGAAGGCAGGAGGGAGGCGGAGCAGCCCCAACAGCCGAGGTGGTAAGAAGGGAGGGGCTGGGGCGATGAGTGTGGTATGAAGGCAGACATCAAAGGACAGGGACCTGGTCTGACATTCCAGCTCTGAGATCATGTGATTCTCTGCATCCGCCGTGACAGACGTTGACCGTGTTCCTGTTGTGTGTCCAGCCGCGGGCCAGAAGCCATTCTCCTGGGCCCCCTCCATCTGCTCAGTAAACCTGAGTGACGGGACCCCGGGAGAGCCCACCTGACCTTTGGATAAGCCCCCTCTGAGCTCCCCTCCCGTCTCAGCCGTGCTCCTAGGAGAGCCAGGGCCTAGCCCTTCTGCGTGCTGCCCTGACCTCCGGGGTCCGTGTCCGCTCCCCTCCCCACCGCCTAGTTCTAACCCTGAGCTGTCCCGCAGGTAGCAAGCCCACAGCGAAGCCTCCCCCCGTGAGAGTGGGAGAGAAGCGGAAGGCTCCCGACGAGCCCCCGGGCCAAGCAAAGGTGAGGGGAAAAATGGCGGGGTACCCGCGGCCGGCTTGGCCCAGGGCTGTTTGTTCCCGATCCTGCACTGGAACACGGAGAGACGAGCGATGTCTGGGGACTGATGGCCAGACACGCACCCCACCCCGCCGCGGCTGCCAGCGCCGCTGCTCCACCCTGTGCCCTCTCGTTGCCTTGCAGAGGCGGCCGGCCAGCCAGCAGAGAGGAAGGAGAGCTGTGCCCGCAGGCAGGAGATAGAACAGCCGGGCCTCGCTGAGAGGCTGCAGGGACCCATCGGGCTGCCGCTCCCAAGTCACAATTTACATTAAAGAAAGGGGAGGAAGCCCAGTCTGGGTGGAGTGCGGCTGGCCGTGTGAGTCTGTGCTGTCTGTGCTCGGGGCCAGAGCAGACCGAGCCCACGAGGAGCGGAGTGGGGAGAGGGCGCTGGCTTGGTGATTGTCCCCCAGAGAGCCCTTCGCCTTTTGTAGCCCCTTCTCGGTCGTTGGTTTGACAACAGCTATTGAGCACCTACTGAGGCCAGTGATTAGGCTGGCCCAGGGGGGACGTGGGAAGTAAACACCCGATCTCTGTACCATGTGACGGAGCCACACAGTTCTCCCCGCTAGCCAAGGCAAGCACCAAAGTTTGGCAAGTCAGGCCCTGAGCCCTGTCCCCGGCAGACGTGTAGAACCGTTCCCGTCTTTTCCCTGCGCGAAGCCCTTGAATCCGTCCACGGCCGAGGAGGGCTCCTGACCCCGCAGCCTAGCTAGTTGGGCACCGTGGACTGCTCGATCAGCCGGCATCCCGGAGTCCAAGAGCCACTGGTCCCGCCTGCCGGATGGTTCTCAGACACATGTACTTCCCCCTTCTCCAGGTCCCCGCATAGGGACCCACCCTGTCTTCCTCCTTTCCCTCTAGGCAGGGAGGGAGGGGGGTGCTTCCTCTAGAGTGGCTGGTGGACATGGGTTTCAGTGCCCGTTCCTTTTCTCCACTAAACTCTCCATGCTGGTGTCCTGACCACTAGGCTTCATCTCTGGCTCTTGTTGTGTCTCAAGTCCCCTTGGTATCTGGCCTGTGCTCGTCTCTGTGGAGGCCCATCGGTCCCACTGCTGACCGCACTGACCCCTGTGCGTTTGCAGGTGCTGCTGGACATCTTCACTGGGGTGCGGCTCTACCTGCCACCCTCCACGCCGGACTTCAGCCGTCTCAGACGCTACTTTGTGGCATTCGATGGGGACCTGGTGCAGGAATTTGACATGGCTTCGGCCACGCACGTGCTGGGGAGCAGGGACGAGAACCCTGAGGCCCAGCAGGTCTCCCCGGAGTGGATCTGGGCGTGTATCCGGAAACGGAGGCTGGTAGCTCCCTGCTAGGACCGCGGCCCTCCGTCTCCCTTGGCCGCACTCTTCTGCCTCCCCACAGGCCTGTGCTCCTGCTGGGCAGACAGGCGGCCCCAGGAACCAGGGGAGGCCGATGGCATTTCTTCTCCAAGCGGTGCATTTTCAGAACACGCCAGCCATGCTTGGTCTCTTCCCGACCAGGATGGACTTGCTGTGGGCACCCCTCCAGGGAAATCACTTTCTCCTGCTGGTTTACATAGATCTTTCAGATCTGGGTGCTGGTTTGGTTGTCTTTGTTTTCTTTCAAAAGCAGCTTCCCCACGCCCCCCCCCCCATAAATAAAATCTCTTACAGTTATCCCTGGCCTTGCCCCCCCCGTCCCCTGTAACTTCCCTAGCGATTAAGGCTATTGAAGGCTGTCCACAAAGCCACTTGCCCCTTTTACTTGCAGACTCATTTTAAAAGTTGTATTTAAAAGATTGCCTTCGGAAACGCTTCTTATACTTGGCGGAACTTGTATTCAACTTGGCCCTTTTTGCCAGGAATGAATCCTTATTTGAAAGAAAACAAAATGAATTTTATGACTTAATTCTCTGTGTTCTCCTCTTCCAGGGTATGGGTCCCGGTTTGAAGGGAGGGCACCAGGATCAGGTAGGAAAATGGGGCCTTTCTACAGAAGCGAGGTTGTGTGAGCTACTCCTCTGGGGGACATAGGGCTCCAGGAGGATCTGCCTCCTCCAAATCTGGAAGCAAGACTGGTTTTGAAAGTCAGAAATCCACCCAAGGACAAAACCTACACAGCGTCCTTACCAAGAAAGGCTCCTGCGCCACTGAGGCTGGTGTCTTTGAATAAAAGGAAAACAATTCAGTGTAGAGGAGTGCTGTTCAGTCGAACTTTCTCTGGCAATGGAAATACCCTGTAAATCTTCGCTAGCCAAAATAAATTAGGCACACTTAGCTATGGAGCTCTTGGAATGTGGCTAACACAACTGAGGAACTGAAGTTTTCATTTTAATTCAACTTTAAATGGTCCCAAGTGGCTAATAACTACCACATTGGACAGTGCAGGGATGGGCCTGGTTCAGATCCAAGCCGAGACTCCGAGGCTGTGACGTCTGAGCCTCGCTTCCTCCCAGAGGAGTGAGGAGAGGACTTGTGCCTGTGTCCTTAGGCTGCTGCAAAGAGTAAACAGATCCAGGATAACCTGTGTGAAGCACTCAGCACAGCGCCCAGTCCACAGTTTTCTGGAGCAGGGACTACACACGTGCCCACTCCCTGCCTGGGACCTGGGAGAGGGCGCCCCAGCCCCTGACTTCCCAGCTCTGGTCACACCACTCCCACAGCCTCGGGTCCGTGTGTGCAGCTCACGCTCTGGGCTGGCGCAGGTTCATCAGGCTGCCCTCTCCTCACAGACCAGCTTCCACGTTTTCCATTCTGCAGACTCCAGAGAGTGAGTTTTTTTGCCTTACTATCAACAGGTCGTCAGGCTTGTTTGTCCATCTCCTGAGTTAAGTTCATGAGCCTCAACCTCTGGAACATGCTGGAGTGTCTGAGTCTCTAAGATTGAGGACCACTGCCTCCCCCAGACCCCCTCCAGTGTGTTCAACTAAGGTGATACTTCGCTGGGAGGCTGCTTGCCAGTCGGCCTGGAGGCCAGCTATAACCTCGTCTGGGTGTCTGCCTGCTGGTTCAAGTGTGTTGGGAGGAAGGGACAGGAGGGGTTGGTACCACCCTGACTCTAGTCCAGCACACTGGTGTTTCTGAATAGGCACCATTCAGTCTCACATCAGTATTGAGAATAAGACTCTCTTTATTCTGTCCTTTGTGGAGACAAAAGCTGCTGCTCCTTTGAGTGCTGACCTACATAAATTTCCACCCCCTTCTCCAGCCTCCTCGGGCCAAGCAGCCAGACAGGGCAGCAGAACAAAGTGTGCCCCTTGGGATTCTGCCAAAGGACACTGTCACTGCCCTTTGGCCCAGCTGACTTAGACCCAACCTACCTGCCCTTACCAGTCACTTAGACTCCAGGTGTGCCCTCATGGCAGAGGGGCCCTGCCAGCCACAGGGGATCATCTTAGTAATGAGCCTGGCCCTTTTTGGCCCTTCCCGGTCTTGCTGGGTGTTCTTTCAGTTCGCTGTTCAAGGTACTATGTCTGTTTCCTTCTAGTCTCTCTCCTGCGTGTTTTTTTTCTGCCACTGAGATTATACTGTCTACACAGCTTCATATTTCCCAGACCCTGGGCAACATCATCTTACACCTCCCCAGCACAGTGCTGGAGGCCTGCCCTCCTTGGAGAAGGTTTACATGCTGCTGGTTGGCAGCGTACAGGAGGTTGTCCTGGGTGCTCAGCAAGCCGGTCCCCCAGAATAAGGAGGACAGCTGCAGCTCAGCCTCCGGCCTTTACATCCGCCAGGCAAGATTGCTTCCTCGAGTCCCAGGGTAGATGTGCACGGAATCTAGCTCTCCCCACATAGGCCTGTGTGCACACAGCCATCTGCCCACGAGGCTCAGTGACCTCTGAGCCATAACTACTACAGCTGTATCCAAAAACTACCTTCTGTCTCCCAGGGTCACCTGAAGTCTTGACTGGGCACACTGGCTGTCCTCAGATTCCTTTCTGCCCACATCTTCGAGGCCCATCTCTATGAGATCAGTGTCAAGTGTCTGAACTCAGTCGGTGTTTCTTGCTATTTAGTCTTAAGGCTGGTTCTTTTGCTACGCAGCTCCCGTCCTCTCGTAGGCTGTTCCGTGGCTTCTCCCATACTCTAGCTGTGAGACCTCGAACAAGTCAAAACAGCACCAAACTTCAGTTTCCTCATCTGTTGAACAGGAATATCAATAAGGCCACAGTGGCCCAAGCATCTCCACAAATAATGCAGTCTCTCAAGAGCATGCCTGTGTGCACACAGCCTGGGATTAGCCTGTGGTGTATCAACTCTCTTGTCAGTCTTAACTCTCAGACCTCTGGTGTTCTCCCACCAGATGAGACAGGCTTCTATAGTGAATTTTATTACAAAATTATAAAGCAGAGCTCTGTAACAAAAAATACACATTTGGGTTTGCTTTAACACCCAAGTAATTCTGAAGACTCTTAATATAAGCCACTTGAAGTAACACATTCACGTCCCCAAGATTTCAACCAATTTATACAATATATATTGTGCATGAATTCCTGTACAGCTTATTCTTACTAGCTTGGATCCAACTATTCCAATATATTATGAACCAGTCAGCTCTCCTAAGTCTTGAAACAAGTCTCAAATGAAATCTCAGAACAATCACAGCAAAAGCCATGGAATAACTGGAAGAATTAGAGGTTTTCATGATAATTAAGACCCAAGGATCCATGAGGGGTGGGGGCGGGGGCAGGGGGCGGTGGTTACTCAGAAAAATCAGGTTTTCTACCTAGATTAGATAGTAACTGAAATGGGATCTTGAATTCCCAGCCTTTATTTGGTATGATAATGACGGATGACGACAAATCGGGGTGGTTTGACACCATTTTTCCTGAATGAAAACCTTCGTCAAAATAGATCAAAAGACTCCAAGGCAAATTCTTTCTCCAGAATGAAACGATACCAGTTATAATTCTTACTGAGGTTACTAACCTTCAGGATATTATTCGTAACTTCTGTCTAGGAGAGGGACTGTGGGAGGTGGGGAGAGGGAAGGCCTCAGCAGTGAAAGCAAGTTTTAGGGAGAGAGCCAGCATCTGCCCTGAAGTTATTGCTAGATCTTAACTGAGTTGCATAAATATAGACCTGTTTCACAGTGGAATCGAGAAGTGGTGGAATTCTCTGCCCAACTGGTACGCATTGTAAACCATAATATTTACTGTCCAGCAGAAAGGTCAAAGGTCCTCTCACTGACCTCTTGATTCCCCCAATTCCTACAAAGGCTGAGTCCCAGAATCCAGTCATCCAGGGCTTGGTGTAATGTCAAGGTAAGTGGCCCAGTGGTTCAACTGGCAACCACCTTATGCAATCATTTCACTCCTCTGAAGGGGAATAGTGGTTGATGATGGGGGAAAGCCTAAGCACATCTGTACCGATAAACAGGTCCCCTTGGAGTTTCCCACTGTCTTCCAAAGTCATGCTAGGTTCCAGTCTGAGAGAACTTGACTGTTCGGCAGGGGAGTAGGGTGGGGGCGGTGGTCTGCCAAGGCCCTCGGTGTCTAGGGTTTGTGTAGTTCATCCATTGGTGATGGCCGCACACAAGGCTCTTCGATAGCATGTGTGTGGGTTCTTGACTAAGCTTCTCCAGCAAACCTAAGCCCTTTGGCTCTCCCAGTGGTAGAACAACCCTAAAAGGGCTCAAGAATCCTCTAGCTCAATGTATGGTCTTTCTAAAGGACCTTGAGAGTGCTTCTTCCTGACCTGCCCTCAAGTCAGTGTTCTGAGAAAGGAAATGGGAGTAGAGAGTCCCCACCAACCTGGGGAATTAAGACTTGCAGCTGGCTGCTCAACAGCTGACTCCAGTCTCATTCGGTACCTTCAGATACCCCTCGGGTGTTGAGGTTTGGCCTCCAGGAACTTCAGGAGAAGTGTGGCTAGAGGAGAGCAAGGCTCTCTGCCTTCAGTGAGACCATGGAAAAGAGTGGGACTTCATTCTCAGAGGAAAGTGGTTTGCTATCCCTGTCTGCTGGAGAAGTCAAAGTCAAGCAGAAAGCCCCTGCCTCCACCCAACACTTTCCCTTCTCTCAAGCTAACAGGGATGGCGTGCGGGCCCTAGAGAAGCAGAGAGGCTGCGCGAGCCGTCTCACGCAAACGGACTCAAACTTCCCAGCAGTTTGGGAGCCAGGGTTGGGGTCAGGAGACTCATCGCTTCCAGTCCCAGCACTTAAGGAAGCAACTCTTCATGACTTTGAAATTTTTCAGTAGCAGTTGAGTTTTGTTTCTCACCAGAGCTAAGTTTACCGGTCCAAATTCAGTCCCAAGGAGGATCACTCTCGGTCTGGTAAGCTAACATCTCTTTGGTCTGAAGAAACAAATGGATTTTAGGCAATGTAGCCAGAGACGTTAGCAAAGGTAGGTTAAAGCACAGAAAGCCAGAGCAGAAATAAATCCAAATGTGCTGGGGAGGAAGAGAACCATTTCTACCAGGACTTCTGACCGGTGAAGGCCAGAGGCAGGGAGCTCAGAAGGACGGGTGGGGTACACAAGGGTGAAACTGTTAGGCTTTCGGAGGAAAGGAGGAAGATGCGGTCCAAGTTCTGGCAAGTCCTCTCTTCATCAGGTGCCATCATTACCCCAAGATCACTGAGATAGGGACTTGCCCGTGCAGTCTGTTCCGGTTTCCACCGGCCTCCAGCGCTGCCAGCCAAGAGGTGCGCCTCCGCGGCAGGACAGGCATGCCCAGAGGTGACAGCATCCTTGCTTGCCCCGGTCTTACGAGCACTGCAGATTTTCTTGTTAGCCTGCCCCTCCGCGAGCTGCCCAGTCTGGAGCCCAGACACCTCAAGCTACGTCCCCATAAGGCACTGAAGAAGCCGGTGCAAGCCCTCACGATCGGAAGACGTGCACGGCTCGGATCACGTACTGCCGGCAGATGGGACACTCGTTCATGCGCTTGCCGCACTTGGTGCAGGTCACCATGTGGCCGCACTCCAGCAGGACACAGTCGATGGGCGAGTCCATGCAGATCCTACACAGGTTCTCCTCCACGCTGGACGGTGCCGCTCCCCCTGTACAAACACCGGGCAGGAAGCGGGCGGAGGGGAGAGGAGGCTGTGAGTGTGGAAGAGAACAAACGCCCCAGTCCACACACTTCCCTCAACTGGAGCTCCAGGCAGACATCTCCCCCGCCCCCAGTCCTCAATCCCAGCTGCGTGCTTAATCTGCGCCTCTGTGGGGCAGGCTACGGATCTGAAGAATAAAGTACTTGGAGATCAAACACAAGCCAGCACAGGAGAACTAAATAAGGCCAAGTCCTCAAAGCTTAAAAGAATTTTCAGACAGTTGAGGATGTAATATGGTGAGAAAGTGGCACTTGGGGACTCATTATCCCCTGAGGCAGAACATGCTGAAAAGATAAAGAACTGGTTCCAAAAAGTTTAGATCTAAATGGTACTGTAGTGAACGGCTTGTTAACGATGGCAGGGCTTATCGGTAAACATATCCCCAATTTCAAATAGCCAAGGATCAGGGGGGCCCCCTGTGCTATCCCACAGACCTCCCCAGGGCCTCCTCCTCGGAGGGGACTTCGGGGCAGAAGAGCCCAGCAGAGACCATAGCTCCCTCTTC